>NC_068971.1:15709500-16033500 GCF_016808095.1 Vigna angularis
AGGCGCGGTAGTCCGCACAAAATCTCCAAGTACCATCTTTCTTTTTTACCAATACAATGGGTGAAGAGAAAGGGCTATTACTGGGTACTATAATGCCTTATTGTAACATTTCCTTGACCATCTTCTCGATTTGGTCTTTTTGACTGTGAGGGTATCTATAGGGTCTAACCTTAACAGGATCAACCCCTGCAATCAATGGAATACCATGGTCGTGGGACCTACTCGGAGGAAGACCAATAGGGACTGCAAAAACATCATGATAATTCTGCAAAAGTAATGCTAATTCAGGATCCATATTCGTAGGTAAGTGCAACGCGTGATCAACAGCATAGAGAGGTTGCTAAAACTGAAGTGTAAAGAGTTCAGATATGGCATTAGTGCGTTGCAGTCTGCGAAGATGATTATATTGGGCTGGAGTCGGAAGTTGTGGCTTATCCCCATGAAGTGTAATGAAGTTCCCTTCCACTAAGAACTTCAATGTCAAGGCCCTGTAGTCCGAAATATGGGGGCCCAATGTAGCTAACCACGTTGCCCCTAAGACCAAGTCAGCACCCGTGATCGGCAATAAGTAAACTGGAAGCTGTAAAGAGTGTCCTTAGATCTGCACTTCAACTATGCGCACCATACCTTCCACTGTCAAGGAATTTCCATTACCAACTAAGACCTGGAATCCAATAGTGGGTTCAATGGCTAATTTCAAACAATGGGCAAGCCTTGGTTGCAAGAAGTTATCCGAACTCCCACTGTCCAGTAGTACTTGAATCGTGACTCCATTGATAGTACCCTGGAATCACATAGTACTAATGCTAGAGACTCCTTTGAGAGCATTAAAAGAAAGGTGATGCTCCTGAATAACATCATCAGGTGGTTCAGGTTCCAGTGTGGTGTCTACCTCTTCCTCTAATTGTAAGAACAAATATTGTTTGTTGGGGCATCTGTGGTAGGGAGAAAATTTCTCATCACATGTGAAACACAAACCTTTCTCTCGGCGCAATTGCATTTCTGCTGCAGAAATTTTTTTGACATCGGCAAACTTACTAGATTGGGAATTATGCAGGTTGGAAGTGTTTGGGTTGGGTAATAAGGGTGGTAAGCTGGTAGATTTAGTAGTTTGGGCTAACGAGGAATGTGGGTATTTGGGATAAGGAAGGTTTAAGGTAGGTTTCTGTTTGGGCTGGTATTTTTCTTCAAATAGTTTTGCCAATGAAACCGCTCGTAACAATGATATGGGATTTTGAGCAATAACATCTCGACGAATGTCAAGCTTGAGCCCACTAATGAAACAATCCAGTAAAGCATCTGCAGTAATGCCCTGAACCCGATTAGCCAAAGCTGTAAATTCTCTGTAATATTCTTGAACGGATCCTGTTTGCATCAACTTAAAGAGGGTAGATCGAGGACACTCATAAGGGGAAGGCCCAAATTCCAATTCCAAGGAGCGGGTGAAACTAATCCAAGATTGAAATGGAGTGGTCTTAGCTAGCATTTGGAACCAAGGAATCACATCGGCTTCCATATGAACTGCAGCAATGGTAAGATGTTGCTCCTCCGGAGTATTGTAAAACGTGAAAAATTGTTCAGCCCGAAATATCCACTCCAACACATTTGAACCATTGAAACGGGGAAAATCCAGTTTAACATTTCGAACCTGAAACGGAGGCGTAGAGCTCGAATCGGACCTGTTCGAAGCGGCAATCGCTACATGCAATGACGTCAGTGCAGTTTCAAGGCTCTCAAAACGAGTAGAATACTCCAGGTGCCTGGATTCCATCAACTCTAAAATACGCTTTACATCAAATGAGAGCTCTTTCAAACGAGTGTTTTCAGCCATGACGAAAAGTGCAGAATGAAAGCACCAAATGTAATATTAATCACAGACAGACAATAAGCAAAGTAAGTAATAGCAGAGAATAATATTCTTCCATAAACATTACTGTATTATTGTGCTCATCTTCCTTGACTAGAAAGAGAGATCATTTCAAAAACATGCAAGAACAGAGAATTAACAGAGAAGTCAGAAATTGAACCATCCCTCCCCTTTTCCTTTTTCCCTCACCCTCATATAACCACCCCCCACATCACACATAATCTTTCATACGTATATTGGGCCTCCTCAGCCTTGCACTTTTTCTGTTATGCACAATTGTATCATTGCTTGCCATCTGTACATTCTGTCTAACAGAATTATTCTCCTCTAAATTCTTTTCCTGATTTGCCCTTATGTCATTCCCACTTGTGACATCAAGTTGTATCAGATTTCGACTGAGTTGGCAGACTAACTCGACTAATCCGTGAGACTAGTATTCTAAACTGTCCGGCTAGCAGGACAGATTGTATTCGTTGAAGAGATCGATCCCACCCGCATTTTTTTTGGTCGGACGGTGCGGACTTGACTTTTTTGCTATTCCTAGTTGTAATGTTGAATTGTTAAATAGGTATTTATAAGACTTTTTGAAAACTAAAGTTAGAAAAAGCCAAATGAAAATAATAGTATGGAAGTAAGACAAAAGTAAGTCCTCCATTTGTTCATATTTAATCTTCTTATATGTTCTTTTGTCACAGGGGTGAAAAAGTGGGCTTTGGCCCGTGAGTCCTCCAAAATGTGATGGCAATTGCTTTTTGCGCTCTACCAAAATTCTTTCACCACTCTATCACTTCCCAATAAACAGTTCCTGAGAGGTTTTGATTGGGATGGAGGAAGAAATGTGATTGGGTATAGGAAGCAACAACCGAATTTGGTTTAATTGGTTAAAATTTTCAACAGTCCACTTTAGCATTGTCTAACTTGTCCACTTAACATATTGTGTCGAGCTTTGTCATAGGTGATTTTGGAATATGAAATTCTTGTTTTATTTGATATTGATATGCCGCATATATACATGTGCAAAAACACTATTTTTACATATAAATCCAGAAATATATGTTGTCTACTCCTAACTATATGCTATTTACAACTATTCAAGGAAATCACGACTAATCACAATATTCTTTAAAAATCCAAGATTATAGGCAGAATATTAGCTCAACACCCCCCTCAAGTTGGAGCATGCAAATTTAGGATGTCCAACTTATCAAGAAAGGATTCAAACTGTCGTTTTCCTAGTGTTTTGGTGAATATGTTCGCAAGTTGAGCATGTGTATGCACATGTTGAGTAGCAAAAGTTCCATTTAAAAGCTCATGTATCAGAAAATGACAATCGACTTCAATATGCTTGGTACGTTCATGAAAAACGGGGTTGGCAGCTATGTGTAAGGCAGATCGACTGTCACGATAAAGTTGCATAGGGCGAGGATGAGATACACCGAGAGAGCCCAAAAGTGCCTTTAACCATTTTAGTTCACAAATGGTGGTGGCCATGGATAGATATTCTGCTTCAATAGATGAACGAGACACAATCTGTTGTTTCTTAGTCTTCTAAGACATAGGAGAATTGCCAAGAAACACAAGCCATCCGGAAAGGGAACGCCGAGTTATGGGAAAACTAGCCTAGTCCAAGTCATACCAAGCATGCATATAATTGATACCTCCCTACAAATGATATCAAAGCCCATGGTTCAGGTCTGTTGACCGGGCTCGGACAAGTACGTCCCTCCATGATCAGGTGAAGCCTTGATAGGTGGCTAGTGACAAATAGCCAGATGAATCATGAGAGGTGGAGAGTAAGAGATGCTCAGTGTTGTGACCATGGATCGTGAAAGAGGACAAAGAGATGCCTAGTGTTGACCATGGTGTACTCGAGGATAAGAAAAGACTTTTGTTGTAAGGGAGGTGGAGAACCATAATCCTTTGTTTAAGGGGAGGATGTTGGGTACAAACAAAGTCCCACATCAAAGCAAACAAGAGATGGAAATGAGTTTATATACACATAAGATACCTCCATTGGTAAGAGGCCTTTTGGGGTCGTACCAAAAGAAAATTTGTGAGGGCTTGACCCAAAGCGGACAATATCGGATAGACGGGCCCAAGCCCAATTAGTTTAGTGTAGTATTTCTTTTACTTTTATTAAGCATGTGTAAAAGGTGTTAGGCATGTGCTAGATAGGAGGGACTTTTAGTCCTATATATAGACATGCCACCACCTCTTGTAAAGCACTTTTGAGCATAATGAATTGTTATTCTGTTGAGAACACTCCAAAGCAATTCTACCTTGAAAGTCAAGGCTAGAGAATCCCAAAGATCTCCTCTAGCCACCTTCCATCTCACACTATCATTCTCTCATTTTCCATTATCAAATTCTCTCTCCTCCGTAACATCCATCTCACGCCACTCTCACCAATTACTAGCTTCCTCGTGGCTTGCGTCAAGTCTACTGCCACGCGTGCCTTTTCTCTCACGAGATTCCATCAGCACAGCTCCCATATCCTCATTTCGCGTCCTCACCTACATTTTCTCTCTCGAGAGCTCTTCAACCACAAACCTCATCCTCATGATCACTAAACCTTCATCGTGGTAACTCTCATCACCGAATCAGGTTCCTCGCTTCAGTTTGTCATCGATCCAACCTTAGCCTCTTCGAACCACATCCATTCGAGCCTCTTCACCGAACATCATCACGAACCTAGGGTTTCTTCCGCCTCTAGGTTATTTCTTAGATTTCCTTCAGTTCCTTCAGTTCCATCGGTTAGATCTTCTTCTCTACCGATTAAATCCTCCCTTACCTTCAACCCTAGAGTTTTCACCGATTAAACCTCCAAACCTAGGGTTCTTAGTTCTTCCGCTGTTTCCGCTACCTCATTTGCTTCCTCTGCTTCTTTCCGCTGCGCATCAATGTCAAGGATGCCTCGAGGAGTTCAAATCACTCAAGTTCCGTCTTCTCCTCGGACCTTCGCCTATCATGTGGTAATCAAAGCTCAGGTTCCTCCGCGCTTCGAAAGTTAAGTATCTCTCTCCATTGATTCACATCTTTGATCTAAGTTTAAGTTTCTTGCGTTGTTATGAAATTCATGAGTTGTTTCGATTTTGTCTTGATCTTATTCATTCTTGTTGAATCTCTTCAATATCCGTGTTGTTCATTAGAATTCCTTCTCTGTCTTGTGTTGATTCATCTTGTGTTGTCTTGATTTGTTATTCTATATCAATTTGATTTATTGCGTATCTTCTAAGTTTGAGTTTTGTTTCTTTCAATTCAAGTTGATATGTTCACTATTATGCGTTTCGTGTTTAGGATTCTATAATATTTTGTATGTGCATTTTTCTGTGCTTGAGTCAGTGTTTCATCATTTTATTCGGTCCAATTGTCTTGTTTGAGTCATTTTTTTGTTTAAGCATCTTTTCCTGTATTGTTCGGTCATGTGAATTTGCTTCTACTGTTTTCAATTCTGGTTTAAACTAGTTTATCACTACATCTGTGTAAACTGAATGTGTGAGCACTATCTGCACATTACATTGAGCTATGACAAACTCAATGAGAGCTCATGTGCATAAGTTGTGACACCAATTTCAGTTTCAGATTCTTGAGCAGTAGTTTAAATTTTGTTGTGCTCATTTGCAAGCAAGTGGTGATTTGAATCTGTGATTTAATTCCTAAGAAGAGCTAGTACTTGATGCATACCAAATAAGCAATGAAATGCTTCTGCAAAAAGCTTGGTAGCATCATTGGAAGAATCTTGTTGCACCAATTCTACAGTTGACCATCTGCACACTTCTTTGCTTGAGTCCTTTTCTAATTTTAAATTTGTTTGGCATTTAGATCATGGCTGAACATCTTCCATCCATTTCATAGTAATTTTTTTCAACTTTTGTTTGCTGTTTTTGAGTCCTGTGACTCGTTCACATGTTGTTTCAACATTTGGGTCAAATTTTGGTTGGTTGAGTTACTTACTTTGAGTGAGTTGGTAGCTGAACAATTGCAATTTTGAAAGACTTTGTTTCTGCATTTTTAAGCTGTTTAAACCAGTTTTACTTCATACTCTAAACTTGTTGATGCAAAAGTATTATGAGTTCTAGCTGCCATACATATTTACACTCTTGAGACCACCAAGTTTTGACCATTTTCCTTCAAAAGTTGCTACATAATTTTTGTGTGTTAAATTCTGATTTCTGGAATCTTGTATCTGGACTGTAGCAAGAGGTTTGACCATAAAAAAATAAATAAATTTGAGAAAAATCAATAAAAAATAGTCATTGAACAATTTTAAAAACCAATTGGGTCAGTGTAGTCCAATGTGTGTAATTTTGAAATACCAAAATCAGAAATTGTTGTTAGAAACTGGAATTCTCTTAAACATTCCAGCAATTTCTTGTTTGGTTTTTATTTGCTTTTAAAATTTTTTCTAGAGCTATTGTTAGGTTCAATTTGAGTGCTCACTTTGATCAAAAGCTTTGTTTCTTGTTTGTCTTTGTTGGTTATCTAGTTTTGTCTGCAATGCATGTGAAATTTATTCTGCCAATCTTTAATTGAAGCTTTTAATTGCTTATTTCATCTGGTCTAGAGTTTCCTTGAGTAGAGTCTACTCTGCTATCATTTCCATTGCCTTGTGCTTCACTCTTTAAGTGGCTGATTTATTTTGTCCATCACTTTATCTTAACCTAACCATTTTCCTGATTGAGAAATATGATTCCATTTTGGTTTTTGGGATTTGAAAGAAGGTAAGTATGAATGGTAGCATATTAGGTGGTGGTGATCCACAAGATTCTTTGGCCTAAACTGAAAATTTCTCTTTTAAAACCTTTCATTTGAGTGCTTTAAATTTTTAAAGAGAAACCTCAATGCTGTGAGCTTAGTAAGGCTAATTTAGCCTAAATTCCTTGGCATTTGCAAGAGAGTTCAATTTCAATTAACCATTTGTTGACTGTGTTTATTGTGCAGGAAAAGAAATTGGAGTAATTAGATTGGAGCAACTTTGATTTGTTTCCACTGCAACTGCAATCACTGTTGTTTTAATTGATTACTGATTTCCTGGTGATGCTATTTGTGCTTGTGAATGTTTAAACTGTCATTGCACTCATTTTAGTTTCAAACATTGCCTGCTGAATTCATTGATATACTCACTGTTTTGCAAGTGAATTGTTGATTTCATGGTTTAATTGGGCATGTTGAATGCTGATTCTGATTTGATAAGACCTATGGAAACTTGGTATATGCTTAGGAATTACAAATAATGTGCTGATTGTTTTATGAGCATTTCTGGAAGTGCAGCAACACTGTTTTAAAACTGCCAATTTCTGATTTACCTCACATTACAATTTTTGTCCATTGATTTGATTAGCATGGTCCACTAATTTCTGAATTAGTTTAGGACATTATTCTTGACTAGTTTGGTCCATTGTTTTTGCCCAGTGTAATTCACTGATTTCCTGAAAAGGCTGCTCTTGTCATAATTAGTTGTGGATCAATTTGTGTTAATTGCCAATGCATCCTCCAGTTTTAAGAAGTGATTAAAGCACCTAAATTCCAATTCTAACTTGGCGGTTGAATTAATTAGGTGGTTAGTTTCTGCATTGAATTACATCCCATCTGAATCTAGTTCACTGTCCATTTGCACTTGCTGGATTTTGTTGAGATTTATGTGTGCAGAGCTGATGTGAATGAATCATTAGTTGAGCAGAAGATTACTGAAGAAACAGTAGCAGAAACACCTCAGTGTGGAGCTTGGAGCAAGCTAGAAACAACCATCCAAACAGGGAATTTGTCTAACTTACCCTTTGTTTTGAATTGTTATTCTGTTTTAGCCTGTAAGTGATAATATTGAATGAATATTCTGCTGATTTTGGTGTGAAAATTAATTGTGCAGAATACTTGGAACAATTTGAGAGCAAATAGGAATTATTCAATGTCTCAGTTGCACAAGACCGAGTGAAAGGGAAGATTGGACAAGAGCTAGGAGACTCCAAAGCTGTCCAGAAGGAACCAAAAGTGGAGCACTAGATTCTTCATGCGGATTTGAATCAGGACCAAGATTGAAGCATAACTGTTATTTGCTTTTGTAATTGTTTCTTCATTTTGATGTGTAATAAGCTCTATTGTTTGTTTTCTTAATTTCATTGTAAAAGGCCATTCAAAGTCCAAGTGTCTTGGAAGAGTCCTTGGTGCTCTTTCAACTCTTGGCAAAACTTTTCTTGTTTACATTTAAATTTTTTGTGTCTTACGTTTAGGGGTCATTAGAGTCCGAAAGTCTTTGTTTGTTTGGGAGTCTGTGTACTTTGTTTTTTTAAAAGTAATTTTACTTTAAATGGGTATTTAGTCAGTAACATAAGCCAATTCTGGCAAGGCAAAGACTTGGTACTTAAGTAGCCTCTTTAGGCTCACCTCTCTTACCTGGGATTTGTGAAACCTATAAACCCTTTAGATTAAAAGAACTTTTAAGAACAAAAGATGTCGTATTCTAGTTCATATAGGTCTTCTAGGAATTTTAATTTTGATAAGCAACTTAGTTACAAAAACATCAAAAGAGAACATGACAAAGCTAGAAGGAAGTCTTGTTCATTTTATGAATTTGATAGGATTGAAGATGATTTGTATAAACAAGCTAGTGAAAATATTCCATTCTTTGGTGATGATATTGGTGCATTAACATACCTAGCTTGGGAAAAGGAAATTGATGACATGCATTCATTCATGGTTAGAAAAAGTCAATATGAATCCTTCTATTTTAGAGATAATGAATCTTATATTCTTAGTCTCTACACTTCTAGTTTTGAAAAGCATGCAAGAGAGTGGTAGGATGATAGACAATATCATGTTAAGATAGGTAGAAAATATCCCATCCATGATTGGAATGAATTGAAAGCTTGTATGAAAAGAAAGTTTGTGCCTCGAGAAATTGAAAGAAACTTAGAACTTATGAGAGAGCTTATTAGAGAAGGTGAGTCATTCATTCCAAATTTAAGTGGGTTCTCTTGTAGGGAAAGTGAGTTTCTAGAAAAACTTAAGAGGCTATGGGAAGAGACAAGTAAATATAGAATTGAGAGATTAAAAAGAGAAAAACAAAAGCAAGAAGTAAGAGAGAAAAAAGAAATAGAGAGAAGAGAAAAAGAGAGAAGAGAAAAAGAAAGAAAAGAAGAGGAGGAACGAAATAGAAGAGAAGAGGAAGAAAGAGAGAGAAGAGAAGAAGAGAAAAGAAGAGAGCAAGAGAGAAGAGAAGAGGAAGAAAACGAGAGAAGAAAAGAGAAAGAAAAAGAGAGAAGAGACGAGGAAGAAAGAGAAAGAAGAGAAGAAGAGAAAAGAAGAGAGAAAGAGAGAAAAGAAGCACAAAGAAGAGAAAAGGAAGAAGTTGAAAGGATAGAAATGGAAGAAAAGAAAAAAGAGAAACTAAGGGCAAAATCTCCTCCTACACTAGAAGCTAGACTCTTAAGGGGAGGTTTTCTATCCTCTCACTTTTCTCCATTTGAATTTCCAAAATTTCACTTTTCTTTCAAAGAATTTGCCACTCCATCTTTAAAAATGTTATCACTTTCAACACATGCAAATTCACAACTTGGGTTATGGTTACCAATAACTCAAGATGCAAATAAAATTTCAAATGAAGAAAGGTTTCTTTATTGTATTAAAATTGAAAATTTCAAAATTAGGAAACCTTTTTCTAAACATATTCTTTTATATATCTTATTAGGTCAAAGAAAACTAATTAGAAATATGTTTGATGCTTATTGCAGATGGATATTTGATCCAGGACAAACTATTGTGAAGCCAACAAAAATAAGTCTTCAGAAGCATTATCAGATTTGAGGACAAATCCTTTCCAAGGGAGAGCGGATGATAGACAGGCCCAAGCCCAATTAGTTTAGTGTAGTATTTCTTTTACTTTTATTAAGCATGTGTAAAAGGTGTTAGGCATGTGCTAGATAGGAGGGACTTTTAGTCCTATATATAGACATGCCACCACCTCTTGTAAAGCACTTTTGAGCATAATGAATTGTTATTCTGTTGAGAACACTCAAGAGAAATTCTACCTTGAAAGTCAAGGCTAGAGAATCCCAAAGATCTCCTCTAGCCACCTTCCATCTCACACTATCATTCTCTCATTTTCCATTATCAGATTCTCTCTCCTTCGTAACATCCATCTCACGCCACTCTCACCAATTACTAGCTTCCTCGTGGCTTGTGTCAGGTCTACTGCCACGCGTGCCTTTTCTCTCGCGAGATTCCATCAGCACATCTCCCATATCCTCATTTCGCGTCCTCACCTACGTTTTCTCTCTCGAGAGCTCTTCAACCACAAACCTCATCCTCATCATCGCTGAACCTTCACCGTGGTAACTTTTATCACCGAATCAGGTTCCTCGCTTTAGTTTGTCATCGATCCAACCTTAGCCTCTTCGAACCACATCCATTCGAGCCTCTTCACCGAACATCGTCACGAACCTAGGGTTTCTTCCGCCTCTAGGTTATTTCTTAGATTTCCTTCAGTTCCATCAGTTAGATTTGGTTAGATCTTCTTCTCTACCGATTAATTCCTCCCTTACCTTCAACCCTAGAGTTTTCACCGATTAAACCTCCAAACCTAGGGTTCTTAGTTCTTCCGCTATTTTTGCTGCCTTATTTGCTTCCTCTGCTTCTTTTCGCTGTGCATCAATGTCAAGGATGCCTCGAGGAGTCCAAATCGCTCAAGTTCTGTCTTCTCCTTGGAGGTGTACTCGAGGATAAGAAAAGACTTCTGTTGTAGGGGAGGTGGAGAACCATAGTCCTTTGTTTGAGGGGAGGATGTTAGGTACAAACAAAGTCTCATATCAAATAAAACAAGAGATGAACATGAGTTTATATACACATAAGATACCTCCATTGGTAAGAGGCCTTTTGGGGTGGTACCAAAAGCAAATTTGTGAGAGCTTGACCCAAAGCGGACAATATCTTACCAGTGTGGAGATTTATGTGTATGTGTATGTGTTAAACCTCTCTACAAAGATTGTTGGGTACAAACAAAGTCCCACATCAGATATAACTCCTTACTTTTTAAGGACTAAAACTACGAGTTTCCTAACTAAGAGGACGAAAATGAACAAACCTTTCGAAGAGGGACGAAACCCAAAATAACATGATAGTTGAGGGACTAAAAACATATTTAACCTATTATTTTTTTTATAACTAATAGTTAGAATTTTATTTATTAATATTAATATTTTAAGTTACAATATTATAGATAATGCATAGAAAACAATCTTTAAACTATTTTTTATTTTAATTTAAAAAATGAATTGATAGACCAAATACACTACTTCTTGCTGATTAATTTGACATGCTTGTTGAGCTAATACTCTGCTTATAATCTTGGATTATCTTAGAGAATATTGTGATTGGCCGTGATTTCCTTGAACAGTTGTAAATAGCATATAGTTAGAAGTAGACAACATATATTTCGGGATTTATATGTAGAAGTAGTGCTTTTGCACATGTATATATGCGTCATATCATAATCAAATAAAACAGGAATTCCATATTCCAAAATCACCTCTGACATGGTATCAAGAGCCTAACCAATACGTGACTGGTCTAAGTATTTTCCTTTTCTATTTGTTAACATGGTTGGTGATGGAGTGTTCATAAGGAAGACAATTTCCCCTTATGATATAACTCCTGGTGACAACCCCCGAAGTCTGATCACGCAAGTTCAATTGAAAGGAGAAAATTACGATGAATGGGCTCGATCACTTATAACTGCTTTTTTTGGGGTGATGGAACCCTAGCAGAGCTCACATGTGTGCTCTCTGTACACGACTTTGTTGGAGAAAACCCTTTCAACACATACAGAAAGAAAGGTTTCTCAAAAACTACACATTTTTTTATGAATTAAAATAATTTCCCGGTCCCAACGGTGCTGCTGCTGCTACTGGGGGAAACCAGTTCGTGACGACATCTACGTCGGAGATGTCGACCCCAACGTCACAGACTCACAAAAACGTGGCATAGATTTAACATGGATCAAGTTGACATCACACGTGGTTCACCGTTTTCCACATCACAGTTTCCTAACTTCGTTACTTTTTAAGGACTAAAAATACGAGTTTCCTAACTGAGGACGAAAATGAACAAACCTTGAAGAGAGACGAAACCAAAAATAACATGATAATTCAAGTACTAAAAACATATTTAACCCTAAAATAATTTAGTATATAAAAAGAATAATTTTTTTTTAATTTATTCCAACATTAATTAATTAATTAAAAATTTTAAAATATATTTATATAATTAAATATATTTTTATAATATATATATATATATATATATATATATATATATATATAAACAAATTAAATATACAAAATTTTAGAAATAGTCAAAAATTTTGACTCACTTGGGAAAAGCTGAACTACTCACTACTCATACTTTATGCATATATAAGTTGATGACGAGCCATTGAATATTATATTTAGTTCTAATAAAGAATATAATAGGAATGTTCCACTTATGCAATCATCTCAAGGATGGGTAGATACAGAAGTCTGCCAAACCAGTAAGTGACTCATTTGAACAAGTATTCCTTTATCATAATAAACCACTCATTTGAATTCAACACATTCATTTGGACAAGTATAGTGAAAAAATCTATATTTATTTATGATCAATAATTACTAATGCATGTAATGCTTGTCACTAATGCTCTTTTAAGAACAGATTTTGATAATCCCACATGCTCTCTTTTACCCAAGAACATCTTCCAAGCTTTTTTCTCTCTTACATATCTGCATTTTAATTTTTAGAAAACTCAATCAAGCATTCTGAGAGTTTATTCTTCTTATCATCAATCTATTCTACTCCTTTTTACTATTGTAGCATGTTTTTTTCTTCTTTGTGTTACTCTTTTTCTTTTCATTGTAGCCTCGGCGGGAGAGAGGTTATTGATATTAAAAAAGACTTTTTTTTTCAAGACTTTTTCAAAGAACTCAGATTGTTGGCCACCATGAACTTGACTCATAGTCATCTCCACCCAAATATTTAGCTTTTTTAAAATTTTTTCCAAATGTTATGAATTAATTGGGTTCACTTAATGATGCTAAATCAAACCCGTTTTTTATCAATTCAATTGAAATCAGAGCATCAACCCATGTGGTAGTTGGAATAAGAACTCCTTTTGTACATACTTGAGGGATACAATGATAATCCAATATGATATTGGATACTTACACCCACAAACTTAATTTTTTTTTCCAAATATCGTTTTAAGTTCGTTTAGCATGTATTAAAAAATGTTTTACAGTTATTTGCTTTTATGATGTAATACTATAATACTTTTACATCTGTACATTATAAAATGATTATGATTATTTATAAACCCTTTTAACGTGTTGTCAACATCTAGTTTAAATAAAACTAAAACTTAGCTTATAAATTTAATTTTATATAAAATCATGTATAACGTGTATGACACGAACATGTTCTACTAAGTTGACCAAAATTATTTGAGGTTTCCCACCATAGTGCTATATTCTATTATTCTTACAAAAATGATCACACAAGTTTGGCAATTTCCTTTTTGGCTTATTGCCTTATTCTATTAGTTCCACAAAAGTTATTCTAAAGGTCTGGCAATTTATTAAAGCAAACACATTATAACGTGCTTCCCTTCCAATTAGTTTTAATAGTTTTGTAATTTTACAATTAACATAATTTTTTAAAGTTTTTTTTATTAGTTTGAAGTTCAATGTATATTATTTTTAAGGAAATGAGTTTTATTTTCCTTAAATTCATGGCGAGATGTAATATTTCTTATTTGTGTTATTTGTTAATTATTAACAAGTCAACTTTGATTTGTCGTTGTTGTATATTTTTTTATCATCACTTACGTTGAAGAGATTATATACTTATTTTTAGAAAAAGGTGAAATCAAATTTAAAACTTTCATAAAGGAAAAAAAATATTAAACCATATTATTATTATTATTTAAGTTACTTTTCTTTTAAAAATGTATACTAGTTTGATGTATAAAGTGAAATTTTCTTTAGTTTATATCAAATTGTGTGTAAGAACTATGCACTAATTCCAAAGATAGTTTACTTATAAATGAAGTAGAGTATAGACAAATGAAGAATAAACTAATGTGATTGAATCTGTCCTCCCAAAGCATAACAACATCGGAAAGCAAGAGCACACAGTATGAAGTTGATGCTGAAGGTGTTTGCTCTTGCACAAATATTATTATTGGTAGCACTTTTCCCTGCTGCTCATGCCTTGCACAGGGATGAGTTCCCTCCAGAATTTGTCTTTGGAGCATCAACCTCAGCTTACCAGGTTCTTCTTTCACTCTCTTCTCTCATTAATTATTCCTTTTCACATTTCATTGTCCTACCTACCCTTTTTGTTTCTGTTTCTGATTATGTCTTAAACCATATATGTATATATGAAAGGTTGAAGGTGCAGCGAATGAGGATGGCAGGAAGCCAAGCATTTGGGATACTTTCGCTCATGCTGCACCTGGTTAGTATCCTCTGCTCACATATCTCTTGGCATCAATTTTTCTTTCCAGTGTTTAATGCTGTTATTTTGTTCAAACAATTGATTATCGTAATATATTTTCAGGGAATGAGTATTTAGGTAATGGAGATGTTGCGTGTGATCATTATCACAAATACAAGGTCTGTGATCCTGCAGAACCAAATGAAATTGTGGTGTATATGCATGCATTCACACAAGATGTGTGTGTGTATATACTTTAAATTCACCTAAAACGCTTTGTTGTCTGTTCTGAGCTAATTTCATACCTTGATTGTCCTGCAGGGAGATGTTCAGCTCATGGCAGACATGGGCTTAGAAGCCTACAGATTTTCCATATCATGGTCAAGGCTTATTCCAGGTTATCACTCAAATAATTGATAGCAGCATTCTTAAATCACTTTCTAAAATAATTAAAAGTATGTGTATATGTGTGTGTGTGTATGTATGTATTAGAGACACTTGGTTTGATTTTGATTAGGTGCAATAAACCTTTGACTCCGATTAATCAAACTGTTATTTTCCATGCTGTTGTTTTCATGTGTTAACAGATGGAAGAGGACGAGTGAATCCCAAGGGTCTACAGTATTATAACAACCTCATCAATGAACTGATAAGCCATGGTTGTGAAGAGTAGAATAAATGCTGATTAATGCCTTAGAAAGGTTCTTCCAAGTTATATATATATATTTATTGTTGTTGAATTCCTCATCTTGTAGGAATCCAGCCACATGTAACGCTGTTCCATTTTGACTTACCGCAAACATTGGAGGATGAATACGAAGGATGGCTTAGTCGAAGAGTTGTGTATGGTTCCCAAACTTCAAATCTGATATATATAGATCATGAAAAATACATCAGTTATAAAATTGAGCAATGGTTTTTGTTGTGATTAACATATTTATGTGTATCCATATACAGGGAAGACTTCACAGCATATGCAGATGTGTGCTTTAGAGAATTTGGTGACAGAGTTAAGCACTGGACTACAGTGAATGAGGCCAATGCATGTGCAGTTTTTGGCTATGATTTAGGAATCTCACCACCTCGGCGGTGTTCTACCTCTTTATCTAACTGCTCCAAAGGAAATTCCTCAACTGAGCCATATTTGGCAGCCCATCATATATTGTTAGCACATGCTTCAGCAGCTAGGCTGTATAGGAAAAAATACCAGGTAAAATTATCTAACAAATGTACCACTCTACTGTATATATAGCATTCTGAAGAATAATTAGGAAGGATATCATTAATGGTGATCATCATCATCATCATCATCATGTCATTTTGATATGGTTAATCATCATTTTATTTGTTCAGACAACAATCTCTTTTCTATGCAGGCAATGCAGCATGGCATTATTGGGTTAAATCTCATTTCTTTTGGTTATCTTCCAAAAACTAACTCTATTGATGATGTAAAGGCTGTTCAAAGGGCCCGAGACTTCAATATCGGGTGGTAAGTAACAATATAGTCACGATAGCTCTTTCTAATACATGTTGTCATTAGCAAATTTGAATCTTGGGATTGCAAAGAACCGAGTCTAGATTTCTATATTTTCTGATGTTTTCCTTCACGTAACAGTTCCTAAAACTTATATAGCATGATAGTAGACACGCCCCTTTTACCTTGCATGTAAGTTAAGCCATAAAGAATGTGTTGACAAAGATTAAAATCTTGGATCATTTTATAAAAATCCGACATTTTTTCCTACATTAGTTGCTACAGCAGACATGTCTATGATTTTATTGCAGGTTTATGGATCCCATTACATTCGGAGACTACCCTGATACAATGAGAAAGAATGCTGGATCAAGGCTTCCTTCCTTCACCAAAAAGGAATCAAATATGATCAGGAACTCCATAGACTTCTTAGGAGTAAACTTTTACTTCTCATTTTATGTTAAGAACAATCCTGCCAACCTGCAAAATGAGGATAGAGATTTCATAGCAGATATAGCAATGGAAACTGAAAGTATGAGATAAGCTTTTTCCCTTACCAAATTTTATTGCATAGCAACTTCTATATCGAGGTTCAACAAGTTAATTATATATAAATAGCTATTCATTTAGTTTGTAGGATCTCATCCTTTACAAATTCTCATCAAAGAAACTGAGTTGTTTACCGGCTATTTGATTTTCAGAAACTGTGATTTTAAAGTGTTCGTGCGTCAATGTTTGCGATTTTTCTTTTTCCTTTGGATAATTGAATTTGTATGGCTTTTGTTAAATATTTGAATTTTCTAATTCTTTGGGAAAGCCAATTTGATTAACAATCAATATCTCTTGTACTTGCTGTCATTGTGCTTTTTGTTGACGATCGAAGGTCACTCACCCTGGTGGAATTTCTTCTGTATGCAATCTAGTGTCTCTACAAACATAAATATTAACATAAAAATCTGCTCATGAATCCATAGCACAGTTCATGTCATCAAACATTAACAAATCCTGTTTAAATTGTAATATTTTAACCTGTCATTGCTTGAGAAATGTTTAGCAAAGTCCAGTAAGAGAAATAGTGTGGTCAGTTGTTGTTCCACCTTCCAATGTTTGTGGAACTGAAATAGCTAACTGTTGTTTGTCTGATTGTAGGAGTTACTCGAGAGGATACAGCTCCAGATGAGGTAACATAGCATGAACAGGTTGCTATACTTTTTTAAGCCTATAAAATATTTTTCACTAACCAGCTGATTGTTATAGGTACCAATTACTCCGGATATTTTGCTAGGGGTGCTAGACTCAATAAAGACAGCCTATGGCAATATACCAATATACATACATGAAAATGGTACGGTGATTTTTCATTTCATGACATAGTTTTGTATTGAAGGTTTTAAATTGTGGCTACAATCACATCTCATGATGACCTTTGTGTGAAAAGTTGAGGACAAACATTGCAATCCCAATATGGTTGCCATAACAGACTTTAAGGTTGACCTTGCAGTCCCAAACTTTTTGTCTAAACCTTGATTGTCTTTCTCATGAAATCATCCTTCAAAACTTCCATGTTTCTTTTTTGTTGTCATATTCAGTCATTCTGTTATATAGTTGTATGGTAAGTCTTTTCATTTCTGCAGGGCAAAGTACACCACATTATTCATCATTAAAGGACTGGTCGAGGGTGAAGTTCTTGCAAGAATATATTGGAAGTTTGGTAGATGCCCTAAGGTACTTTTACTTTGATTTTCATTTTCAAGCCAAGTTAAAAGGGTTCATACATAGTTGTTTCGTGAAAGCTGACTTTTGTTTATTATTTTGCTTCATTCTTGACACATCTAAAGGAGTGGATTAAATGTAAAAGGTTACTTTGTATGGTCCTTCATGGATGCATTCGAGTTAGTGGGTGGATATGAGACAAGTTATGGTCTATACTACATAGATATGAATGATTCAAACTTAAGGAGGCAACCTAAGCTTTCTGCTGAATGGTACTCAAATTTTCTGAAAGGGAAACCAATGGACTCAAAGATCACCACTGAAATTGAGAATGTGCTGTCACACGATACCTTACTGCATAATGCCGCATAAAATAATCCTGCAAGATCTTTCTCTTTTGGGGTTCATAATTTGCATTTTGTGCTACCAAGTGTATCAATAAAAAAACATTATGATGTCAAATTATATTCATTTTAATCAATGTAAGTTTTCGTCCTACTATAAAAAGTATAGTTGTCGAGTATTTTAAAAGTACTTTTGAATTAAATCTTGAATTTCACATATTTGCTACCAATTTAAGATGGAATAAATAATGTAAGGTTGGCACATTTGGATCTCAAATTTCTTCTCCTAGTGATGTAAATTTGCAGTATATAATAAAGTTGGCGATCTTCATAAAAGACATGGATTTCCAACTAATCTAAACTTTTAAATACAATATTGTATTGGGATATCACACTAATCCAACGACTACTCACAACTAAAATAAAAATAAAAGTAAAAGGAACAAAACAGATAATAAACAAAAATAAAAGAAACAAAATAGATAATAGACAAAAAATAAGTGTAATTTTATTGAAAAAAAAAGAAAATTACATACCTTCTATTTAGTCTCCAGGAAAAACCAGAAAATCATCTTTCTTAGTAATGGGAAAAACAAATATAACGAGAACCTGAGAAATTAATTTTTTTCTTATTTTTTTACTCAAGCACTAAAAAATAGAAAAGGAAGAAACTTTGATATGTATTGATAAGAAAACACTAGACTCTTTTTATAACATGATCAAAAGTAAGTCCAAACTAAGTTTCCACTTATGTGGAATTTCTCTTCTCACATTCTCTCCTTTGAAGATTTTCGTAAAATTAATCAAATCTTTAAACCATACTTTATTCTTTTCCATCATGTTGCTTATTCTTTCGATGGGCTATAGTATGATCAAATTCATGTAACTTTTTCAATGCTAACAAGCTTTCTCATAACATTTGCTAGATTTTTATTAGTATGAATCTTTTTCATATCCACACTCCCCTCCTCTACTACTTCTTGAACAAAATGGTAACGCAAACCTATATGCTTTGTTATGGAATGAAAGATGCGATTTCTTGCAATGTGCTCGAGTTCGTCCCTCAACCTTTCAATCCAAATAGTTTACTTACAAGCTTCATAGTTGCCATGTACTCAACTTTTGTAGTAAACAAAGTTACAACATCCAACTTACTAAATCTCCTATAAGTGTAAATACATGGCTAGTAGTGGATCTCCCTTTATTAACATCATCTGCAAAATCTAAATTGACATAGCTCTTGAAAACTAATTCTGATCCTCTAACATATAGTGCAACTTTTGAGGATCCTATAATGTATAGAAGAATCTTCTAACAATACTCCAATACTCTTGATAACGGTTGAATTTACTGTTATTTGTGATGCAATTTTGATACTAAATCAACTCTATTTGACTTTGAAACTTGCTTAAACTCTTGTTTTAGTTGAATTTGGTGAATACGTGAGTAGAGGTTATACTTAATGATTTTTAGCACTGATTTCCTCAATTTTGTAGGTTATTGGTATGTTTTGGAAGAGGAGTAAAGTATCAAGGAGTTGGAACTCAAGAAGGACAACAGCAAAATCACTATAATAGAAGGCTGCATAAGGCTCAAGGACGCTTGGTTGCCCTTTTCTAGGGCCTTGGGCGCTAGTTGTCACAGAACCACGCCTGGTTGCGCTTTTCTGGGGCCCTCAGTGCGGGTGGTCACGCATGGACGCCTGGGCGCCCTCTTTAGAGGCATTAAGGGCCAAGGATCTCGCAAGCACGCCTAGGCGCCCCCTCCAAGGGCGTTGAGTGCCAGTCAGCTACACCGTAGGACGCCTGGTTTCTCTCAACCAAGGCACTAAGGGCCAGTCTCTTCACAGTTGCGCCTACTTGCCCCACTTAGGGCGTTGAGCGCCAGCAATGTTGGCCCATAATCCAATTTTGATCTATTTAAAGGCTTCTACACATTAGGGTTGATATCTTTGGACGACTGAAGCACAAAAAAGCTATTTTCGACCCTTTGGAGGAAGATTGGGATGCGGGAGCTTTCCTTCTCACTTTCTAGGGTTTCTATTCATTCATTCTTCCATTATACACCAAGGTTCTCCATGACAATGGAGAACTAAACTCATTTGTTGTTGGGGATGATGTAACCTCTAAATTTTCATGTATTTGAACATGTTTTAAATATTTTATGCTTCTTTCATTGAATGTTAGTGATTTTCTCCTATTCTTAATGCTTGTCTTGTTTTGACCATTCATGACTTGATGTTTGATTTTTTTGAGTATTGGGAAATATCTTATGAATCATGATCTGGAGGATTTCACCCAAAGGGAATATTGCCTAGGGATAGGGATAGGACGTTTGGTTGTCTTAAGCTTCTTTTATTAATGCGGAATTGGTTATTAGGGATTCAAGGGATTGAGATCTAATAATTAAGACTAGGATTTTTACGCCGAGGGATCGAGTTCTAAGTAATTTCGTAAGTGACATTAACATTCCAACAAAGAAGATGAGTTCTAATATGCATGAAAGTGAAGTAGGTGAAATTTAACTCCAACAACATCATCATCTCATATCATCAATATCATTCATTCATTCTTGTTTTAGCCTCAATTGATCAATTTTACATTCAAGTTTATGTTTACTTTTATTGCATTTTATTCTTAATTATTGGAATCATTCTTTAGTCTTAATTAGTTAAGGTATTACATGATTGTTTAGTAACACGAGTCTCTTGGGAAACGATACTTGGTCTTATCATTTTATATTACTCAATGAGATTTGGTACATTTGCCAATGAGTTAACAAGTTTTTGGTGTCGTTGCCGGGAACTTGTGGTTATACTATATTTTTCTGTGATTCTTAACTTGTTTATACTTTTTCTTTATTTTTATTGTTTTTAATTTTTGTTTATTTCTATTTGTTTGGGCTAATTTGGTGCTCTAGTGCAGTGTTCTATAGTGTATGTAGGGTACAATTCGTACTATGAGCACAAGATCATCTAAAGGTCTAGAAGTAGAGAATAGTAGAAGAAGAAGGCATAAAAGAATTTCTAGAGAACTTTTTCCCTCTCCAGAGACTCTTGAACAACCCCTCACTTCAGTATATGATCAGGAAACATAAGACATGGCTGGCAATCAGAATATGGGTCCAATTAGACGTACTCTGAAGGATTACGCAACAATCACTAACCCTCTTCATTTAACAGTATTGTCAGGCCGAGGGTTAATGCCACTAACATGGAGATGAAGCCTGCTCTCATTCACTTGGTGCAAAGTAAACAATTCAATGGCTTAGCTCACAAAAATCCATATGAACATTTGACCACTTTCACATAAATATGCAATACAATGAAGATTCAGGATGTGCCAGATGAAGCTATTAAACTTAGCTTGTTTCCTTTCTCTTTGGGTGGCAATGCTAAGATGTGGCTAAATTCATTCCTTGAGAATAGTTTCACTGAGTGGGAAGATGTGGTGGCTAAGTTTCTAAACAAGTACTTCCCTCAGTCCAAGATAAACAAAGGGAAGCAGGAAATCTCTTCTTTTCAGCAGGGCATGGATGAAACTTTAGGCCAAGCATGAGATATGTTGAGATTATTGATAGGGGAAGCACATGTTTAGCTTAACCCACAATCTCAGTGATATCTGAGTTTTTGATGATGACAACACATAATTAATAACACATGTATATTCTATGTTACATGTTCTATGTTGACATGTCATATGTTTTTCTTTAATGTGTTAAATCTGTTAAAGCATATTTGAGAACATGTTTGAGCTATGTTTGTGTTGTTCATTGCATATTACTGTGTGAAATATGTGATTTTATATATGTATCCATGAAATATGTTTTCGGGAAAAGAAAAATCACAAGCACTATGGTTGAACTTTAAATGTGTGGCAAAACAACAGTTTTAAGTCGATTACATTATGGGGTGAATCGACTAAAACTCGTGTGTTTGCACAAACTCTTTTGAAGTGTGTTGTGAGTTTTTTTAAAGAGAAAAGTTTTCAAAACTGTGCAAAAAGATTTCACTTAATCGAATGCATGCACTATGCATTCGAATAAGTTAGTTGATGTTTTGAAAATTTGTTAAATGCTGGTAACAACTAACATAACTGTCATATTTTTAAATATGTTGACCAAGCATTAAATGATAGTCGATTACATTAATTGTACATTCAATTATTTGTTTGACTACTGCTAATTCTGTTATAATTGATTGTTATATTCGATTACGTTAGTAGCTCAATCAATTAAAATGCATCTGATATGTGTTATACTATAAATTGATGCAGATTTGAATTATGTAAGAAGTTTTTGTGATTCTTACAATTTCATATCATTTACAAAATGTTGTGATCTTACAGAAAGAGAGGAAAAGCTCCAAGAAACAAGATTGACCTTGGTGAACAATAACTTGTGATTTCTTGAATAGCAAGACTGATGTGTTTCAAAGACTGATCAAATCTGCACATTTGGGTGTTATTGCGTGATCAGATTCTGCAATCTTGTGAAGATTGGTTTGAGTTTCCTATTGTGACTACAGGAAGAAGAACGTGTGTGTTCTTGACTTTGAGGGTTCCTCAAAGGGGTTAGACGGCAGAAGAAAGGATTCTTGCTGCTGGTCTTGTTGTTGACTGCCTATATTAGATTAGAGGGCTAGAGAGGTGTTTTTAATTTTTGACGTGAGGTCTCTATAAAAACCTTGTTGTAAGAACCTTGATCTTTATAGTGCATTGGCTTCCTGTGGTTGGAAGGACACTGGATGTAGGCTTGGCCGAGCTAGTATAAAAACTCAATGTTTGAATTTTCTGATCTCTACTCTCTTTTATTCAATTGATTACCTTTTGTACTTATTAGATTAAGTTTTCGCTGCATTAAAAATCTTTTACCGTGCAATTCAAGAAAAGTATAAAGGCATCAATTTTTGTGAAAAAGATTTTAAAAGCTTTTGTTTTTTACACTTCACAAATTCACCCCCCTTTTGGTGTGAGAAATTGAGCCATTCTATTTTAACAATTGGCACCAGAGCTAGTTTTCATAAAATATTTGAAAAACTAATCGATTACTATTTCCGTTTAATCGATTGATCCTGGAAAATGACTTTCAATTTTCAAACCTTTGGTGAAGGTGCATCCACAAATAGACCACCACTATTTGCTGAACGCTCCATATGAGCTCACTCAAATTGTGAATGGAAAAATTGTTTTGAAAAACTTTTCAGAGTAGACTGAGGATGAGAACCGTAGAGCGCAGTATGATGTTAAGGCTAGGAATGTAATTGCTTCTGCACTAACTATGGATGATTTATTCAGGATTTCCCAATGCAAGACTGCCAAAGAAATGTGGGAAGTTCTTGAAGTGACTCATGAAGGTACTGGTGAGGTAAAACGTGCTAGAAAGAACTCTCTTGTGCAGGAATATGAGTTGTTCATGATGAAGGCCGGGGAGACCATCTATGATATGCAGAAGAGGTTTACACACATTTTCAACCATCTAATGGCTCTCGGGAAATTTTTGAGAAAGAAGAGATTAACATCAAAATCCTGAAGAGTTTAAACAGAAGCTGACAGCCAAAAGTAACTACTATATCAGAATCTAGAGATTTAACTAACATGAATATGGCAACCCTTTTTGGCAAGCTCAAGAGCATGAATTAGAACTCAGAAGGCTGAGAGAAGAAGAAGAAGAAACTGAAGAAAAGAAATTGATTGCTCTCAAAGCCACAAGTAAGAAATCCTCCAAGAAGGCCGAATCTGAAGCTGAATCAGATGCAGAAGTATCAGAAAAGGAAATCGTGAATATGATGGTGAGAAAATTTAACAGATTCATGAAGAATAAAAATTCTACGACTAACAATGCAAGCTTTTCAAGAGGACGAAAGAAGAGTTCAAGAAGCAATGTTGTACAATGTTATGAATGCGGAAAGGATGGTCATATCAAGCCTGACTGTCCAGACTTGAAGAACAAGCAGAAAGAAATCACCAAGTATCCTTAGGACAAGAGCAGAAAGCAAAGGAAAGTATACATAGCCTAGGAAAACAGTGATGGAGACTCTTCAAGTGATGATGATTGTAGTGTTGAAGAGGAGTTAAATTTATGTTTCATGGCAGGCTTTGCACACTCTGATGATGACAGTGATGATAAATTTGAGAATGAACCAATAGAGGTCAAGTACTACATGTTGTTGGATACATTTCAAGAGATTCATGCAGAAGCCATGCGACTCCAGTATAAGGTAAACCGATTATCCTCTGAGAGAAGAGACTATGAATATAGAATTGATAATCTAGTAGAGGATAATGAAAAGCTTGAAAAAGAACTTGAAAATGCTTTAAAATCTGCAAAAGACAGTTAAAACTGACATACAAATTGTTGAAAAAGAATGTTGTAACTGTCCAGTACACCTTGAGAAAATTGACTACTTAACTAGCACACTGGCAAAATTTACACAAGGTAAAGAAAATTTAGATGTTGTGCTAAGAGCTTCTGGAAGAGCAATTAATAGACAAGGTATTGGCTACAAAGCAAAGAGTAATAGGATTAATTCAAAGAAGTTTATTGATGTTAGTAAGCCTATTACTAATGTCTGTTTTTACTGCAACAACATTGGTCACAATGTTAGAAACTGCTATTACAAAAAGGTTGGAGTCCCCAAAGGAAAATTCAAATGGATTCCTAAGGAACTGCCTCATGCAACTAACAAGATAGGACCCAAGTTCAAATGGGTACCAGCGTCAAAATCATTTAATTATTTTGGGCAAAATCATTCTTCCAAAGTAATAGCAATTATTCACAAAAAAAAAAAAAAACTCTGAAGCCCAAATCTCACACAAGTAAACTCACAAGTCCCAAAATTCAGAAAAACACCCTGCTTAGTATCTCAATCAAGTTTTACCTCAAGCACCTGTTTCATACATTGTGAGCCATCACCTGTATATCAGCACATCATGCATCATCTCAACATCAATCAATACAATAGAATATCACAAAGCAATACTTATCACAAAACACTACACAGTTGAATCAAAGCAGTGTGGTTCATTCAAGCAAAGTACAATGACAAAACAATTGATTAAAAAGAAAGGTCTAGAAAGCTGGGTTGCCTCCCAGTAAGCGCTTCTTTAACGTCACTAGCTTGATACCATCTTCATCATCATAGCATCCATCAATAGATGTTGTCAGTAACATCCATCAGTAGATGTCTAATCACATAGTATCCATCAGTAGATGCTAATATTTCTTATCTTCATTGGTATCCCTCAGTAGACACCAATCTTTCTCATCTTCATCGGCATCCATCAGTAGATGCCTAATCACCTAACATCCATCAATAGATGTCTAGTCATTGTCCTCTTCCATAACAACATCCATTAGTAGATGTTGTCATTCATCATCCTCATCATAGCAACATCCATCAGTAGATGTTGTAGAAGCATCCATCAGTAGATGCTATCATTACTACCATCAGAAGCAGCATTTAACCTAAAAAAAACTCAAACACATAAAGAAAAAAAATCCAATCAAAACCACACAATTAAATCAACTAAAAAGAAAAGTGCAAAAAAATTGGATATCATTCATCGTAGCAGCATCCATCAGTAGATGTTGTTATCTGAATCCTCTTAGCATTCCTTAGTAGATGTTGTCCAGCATCCATCAGTAGATGCTGTCATTCTTGCAAAAGCAAATTCAAATCTAAAAGAAAAAGTCAGAAATTGGGTTGCCTTCCAATAAGCGTTTGTTTAACGTCACGAGCCTGACACCATTAAACTCAATCTGGATCTTTGATGTTGGTGTTCCTTTTGCTTTCATCACACCAACTTATCTGCAACATCTTCCAGTTCACCATCTTTTCCTTCCTTGAGTAAGGAGCCTCAATCTCAATGACTCCATTCTATTTGATATCTTTAACCACTTCATGCACAAAGTCTTGGTGAACATGGCACTTGAAGACTGGCGCTCAAGCGCCCTTAATGGGGCTCCCAAGCGTAGAATGACACTTGAAGACTGGCGCTCAAGCGCCCTTAATAAGGCACCCAAGCGTGGAACGACTCTTGAGACTAGCGCTCAAGCGCCCTTAATGGGGCGCCCAAGCGCGCCCTGCGACCTTCTTCCTCCTTCTTCTCTTGATGATCTTGTGATGGAATCCTGCTTGACGTACCTTTCTTAGTGTTCTCTTTTTTTATTCTTACATTTCATTGTATACGTAACTTAGCTTGCAAGGAGCATGGGTTACTATAAATACCCAACTCCTCTCTTGTAATGAAAATTTTGAGATGAATGAGAATTGAATTTCTGAATCACAGAAACTATTCTCTCTTGAAAGTCATAGGCCAGAGAGTCCTAGGACTTCCTCTAGCCACCTTCCGTGCACACACCTCCATTCTCTTCAACCACAAAACACATCTCCATTCTCTCACGCGTCAGCCTCCTCCAGGATTCTCTCTCGAGTTCCTTCATCAGCGAACCATACCTTCAACTTTGTTTAGTCTCACTGCGTTCATCATCACAGAACCCCTAATTCCTCCATTTCCACCGGTTAGATCTTTGGTTCTTACCTTAAACCTAGGGTTCTTCATCTTTCTTCATTTTATTTGATTTTAGCCGATTAAAATCAATTTTGAACCGATTAAAAGTTTTTCCACCGATTAAACTTTGATTTACTCCGATCAATCATCCTAGAATAGGTTTCCTTATTCTTCTAGGGTTTCTATCGAGTTCTTCTCTATTTCACGTTCGATCTAGACTCTCTCTTTTGTTCCGTTGTGTTTTACTCGTCGGAGAAAGCTTCGAAGGAGTTGCATCGCACCTTCGGCACTTCTCGGAGCTACTCGTCCATCAGTTGGTATTCAGAGCAAGGTCGAGCATGCATCAAAGGCAAGTATCTCTGTTTCGATTATCGTTTCAGTTTGATTCGCGTCTATGTCTTTGTTTCTAGTTTTTTTATTTTGATTTTATCTTGATTCTCAGTTTGTTCTTCAATTTTCGCATTGTACATTATCTTTATTGGATGTCTTGTGTTGATTTCGCGTTTGTTGAGTTTATTTTCTCTGTATGAGATTCAAATATGTTTGTTCATTCTTGGATCTCAATTTCTGCGTTTAGGTTTTCAAGTTGAGTGTTATTTATTTGTTTAAGCTTTCTGGTTTTGTGCCTTTGAGTCATTATATTGAGTATTATTTCATTTTATTTTGGTGCAAGTCTTGGTTTGAGTCTTTTAATTTGAAAATCACATTTCTGTCATGTTCTAGTCTTGTGCTTTGTTTTAATTGTCAATTAAATTCGAGTTTAACTAGCTGATGCTTGTGTTTTGTGATTTATTTGAGTTTCCTGCACTGAGTAAGTTTTGTTCACCATATATAAGCTATGACATTTGCATAAATGAGCTTGGTGGCAGATTTCAGTGGTAGAGATAATGAATCTCATGTTCTTGAATCTGTTTAATGATAACTTTGCTTGGTTTCTGCCTAATCAGTAACAAGTGCATACCAAGTGAGCAATGAAAGGCTCAGCCTAGCTCGGTTGAACATTGATTAATCAGCAGATTTGTGATTTGGGCCAGCTACACCAAACTGGTTTTTCTTTGAAGTTTGTTTTAATGTTTAAGTTTGTGTGTCATTCATACTTGGTTTTAAATTCTTTGCCAAGTTCTGAGTCAATTTTTTTCCAGTATTGTCTTTGTTTCTTTGGCATCTATTGAGGTATATGAATATGTAGAATTGCATTAAAATTGTTTACAACAGTGATTGAACTTAGTTTGAATTTCTGAGTTTGTGATCCATAGTGTGCATTCACTGTTTTCATACTTTGCTATCAATTCTGCAATTGAGAATAATTTTTTGGTCACTCAAGGAAGCCTAAACTAGTGGTATTAGAAACTATAACTGTGGCTGAGAGTGATTAGCCTCTTGTTTTCCTTTGGATTTTTCTTTGAGTTGAACCATCTTCACTTTCCTTTGGCAAAAATCTAATTAAGTTAAAAAATTGATTAGGTGATCTATTGCGAACTATGATTGAAAATAGCAAGTTCTAAAGTGTCATCCAACTCAAATTTGGCTATCAAATTGTGATAAAAAAAAAAGCAAAGAGAACTGGTGTAATTCACAATAGTGTTCACTGTTTCAGTAAACTATCTCTACCAAAATCAGAAATAACTTTCTTCAATCATAATTGGTTCAACTTAAGTCCATTTTCTTGCTTTACTAATCTGTTCTAGTTCTATTCCTTAGGATCTATTTGTTGTGCTTACTTTTATTAAATAAGCTTGTTTCTTGTTTGTCAATTGTTGGTTGTCTTAGTTTTGTCTACATTACGTGTAAAATCTGTCCAGTTGTTCCTAATTGAAGCTTTTAATTGCTTTATTAATCTAGTCTAGAGTTTATCTTGATTCAGTTTCTCTGTTGTGTTGTCAATTTCATTATCTGGGGCTTACATTGTTGGTGGTTGTCCTGTACTGTCCATTACTTTCCCTTAGCCTAGCCATTCTTGTTTGAGAAGCTGTTACACTTTGGTTTCTAGAATTTGAAAGAAGGTTTGTGTGCTTGGTAGCATCTTAGGTGGTGGTGGTCTGACAATCTCTCCAGCCTCGAACTCCTAAGAGAATCTCCCTCCCAAACCTTTCATTTGTGTAATTTAAATTTCTAAAGAGAAGCCTTGAGTGTTGTGAGTTTTGTGAGGCTGAATTAGCCCAATTCCTTGGTACATTTGTATGAGAGAATCAGTTTTACTTAACTGTGTTGCTGACTGTTTACTTGTTCAGGAAAGTGAGATTGATTAAGTTGGAATGCAACCCATTGGACCAAGAGAGAAAGTTTTCTTGCATTGAATCTGATTATTACATTCTGTTGCATTCATTTTAGATTATAAGTTGTTTATTGAAATCATTGGTATATTAATTGTTTTGAATGTGAATGTTGATTCTGATTTGATAAGACCTATGGGAACTTTGCAGATGCATCACGAATTGCAAATGTTGCTCTGAATTAGTTTTGAGCTTCTTCATTTCTGCATCAACACTGTTTTTACTGCTAATTTCTACATTGCATCACGTTAATCTTTCTCCATTGATTTGATTACCTTGGGGTGGTTGTTTAATCAGTTGGTCTAAGGATTGAATTCCATATATTTGAATCTGGTTAATGTTCATTCCTATTTGTATTTGCTGGATTTGGATTTGATTTTGTGTTAAGAAATGAACCAGTGCAGGGTGTACAATAGAAGTTGAGATTAGTTTAGAATGAGCATAAGTATAGCTTGAGCAAACACTAGCAGCCATCTGAACTGAAGGGAGTTTTTTTTATCTCAAATTGCTTCTGATATGCTTAAATTGTTTTGTATGGCCTACAATTGTTAGGATTAGAATTGTTTGATCTGCTGATTTAGTTGGAATTGTTTGTGCAGTATAAGTTGCCACCATTAATTGAGAGCAACAAGGATCTTTTGTTGCACCAACTGCACCAATCCAACAGAAAGGGAGGAATCTTTTATCCTGTGTAATTTCCTCTTGCTATTTGTGAGTAGATAAGGTGCATTGATTCCAATTGTGATTTGTGATTGTAGGATTATACTGGCCAGGAAATTCAAAAGCATTGATTCCAGAAGCAACAAAGTTGAACCAAGACTAAGCTGTCAAGAAGCCAGATTGGGCACGTGATTTTCCTGTAGGATGAATAGGACCGTAGCATAGGATTGTTTGCTTTTGTAATTGTTTTCTTCAATTTGATGTGTAATAGGCTCTTGTGTTAGTATTTCTTAATTTCATTGTAAAAGGTCATTCAAAGTCCAAGTGTTTTGGAAGAGTTCTTGGTGCTCTTTCAACTCTTGGCAAAACTTTTCTTATTTGTGTGTAAATTTGTGTTCACGTTTACAGGTGATTTAGGCTAAAAGGGATTAAACTCTAAGCCTTGCCACATTAGAGTCCGTAATTAGGAGTCTAGTATTTGAATGTGATTGTTTTTTAGTGGTGTACTTTGTTTCTAAAGGTGATTTTATTTTAAGGGGCAAATAATTAGTAACATAAGACATTTCTGGCAAGGAAAGATTTGGTACTTATGCAGTTTTTATGACTCACCTCTCTTACCTGGGACTTGTCTAAGTGGAAGCTTTTAACCCTTTAGATTAAGAAAACTTTTAAAAACAAAGATGTCTTGTTATAGGTCGTCTAGGTCATCTTGGATAGAAAATTGTGATGAAATGTTTAATCAAGTTAGGAATCTTCCATTCTTTGGTAAAGACATAGGTGCATTAACATACCTAGCTTGGGGAAAAGAAATTGATAAAATAAATCCTTGGTTTTATAGAGAGAGTGAATCTTATGTTCTTAGCATATATCTCTCTAAATTAGAAGAGCATGCAAGAGAGTGGTGGGATGAAAGACAATATCATGTTAGGAAAGGTAGAAAGTCTCCCATTCGTGATTGGCATGATTTAAAAGCTTGCATGAGAAGAAAGTTTGTGCCTTCAAGCATTAAAAGAAACCTAGAATTAATTAGAGATTGTATTGAAGATGGAAAAATATTTCTTGAGAGTCTAAATGATCATGGGTTTCTTCGTAGAGAACTAGAATTTGGGGCAAGACTTAAAGAGATCAAGAATAAGAAAAGAGAAAGAGAGATTGAGAGAAAAGAAGAGGAAGAAAGGAAAGAAGAAGAGAAGAGAGAGAGAAGAAAAAGAGAAGAAGAGAAGAACAGAAAAGAAAAGAAAAGAAGAAGAGAGAAGAGAAAAAGAGAGAAGAGAAGAAGAAAAGAGAGAAAGGCAAGAAAGAGAGAAGAAAGAAAAGGAGAAATTGTTACTGATGACAAATCCTATTCTTTCAAAGACCATGGAACCTAAAAGGGAAGGTTTCCAATTCTTTACTTCTTTTCCAATAATTGTTTATTCTTCAACTATTAAATCTTTTTTAAACAAATTATCATTCTATATTCTATGCATACTTTTTCAAATGGCAATTCAAATCTTGAGTTATTGTTATCTTTAAGAAAACAAATAACTCAAGACAAAAATGAATTTGGACTTCTAAAAATTCAAAAGACTACAAAACAAAATATTAGAAGTCCTTATTTTCTTGTTTTTATAGAAAATTTCTTTCTTGGATCAATATTAATTGAAGATATATTTGATGTGTATTGAAGATTTGTGTTTGATCCAGGAGGAAGAAAAGTAGACCTACAAGAATAAGGCCACTCCAAGATGGCCATGCTCCCAAGAGTATGTGGAGTTTTTTTCATAAGGCGATTGCGAGATTTGAGGACAAATCTTTTTTTAAGAAAGAGGGTATGATGGAATCCTGCTTCACGTACCTCTCTTAGTGTTCTCTTTTTGTATTTTTACATTTCATTGTACACGTAGCTTAGCTTGCAAGGAGCATGGGTTACTATAAATACCCAGCTCCTCTCTTGTAATGGAACTTTTAAGATGAATGAGAATTGAATTTTTGAATCACAGAAACTATTCTCTCTTGAAAGTCATAGGCCAAAGAGTCCTAGGACTTCCTCTAGCCACCTTCCATGCACATACATTCATTTTCATTTTCCTTGAATTCCACGGTACTTCTCTCCTCCGCGTTGTTGACTTTTTCACCAATCCATTGTAGCCTCAGCCACGCGTCAGCGTCTTCGTGGCTTCGTCAGTGCACCTACCAGCTTCAGCGTTTTTACCACATCACCGCATCCTCATTTTTACACTTCACTTTCTTCAACCAAAAAACACATCTCCATTCTCTCCCGCGTCAGCCTCCTCGAGGATTCTCTCTCGAGTTCCTTCATTAATGAACCTTACCTTCAACTTCGTTTACTCTTGTTGCGTTCATCATCACAGAACCCCTAATTCCTCCATTTCCACCGGTTAGATCTTTGGTTCTTACCTTAAACCTAGGGTTCTTCATCTTTCTTCATTTTATTTGATTTTAGCCGATTAAAATCAATTTTGAACCAATTAAAAGATTTTCCATCGATTAAACTTTGATTTACATCGATCAATCGGTCCATAATAGGTCTCCTTATTCTTCTAGGGTTTCTATCGAGTTCTTCTCTGTTTCACGTTCGATCTAGACTCTCTCTTTTGTTCTGTTGCGTTTTACTCGTCGGAGGAAGCTTTGAAGCAGTTGCATCGCACCTTCGGCACTTCTCGGAGCTACTCGTCCATCATCTTGTCCTTTTATTACAGATTTACGGATTTTATCCTGCAGACACTAGAGAACACTACAATAGAGCACCCAATTAGCATAAAAAAAATAAAAATATAAAATGATAAAGAGATAGAAAGATAAAAAGATAAAAAAATAATAATAAAAAGATAAAAAAAAATAAAAAGATAAAAAGATGAAAAGATAAAAAATAAAAATAAAAAGATAAAAAAATAACAAGATAAAGAGATAAAAAGATAAAAAGATAAAAAAAAATAAAAAGATAAAAAAATAAAAAGATAAAAAGATGAAAATATAAAAATATAAAAAGATAAAGAGATAGAAAGATAAAAAGATCAAAAGATAAAAAAAATAAAAAGATAAAAAAATAAAAAGATAAAAAGATGAAAATATAAAAATATAAAAAGATAAAGAGATAGAAAGATAAAAAAATAAAAAAATAAAAAGATAAAAAGATGAAAAGATAAAGAGATAAAAAGATAAAAAAATAAAAATAAAAAGATAAAAAAAATAAAAAGGTAAAAAAATAAAGATAAAAAAATAAAAAGATAAAAAAAAGATAAAAAAATAAAAAGATAAAATTACAAGTAAAGTCGAATCGGTTAAGAATCACATAAATAAAATAGTTATACCACAAGTCCTCGGCAACGACGCCAAAAACTTGTTGATGGATTGACAAGTGTACCAAATCACACAAGTAATATAAATGGTAATCTCAAGTATCGTATCCCAAGAGACTCACGACACTAAAAATTATGTGATTACTCAACTAATTAAGACTAAAGAACATATTTTTGGGGTTTTTGAATGCAAATGCAATAAAATAAACATGAAAGCAATTTGGTCAGTTCAGGCTAAACACAAGAATGAATAGATGAAGTTGATAATATGAGATGAATATGTTGTTGGGATTTAGATTTCACCTAATTTATTCTCATGTATATAAGAATTCTTCTTTATGCATTAATGTTAACGTCACTCACTAAATCACTTAAACCCGATCCCTCGGTGAATAAGTTTGTCCTTAATCATCAGTTCATGCAATTCCTAGCATTCCTAACAATTAAATGTTAAGATCAAGAGCTTTAAGACTACCAAGACTCATACCCTCATCCCTGAGAAATATTACTCTTGGAAGAATTCAACAAGAACCTAAATTGCAAGGAACCTCCCGACACTCATGCAATTCATACATCATGCTATGAATGAGTTAAACAAAGCATGTCATAAGCACAGATGAATTACTCTAACAATTAATGAAAAAACATATGTTATTGAGAATCAATTCAAATACATGAGAGTTCACAAGGTTACATCATCCCCCAACAACAAATAGAGTTTACAATGGAATGAAAGAATGAAAGAGATAGAAAAACCCTAGAAAGAGAAGAGGAGATCTGTCACATCCCCAAATCTACCCTCAAGGAAAAGGAGAGCTGCCACATCCCTAAAATCTACCCCTAAGGGGTGAAAAGTGTGTTTTTGTGCTCAAGCCATCAAAAGATACAAAACCTAGGAGGTGCAAGTCCTTAAATAGAACATAAAATAACATAAAACAAGTCCAAGCCCATGAACTGGCGCTCGAGCGCCTTAAATGGGGCACCCGGGCGGTGTGCACCACCGTCGGGCGCTCAAGCGCCCTGGAAGGATGCCCGGGTGTGGTGCGGGAATCTAGCGCTCAAGCGCCCTTGAGCGGCGTCCGGGTGCAGTGTGGGACGAAAATTTTGCACTCTGGTTGACTTTTCAGCATTCCAACTATTTAGTACTTGAATTCTTATTTCAAATCGTTCCAATAGCCTACAAAATCAAGGAAATTTAGTAATAAAATCATTAAGTATAACCTCAACTCTCTTATTCACAAAACTAAAGCAAAAACATGATTCCAAACAAGTTTCTAAGTAGAAAAATGTGCATTTAGTGTCAAAATTACCTCATAGATAACAGTATTTTCAACTGTTATCATTATGCACCGTCTGAAAGTGCCTCTCATGCATGTGTGAGAGGAACTTGTTGGAATATATCTGCTCTTTTCTCTTCTGTCCTCTATCAGCTGTGTGCTTAATATGCTTTCCAGATGATGAAGTCATATCTAAACCATAATCAAACACAATGCATTCCACTCATGAGTCATCTATAATCTTAATTCACAATTCACCTTCTCAACATAACTCCTCAAAAATTAGCAACACCAATCAACATCAAAATCTTTTTTTCAACGTTGAGGGCCAATCAGGAGGCCCTCAGTGGCACCTGCACACAACCAAAATCACCAGAAAACACAACACAACCATTATAAACCAGTCGTGTCGGCGTTGAGCACCAATCAGTGGCCCTTAGCGCCACACCAAAAAACACCTTATGGCCCTAGCTAGCCAAATACTTCACACACATACTCGCCACAGTCCGATAATCATCCATAATCCATCCAGAAACAATTTATTCAGCAGATCCAACACATCATGCATAGACATCAAAAATCAAAGCTATCAAGAGTAAAAATTCAAAGTACAAGATGCTTACTTGAGTGGAGTTCAAATCTTTCAAAATGTGCATAAAGGGCTTGTGGAAACTTAGGGCTTCTATGAACAATAGCTACAGCACACCAAGAACCCCAAACTTAGTGGATGGAATGAAGCAAAGAGTAGTGGAAATGGTGATTTATGGTGAAGGGATGAAAGGGGGAAGTAGTAGAGAACCCTAATCAAAGCTCTTTGGTGGCTGAGGTGTGGGAGTAAGAAATGAGGGAGAAATCGTGCACTTTAGGGTTAAAAGAGTCAACTGGGCCTAATGACGCTAAGTTTTAAAAGCCCAAAAATCCAAACAGCATCGCTGGCGCTCAGCACCCTTATGAGGGGCGCTCAATGTGGTGCATGAGTTTTTCTCCCCTCCTTTCTTGCTTTCCCTAAGTTCTTTTAGGTATGATCCCTTAGTTTCAACCCTTAATTTTTCAAATTTTTGCTCTTTCACACTTTCCACTTTCCAACTCAAGCTTAACATCTCATACTTAAAATAATTAACTCTCGATGCACGCCATACATCCACACAAGCATCCCTAATGCAACTAAATAACAAACACATCAAATCAAACAAAAATAAAAGTTCTCAAAAACACTGGGTTGCCTCCCAACAAGCGCTTGTTTAACGTCACGAGCCTGATGCCATAATGTTTAGTTCAAAGCCTTGATGTTGGTGTTTCTTTTGCTTTCATCACACCAACTTATCTTCACCAACTTTCGATCCACCTTCTTAACTCTTCTAGAATATGGAGCTTCAATCTTAATCACTCCATTTACTTTAATCTCCTTCACAACCCATAACATGTTCCTATACTTGACTGGTTTGTCAGGTTTGAATTCTTCCTCTTCGCACTTCAAGTCTTGGTGGACTATCCTCTCTGTAATCTTTTTCTCCTCTTCCTTTTCCTATGACAAGAAAAAATTCTTACCTCCCTTGACTGAGTCAACAGCGTTTTTAGATACACTAGTCCTTAACAACTCTGTATCGTTTGGGCTATTCTTCTTCTCTTGAATCGGCTGCTCATCATCAAAGACATTGAAAATCACTTCTTCATCTTGGTCTTTAAGCATTAAAACTCCATCATCTACATTAATGACAACCTTAGCTATCTTCATGAATGGCCTTCCAAGAATGATAGGGATTTTCAAATCTTCCCCCATCTCCATCACCACAAAATCCACTGGGAATTTAAGTTTGTCAACTTGCACCACAACATCCTCCACTATACTTTGGGGATTCTTGGTAGATCTATCCGCCATTTGCAGCACCATCTTTGAAGGTTTGACCTCAAGACCACCAATCTTCTTTAGCACGGATAAGGGCATCAAATTTATGCTAGCCCCTAAATCAATTAGAGCTTTCCTTACATCACAATCTCCAATAGTGCAAGGAATAGTAAAACTTCCTGGATCTTTGACTTTAGGAGGAAGTGTCTTCTGAAAAATCACACTACAATTATTCCCTCATCTAAATATTCCTTCTTTTTTAGGGACTTCTTCAACATTTTTGCATAAGTAGGGATTTAGTGCAATGCCTCAATCAATGGAATATTAATCCCCAATTTCTTGAACATCTCTTTAAAACACCCTAGTTGTCTCTCTTTTTCCTTTCTAGAGTACTCTTTAGGGTAAGGAAGAGCTTTCTCAATTTTTCTCTCTTTTCTCTCTCCCACTTCTTTCTCCTTTTCCTTCCCCTCAACCTCACTTTTTCTCTCCTCAATTTCTTCTTCTTTTTTACTCAACTCAACTTTTTCTTTTCTCTCACTTTTTCTCTTATCCAACCTCTTACTCCTTATACTCACAATATCATTACATTCCTCTTTAGGATTAACTTCAGTATTAGTCCCAAACTGATTTTCAGATTTCTCCTCCAACTCTTTAGCCTGTTGGCCAACCTGTATCTCCAAATTCCTTATGGCAGCTTCAGTGCTTTTATGAGTGGAGATAGATAGTTGCATGAACTGTTGGAGTGTCTCTTCTAACTTTGCAGTTCTTTCGTATAATGAGGGTTGTTGTTGCCACTATTGTTGTTGTGGTCTATTGAATTGCCCAACTTGCCCTTGACCCATACTTGGGTGAGGTTTTCATCCTTGCTTATAATTATCTGGACAAAATTGATTACCTTGACCAATAAAATTGACTTCTTCTTGGGTAATTTCCGGCATAACACATTGACCATTAATATGATCTCCACCACACAACTCACAAAGTTGTTGTTGAACTTGAGAAACATTCTGCAACTCCCTTGGCAATTGAGAAATTTTCTTCATTAGAGTCTCCAGTTGTTGAGTCATAATCTTATTATGTGCCAGCAGAACATCTTGAGATTGTAGTTGTAGAATTCCTTTTTGTTGAAGTTGAGTTCTTTCAGTATGCATCTTATTATCATTTGTGGCCATATTTTTAATCAAATCATAAGCTTCATCTGTAGTCTTGCACTCGATATTGCCTCCAGCTGAGTCATCTAACATCAATTTAGTTTGTGAACTTAGACCTCCAAGGAATAGAATGACTATTGTAGGTTCATCAAAACCATGAGTAGGCGTCTTTCTCAACAAGCCTTTATATCGGTCCCATGCTTGACCTAATGTTTCATCCATGCCCTGCCTGAAAGAAGAAATTTCTTGTTTACCTTTGTTTACTTTTGATTGTGGGAAGTATTTGTTAAGAAACTTTGCAATGACGGCTTCCCACTCAGTAAAGTTGTTCTCTGGAAAAGAGTTCAACCACATCTTAGCATTGCCTCCCAAAGAGAAAGGGAACAAGCTAAGCTTAATAGCTTCATCTGGCATGCCATTTATCTTCACAGTATTTCATATCTCATTAGATGTGGTCAGATGCTCATGTGGATTTTCATGTGATAATCCATTGAATTGGTTGCTCTTTACCAATTGAATTAAAGCAGGCTTCATCTCCATATTTGCAGCATTAACCCTCAGCCTTGCAATGCTATTAAAATGATGAGAGCCAATGATTGTTGCATAATCTGCCAGGGTACGTCTACCATTCTGCTCTTTAGCCATATTGTCTGTTCCCTGGTCAGATCTTTAAGGTGAAGGCTGTAAAAGAGTTTCAGGAGAAAGGAAAAGTTCTTTGGACGTCCTGTTTCTCTTTTTCCTTCTACTATTATCCAAACTAGCAAGAAGAGGTTCATAGACTTTTGTGCTTCTAGTCCGAATTGTACCCTCCATACACTAGAGCACCCAATTAGCACTAACAGATAGAAAAGATAAAATTAAAGATAAAATGAAAATTAAAGATAAAAAGATAAAATAAAAAAAAAATTAAAGATAAAGTTTAATCGGTTAAGAATCACACAAAAGTATAGTTTAAACCACAAGTCCTTGGCAACGGCGCAAAAAACTTGTTAAGATGTTGGCAAGTGTATCATATCGTATCAAGTACCAAGTATCATTTCCCAAGAGACTCACGACACTAAACAGTCATGTAATTACTTAACTAATTAAGACTTTTAAGAACAATTTAGGGTTTTGAATGCAAAAACAAGAAACTAAATATGAATGCACTTTTGATCAATTGGAGAAAAACACAAAAGGTGAATGAATGATAGTGAAATTATGAGATGAATATGTTGTTGGGGTTTAGATTTCACCTAGTTTACTCTCATGCATATACAAATTCGTCTTCTTCATTTAATTGTTAACGTCACTTTCTAAAGTACTTAAAACCCGGTCCCTCGGCGAAGAAAGTCTATCCTTAATTACTAGACCACAATCCCTTGCATCCCTAATAATTAATTATGCATTACGGTTAGAAGCTTAAGACGACCAATCCTCCTATCCCCATCCCTAGGCAATATTTCTCTTGGGAGATATTCTCCAGATCATGGTTTCTAGGCATTTCCCAATAACAAAGAAAACCATTAAATCATGCCATGAACGATCAAAACGTAACAAGCATAGAGCAAAGGAGAAAATCCCTAACAATTGATGAAAGAAGCACATATAATTAAAACCAATTCAAATACATGAGAGTTCACAAGGTTACATCATCCTCCAACAATAAATTGAATTTAGTTCCCCCTTGTCATGGGGAAACTAGATGAACAATGGAATGAGAATGAAAGATAAACCCTAAAAACTGAAGAGGAGAGCTTTCGCATCCACTTCTACCTCTAGAGAGTTGGAGAAAATCTGAATTTGTGTCAATTCTGTCAAAAGATACTCTCTCTTGGTCGAGCAAATCCTTAAATAGGGTTGAATTGGATCGTGGGATAACGTTGACACCGCTCAGCACCCCTACTTAGGGCGCCCAAGCGAGCTTACGAAGGAGTGGCGCTTAGCGTCCTTGGAGGGCGCCCAGGCGTGAAACGTTATAGGAAGGCTAGTGCTCAGCGCCCCAAAAAGGGCGCCCAGGTGTGATTACGAGACTCCTGCACTAAGGACCCCAGAGGAAGGCACCCAAGCGTCCTGCGACCTTTAGCAGCCTTCTCTTCTGGTGCTCTTTCTGTCCTTTCAGAGTTCCAACTTCTTGACATTTAAATCCTCTTCCAATTCATCCCAGTTTCCTACAAAATCAAGGGAATTTAGTGATAAAATCTTCAAGTATAACCTCAACTCTCTTATTTACCAAAACAAGCTAAAACCATGAGAACAAGCAAGTTTCTAAGTTAAAAAGGGTTCAATTGTTATCAAAATTTACTCTCAAATAATGGTGAAATCAACAGTTATCACTAAGGGCCAACGATCTTGCAAGCACTCCTAGGCGTCCCCTCTAGGGACTCTGAGCGCGAGTCAGCTACATTGCAGGACGCCTGGTTGCCCTCAGCCAGGGCGCTGAGGGCCAGTCTCTTCGCAGTTGTGCTTGCTTGCCCCACTTAGGGCGTTGAGCGCTAGCGACGTTGGCCCATCATCCAATTTCGATCTATTTAAAGGCTTTTACACATTGGGGTTAGTATCTTTGGACGGTTGAAGCATAAAAAAGATATTTTCGACCCTTTGGAGGAAGATTCGGATGTGGGAGCTTTCCTTCTCACTTTTTAGGCTTTTCATTCATTCATTCTTCCATTGTACACCAAGGTTCTCCATGACAATGGAGAACTAAACTCATTTGTTGTTGGGGATGATGTAACCTCTAAACCTTCATGTATTTGAACATGTTTTAAATATTTTATGCTTCTTTCATTGAATGTTAGTGATTTTCTCCTATTCTTAATGCTTGTCTTGTTTTGGCCATTCATGAATTGATGATTGATTTGTTAGAGTATTGGAAAATATCTTATGAATCATGATCTGGAGGATTTCACCCAAAGGGAATATTGCCTAGGGATAGGGATAGGACGGTTGGTTGTCTTAAGCTTCTTTTATTAATGCGGAATTGGTTATTAGGGATTCAAGGGATTGAGGTCTAATAATTAATACTAGGATTTTTATGCCGAGTGATCGGGTTCTAAGTAATTTCGTAAGTGACATTAACATTCCAATGAAGAAGATGAGTTCTAATATGCATGAAAGTGAAGTAGGTGAAATCTAACCCCAACAACATCATCATCTCATATAATCAATATCATTCATTCATTCCTGTTTTAGCCTCAATTGATCAATTTTACATTCAAGTTTATGTTTACTTTTATTGCATTTTACTCTTAATCATTGGAATCATTCTTTAGTCTTAATTAGTTAAGGTATTACACGATTGTTTAGTAACACGAGTCTCTTGGGAAGCGACACTTGATCTTACCATTTTATATTACTTGATACGATTTGGTACACTTGCAAATGAGTTAACAACTCTCCACCCGAATTTTTCATGAACCTACTAACTAGTCTCACTGTTTATGCAATGTCTGGTACATACATAAGGTTGACCACTATCGATGTATACAGTATTCAAGATATTTTCATCCTCTCTACTTTACTACTAGGACTCTTACTTGAGAATAACTTATAATTGATAAGAAGTAGGGTAGAAATTGGCTTGTAGTCTTGCATGTTGAAGTGTCGTAAGATTTTTAGTAAGTAATTATTCTCATAAAGCTAAATCTTCCTATCTTTTATGTCTCAGCAAATTTGCATCCCTAAATTCTTTTTTGTCGATCCGAAGTCCTTCATATCAAACTCCTTAGCCAATTGTGTTGTCCATTCTTGAGTTCGAGCTTTGTTGGGGTCTACCACTAAAATGTCATTCACATACAATAATAAGATGATAAAATCGTTCTCACTAAACCTGTCGTAATAAGTACAATGGTCTGGGCTCCTCCTATTTTAACCAAGGTTAATAATGAAGAAATAAAATCTCTTGTACCAACACATGGGCACTCACTTTAAATGACAATAAATGTTTTCAACCTACAAACTAAGTTTTCCTTTTCTTTAAAGCCTTTTGGTTAGAGCATCATTACATCACTGCTAACAATAACCTTATGGGTAGTGGAACCTCACAAGCGATACCCCTTCAAATTAATTGTCATCGTAGCCCAAATAATTAATTATTTTCTTAGTTTCAAGCTCTACTCATGCTTTGAATTCCTTAAATATTGGGAACACATCTAACTTCCTCTTGATAGGATACACCTATAATCTCTTGGAGTAATCATTAGTGAATGACAAAAAATATTTTTCCCCTCCTAAAGATAACCAGTGATTCCATCACATCAGAATGAACCAAGTCTAATATATGTTTTATTTCGGTAGTCACTGTAGCAAACTTCAATATATGTTGCTTGCTTATCACACAATGCTCACAAAAAGATAAATCAAGATCCTTGAGCCCCTTGAAGAGATTACGCTCCGCAATTTTCAAACATTGCTTTAACATATGTCCAAGTCTATGATACCACATCATCACTGCTTCATCTTGACTGCAACCGTCACATTAACTTCTTGCAACGTATCTCCCATTGACACAAACAAATTTTCCATGATCTTCTCTACTTTCATCACTTTCAAATCCCCCCTACCCCTCCATCACCTTTAAGATTTCACTTTTAATGTGGATCTTACACCCAAGGTCATTTAATTACCTAATAGACAATAGATTCTTCTTCTAGTTCTTCAAATTTCATACCCCTTAAATTTTAAAAAAAAATACCATTACGCATTTTTATTTTGACAGTACCGACTCTAGCAATCTCTAAGACCATTTCCCATGAACACAGATCCACCTAAGATAGGTTCGTAAGTGTAAAATCAATCTCGATTTGAAGTCATGCGCCAAGTTATACCTGAATCCATTATCCTTTTTTCATGTAGTTGTCTTTTACCATTAAAGCTAATTACTTTTTTGCTCATAAGAATACCTTCGTCCTTCGAGGTATTAGCAACACAACCTTGTGTGGTTTATTCTTCAGAGTTCTTTTCTTAATTTTTCTTTTGCCAATAAGCATTCTTGACATGCTTTGTCTTGGTATAATGGTAGCATTTAAGATGCGTCTTGTTTTGAGACTTTGATCTACCATGGGTTTGAATGGTGTAATCAGCATGAGCCTTAAATTCCATTTAACATGTCAAAAAAAAAATCACATAATTGGGTTAGAAGGACTAAATCTAACCAGTTTTTAAGTTTGAGGACTAAACTATATTAAAGTTTTGGGATATGGATAAATTCTAATTTTGCATCTATGTTTAGGGACTAAAAACACATTTATCCTATTTTTTAATCTTTTCCCTTGGTTGAGAAGAGTGATAAACGCATGACTTAGAACAAATTTTAGTTGAGAAGAAAACCCACCATTTGTGTAAAAATGGAAGTATCCATGGAAGCAAGGAGCCAAACCATCAACAATTGATCTTATTGTTTATAGTTGAGATATTTTGAATTGATATAATTAATTAAGGCAATCTGATAAAGATAAATTTTGTGAAACATGAAAATCCAGGAATTTCAACAACTTGAGACCTTTAACATGTGTATGATTTAATATATGCACATATAAAAGTTTTTAATATTCTAACTTATTTTATTGTAATTGTATTATTTATCAACTATGATAATATTATACAAGAACAAAATAGTCTCAATAGATATGAACTAAGAATAAAAAAATAAATTATATTTTATAATTGTTATATCTTTTCCTTAAAATATGTATATGTATATATAAGTTACTTAATATGTCCTTCATTGATTAATATGTGATATTTCAAATCCTAATGAAATTTAAAGAGAAATTTTCATTTTGAATAATTTAAAAAATATATAAATACATTATTATATTTAGATATTTAACTGTTAAAGTATATGATAAAATGAGATGTTACATTACAAATATAATATAGGATAATGATACTTTGACAATATTTTTTTGACAAACATTTGACACCATCCACGTGTCAGCCTGTGATTGGTCCAAGTGAAGATTTAAAAAAATTGAAAATGAAGTGGAAATGGAATTCTTGGGGTTGTAAGAGTTTTTCATTTTGCGGGTTTCATCAACCGGTCGTTCACCGACAAACGTTCATTGAACCGTCGTCGTTCACTGAAACTATGTCTGTCGTTTTGCCCGAACGTTTTGTCGTTTCGAATCACCGTTCAACACCGAAACCACCATTGATGTGGGTTTTGAAGCTTCCCGTCGTTCATTTCGCTGCAACCTCCGTTTGGAAGCACCATTGTAGGCGAAAACCACCATTGAAGACAAAAAAAATGGTTTGTAGGTTTTCGTGATTCGTTTTGATTTTCTTTTCTTGTTGTTGTTCGGTGATTTTCACTTATTTTAAATATTTGAATTTTTTTTTATCATTTGGGAGGGTTGTTGTGTATTTTGGGTGGAAAGTTACAAAATTTTTACACGCAAAATTTTGTTAATTGTTATGCAGGTGATCTCAATGAAACATACTTTATAGGAAATGTTGATGAAAATTTTCGCCAACTAATAAAATACACTTATGATTGTTTGGAGAAGGAAATATCCATTGGAAAAAATCAATTTGATATCAATTATAATGTTTCTGTCTGTTGTTTGAGTTTCATATATAATTGAATATTTGAAACATTATAACAGTTACAGATCTCTTGCTTGTCTTATGTATGATGTGTACTATAAATTTTATTATTCATAAATAAAACTACATATAGTCTTAAAACTATTGGTCATTCTCTTAAATCCCAAATTTTAAGGTAATAAAACATTCTATCATTAAAATAATAAATTAGGAGATAAGAACGTAAGTAGTGAATCATACCATATGAACTTAAAAAATCACGTTTTGAATTGAATAACAAATTGAGAAGTTGTTTAGTATGAGTAAACTTTGGTGATGGAAGGTTTTTTAAATAGTTGTTTATTTTTTATTGCGTGTAAATTTTAGTGTCTCAGTACGGTGAATTGATTTATACTATGTAGATTGCGAGGGAGGTGTTGGATGCAGCTGCTCGTATTATTCAGCCTGGTGTGACGAATGATGAGATTGATAGAGTTGTTCATGAAGCAATTATTGCTGCAGGTGCTAATTTTAGCGAGATTTTTTTAACACCTCAAATTTTACCAGCTTTAGTTATTTAGTTTTAGTAAGTTTATTAATCGATGAATGAAGCTAAGATATATTGAGTTCAAACAAAATCCCACATCGGATGAAATAAGAGATGGACATGGATTTATATATATATATATATATATATATATATATATATATATATATATATTTTTAGAGTGGTACCAAAAATAAATCTGTGAACACTTGATCCAGATCTATGTGTATGTGTGTTGTCAAACCTCCTACAGATACTTCAAAATGAATGTAGTTTTAGCAACTATTGCTCCATTCTTCTCCGTGGCATACCCACATTTGACATATCCATGTCAAACACTACACTAACAAATCAAATAATCATAGATCTATTTGTAATTCTTTTGCATTTTCTTTTTAAAACAGTATACAAATAGGAATATTGGAATACCTAGATTAAATGTGTTAAGGTCTTCTAATTTTTATAATTTGTCACATTTCCCTGATGTATGTTTATTTTATTTTTTCATATAGATAATGTTGGCATTACTCTAGGTGGTTAGTGTTGAGTTTGTATTTCTTGTTATTTAATAATCATTTACTGTAGAATGCAGAGAGATATCTCTTTAATGATGCAGAAAACTTTGGCAGAATTGCTTCTTGCCCCTTTACCTCTTTTTGTTATACTATTTGGTACAATCATCTTTAAGACAGTGAAAAAGTTGTGTTTATAAAGGTAGGATTTTTTGATAATCAATTACCAGGTAACCTGCAATCGATTACCAGAAGCTTTGCACATAATATTACTAAACTTCTTTTGTTTTTTTATCCTTATTTTATATTATATTTAATATTTTTTAATTTTATTTAAATTTTATTTTAAAATTATAAAATATGTTTTTTATATATTCATAGGTATTCATAGAATATTTATGGATTTTAAAATATTTGTAAATGTTTTAATGAATATTCCGCGTAACAAGTATAAATAATTTTTTTATATTGTGCATGGGATCGGGAGTAATGTTATTCACCTAATCCTTTGTCATCCTTAGTCACGACAAGGGAATATGATTTTGTATATTCATGAAAGAGACAAAGAGATGTTCAAACCTTCATAGCCAATCACACAATAATAGAATAATAGATAAATAATGAATACTAAAACATAGAATGCATAAATTATAATCATATGGTTGTTAGATGTTTACAGGTCAACAAACATAAACGTGGTGCGTATATTACTCCCAAGACAACAACTGTTGTGAAATTAGTATTTACATCAAATATGCCTAATTTTTAAGGTAAAAAAAAATGCACTAATCTTCTGATTATGAATCTTGAATCTGCCTCTTTTGGGGTTCAATGTTATTAGACTCCCTCCCAACTGGATGAATGAGATCCCTAATCATCTGAGTTCCTGGTATAGAAAATCACCATATTACTACATATATTTTTTAGCTGAAAAATGAATAACAAACCTTGTAAGTGATACCGAAATAGCATCAAGTTCCCAAAGTTTTAATGACAGCATATTATATACCTCCTGTAACACCCTTCCTAGGAGTGTCACAGGAAATTTTTTTTTTAAGATAATTAAGGAAAACATCATTTGATGTCGTTACAATAGCCCAAAATTTATTTATTTATTTTGTTTACTCATTAGATAATAATTCCATTCAAATAAAGATTGGAAAATAATGGTTGAGAATAATATTATAGAGGCAAAAGAAATTATAGAGGCAAAATTTGACAACATATACACACTTAGTATAATATTACATACCGCATCCAACAAATTGGACAACAACTAGGAACCGTTATTAAGCCAAAAGTATGGTTAAAGACACATAAAGAGGTGTGCCGAATGTCAAGAAAGTAACAAATAAACTTGGTGGTCCATATCCATCAATTATTTTTCATGATATATAATTTATGCAAGAAATAATTTAGTGTAGAACCTGTATTAGAACCTTACACGGTCTATTGGCATTCACTACAAAAGTTTTCAATCTCATTGCATCTAAAGGAAGTAAACTGATAGTTCTAATAGCCACACATAAAACATCGAGAGTTAACGTGAAGTTCTATCATATATTGAGGACTAAGCTCTCCTTTCTTCCTAATCTGAAATCAACATTGCATATATGAAGGTATATCAGTCATTCATTCCTCATCTTGCTCACCTTATCCAAGGTTATGATATCTATTTCAACAATCATATAATCAGAACATGTTTCACAGATTAAGATTTTAAGGTGTTCATATAATTCAAAGAAGGTTAGCTTTCCTACCTCTATTCTCCAGCAGCTTCAACTCATCTACACGGTCTTAGGGATCTCCAAACAATAAGATCTATTGAGTTTGTCCAGCTCCTCTACTCTACACACTCACCTCTTCTGTCTCAATCTCATGTTCTCCTCCTTGTTTTTCTTTATTAATTTTCGTTTTCCTTTTATTAAGGAAAAAGTCAAGTTTTTATTTTTTTTCCAGCAGCCATGGAGTTTGGACGGTTCCTAAAACAAAGAGACCAACCTACCTTAATCTACTCTTAATGTTTTCCGCAGTTTCACTTCAAAGTCCTGTGCGAATTTGTTTCATTAATTATAAATGTGTGGAAAAAAACAAAACTAATTACTTAATGGAGGGGAGAAAAGACAAGGCTACGTTTTTTCCTTAGGAGAAAGGGATGATTTACATGGTCTAAAATTTATATCTTAGTATTGGATTTGTATAAATACTTATACATATCCTGGTAATTTTAACAGACTACATAAAATACTATAAATCATATGCTTAATACTTGAACACCTACCCAGTGTCATAACACAAAAAACACAACGACCCCTAAACAGTAAAACAAAAATAAAACAAGTCAAACCCACCGAACAAGAACAAAAGAATTAACGAAAAGAAAACAAAAACGAATCATGGATACATACAGAAATAGAGGTCTATATTTTATTATGATAGAAAATGATGTCTTTACCTGACGTTAACCCTATATTTATAGGGCTTATGGCAATCAAGTTCATTAATTCATATTTGATATGACAATAAATCCAATAATACTTGCTAATATACCTACTAATTGTCCATTAATATCATATTCTTGTACAATATGCCTGTCAATCACTCATAAATAGCGTATATTCGCATTTAATATGACCATTAAACGTATTAATTGACCATTAATGATATTTACTTTTCATGATTAGTTTGTCTGACAGTCGGTTGGTTGCCAGGTATAGTACATTAAGGCCCCCAAGCTCCGAGCAGTTGTTTACAGGTGCGAAGGGGTTTAAATACGTCAGACGAATTTAAAGTGGCGGGAAAGAGTGATTACCCTTTTGAATCACTGAGCAGTGTGCTGTGGTTTGAGACTGAATGGTCGAATACTTGTGACCGCTCGGTTTAGGACTAGGAGCTCTCGGAGAGCGTTCCCTGGGTTTTGTGGACGAGAGTGAGAGTTCACGAACACTCTTCACCGCTCGGTTTAGGACTCGGAGCTCTCGGAGAGCGTTCCGTGGGGTTTGTGCCATCGCCCCGCAACCTGTGATTGGATGGAAATTGTCTGGCTTTATTCCTACCAAAAGTGTAGACACGTAAGTCTTATCAAAGTTGAACGTAGGACTGAACCTTCATACGCAGGACTCACAAAAATATGAGTTAAACAAATATATTATAATTTATAAATTATAATCAAAAGTGGAACTTGTCAAGGTTGAACATAGGACTGAACCTTCCGGTGCAGGATATTTTTACTCACAAAAATATGAGTTAAATAAATATATTATAATTTATAAATTATAATGAAAAGGGGAACCTGTTCTCAAAACAAAAGACATGCCTTTAAAAATTATTACAAAATATTTTACTCTTGTTGTAAAATTTGGTATTGATTCGAAGTAGCGATGTCGAGATCGAATGCACGTCTGATTCTTCGTGAAATCATGGGAATACCGCTCGACCCTAGGTGGGCGCCAAAGCTTGAACTAAGTGAATTCTAAAGAAATAAAAAAGAAATTGTTTTCGATTTTTTTATATTGAATTTTCGATTATTTTAATTTTAAGTATTGATACAAATCGAGCAAATACTCTAAAATGCGACAGGTGAAATATTTTTTTAATAAAAATGTGTCATTTAAATGTAATTAGTCCATGACAATTGGACACTAACAATGAAAATATTTTAAAGAGAAAATTTATTTTAATTTATTAGAACACGACAAGTATAATAAAAGATAATTTATTACACTTGATTATATATGGTGAATGACCATTATTCGTTCAAGGTCGTGATTAATTTACATCTTATAATATATTTTTTCACTCCCCACCACAATTTATTTGATTAATTTTATATTCAATAAATTAATTTATATTTTACTTAAATAATTTAATTCAATACATTATTATTATTTACAGTTATTGTCAGGGTTTAATGACATAAGGATTTATTGTAAGAGAATTTTCTACATGTCATGTGTCTTTTGAAGGTGGATTATTGTATTAAGCATTCATCATTCATTATAATTTCCTTTTGGAAGGTTGATTTTATTCACTTTTTTAAATTTTTTATTTCACCAAAGTTTTTATTTACCGCATTAACTTGACATCAATTTATATTTTTTCAAATGTCAGACGTAGTATCAATGAACTGTTTATATATATATATATATATATATATATATATATATATATATATATATATATATATATATATATATATATATATATATATATATATATATATATATATATATATATATATATATATATATATATTGTGTGTGTGGAACTGAGAACTGCCACGTAGTTCAACAATTTTGAAAGTAACATAATTTAATGTTTTATAATGACATTACTTCAATGATTTATTTCTACTCATGTATTTGTTCAGTCAAACAATTGTCATCTTCTCTTGATGTTATGTTATGAAATAAAGAACTGAAAAATATAATGGCTTGTTTTATGCATTTAAAAATAGCTTTAAGATTAAATAAAATATCAAACAAAATGTCTAAATGTTTTATTAAAGCATCTATTATGCTCATTTAAGCAACTCATTTACTAAGTTAAGTATTATTAGTGTACAAAGTGATTTATCATGTATGACACAATTTTTTATTCTCATATGGACATTCTTGATTGCTTAAAAGAATATCATACTAATTTATGTTAATTACATTAAAAAGAATATTTATATTGCAAACAAAAATTATATAGTGCATAAAAACTTTAAAATTGCTTAAAAATTAAGTTTTACATCGACCACTTTAATTGCAGGTGATATTTAGAAAATAATAAATTTTAAATCAGGCAAAATCAATAAAGAAAGGATGCTTTTAATGTTGGTTGTTGTATTTATAAATGATCTGATAAGTTGATTTTCTAATTAAGTTATATCTAGAAAACTAACTTCAATGTTATAATTATATGTTTTTTAAACTGATCCAAAAAATACATCTTATAAACAAAATTGATAATTAAAAAATGGACACGGAACAGAATTAAAAAAATAATCTCAATCCATTGGGAAACTATAAAAACTGTCATTTATATCCATCCATTAGTATTTTGAATGATCATTTCACTAAAAAAACCTTCCAGATAACTAACTTAAAAGTCACATTGTGATTTTTACTTGTTAGCAATATTTTTTTACGACAATGTATGTATTATTAATAATTTTTCATTTTACTAAACAATAAATTTACAATACATCTTATTTATTATGTATTATTAGATTCTAGCTTAAAACTACATTAGTTTTTGGATTTATAACTTATTTTCTCAAAACTTTTCAGTTATGCTAATTCTTCTTTTTCTGCTTTATTTAAGTTCAGGTATTTTGAAAACATTTGACAAACCAACCTTACTTCGACAATTCATAAAACAAAATGATTTGACAACTTTGTTTAAGTAATATAGTAGTATATATTAATAGTTAAATTCTAAAAATAGAATAAATATAATCAAAATATTAATATAATTAATTGTTAATTTGTTGTTTTATCTTAATTGGTGCAGAAGGATTCTTGACAAAAATGAATGATTAGATTTTGTAATATATTAAACCTAACACGTACTTGTTCATCTGGTTTACGAATAAAATATTGGGTTACGAATATTTAGAGAGGGTACGATTGTAATTTACTACAGAAAGTCACCAAATTGTTCTTGGTTGTTGAAGAGCACATACTCATTTGGTCCCTGTGATTTTCTCATCATAGCACAAAATATTGTGTCTTAACAAAGTTGTGAGGCCAAATTTCTTCGGGGGTTGTCTTGTTTCTGCAATTCTGCGACAATGGACATTGAACTCCCTCCGGGTTCACCTGAAAGATTCAAGCTTTACGATGAGCTGGAACTGCTCGAGTTTCAGGACAAGTTCGTGATCAAATCCCATCTATACCCCAACCAGGGCTTCCGGATTAACCGTCTTGATGGCAACATCAATTTACTTGATGATGGTAATCTTCTTTTCTGAGCTTCAGTTTCTTCACTTAGTGATTGGTTGCTCAGAGAATGCAGGAAATGTGTCTGAACTTTGTTGCTTGTCGATCAAAGTTCAGTTATTTTGAAAGAGGAAACTTGTTTTGAGGGGGACTTGGAATTTGATGAATATATTGTTCAATTGTGGATATGATGCTTATTTAGTGAACTTGTGGAAGTTGGTTTAGTTGGTTGTCATTGTGGAAAAAGGGAAGATTACGTTGTGCGTAGTGTTATATGCTGAGTATATTCACTTGCACATTTATGAATCAGTTATAGCCAAAGGTTACTGTTTCTACCTTCTCAGGTTTGGTTGGATCTTAGTTGTTTATTTAGTTTCAGCTCCATGTATGCTAGGTTACATATTATGAATAGAGTATTTGAAATTGATCATTTTGTTGTATTGATTTCCGTTGTTCTGATTTTTTTTTTCTTTGCAGGTGACACACTTTCTGGAAGTCCATTAAGGACATGTACAATTTATGGTGTGGTGGGAACCATAAGATTGGTTGTAGGTAGTAGATATGCTTATATACTTTTATCTTGAGTTCGTTTATGATAAAACTGTTCCAGAAGCCTGCCAGGCAGACAAAATTTACCGTGCAATGGCACTACTGCAAAAAATGGTTATTTTGAATTGGAGAACATTTTGTCTTTTACCATGTCGATTTTTTATGTATTCTTGCATTTGCTTTTGTTTTCACATTGACTCATTTGTCCCTTTGCATGTGAAGATGCTCTAGGTTGGATGGTATTAACATCTAAACCGGTCCTATTCCTTCTGATGAACTTTGATTGAGATGTTTGTTGGCCATGGAAAAAATAAATCCAATCCCCGTTTCCAAATCAATATTTGTACATAGTAATGTCTTTTTGGTTAATGAAGCCGTTCATCAATTGTTATACTTTCAGCTTTCTTCTTAAGCGTGCATGTCTAATATATTGCCTTCTTCATGACTAAATCATGTTCCTTGAATCTGCTTCAGAGTAAAGAAGCCGAGCAAGTAAAAAGAATTGAGATGAACTCTCAACTTGTTTTCAGTAAACATTCAGTCTAACAACATGACTTCATTTATACTCATTAAGGCTCAATGTTTTGTGCATGGACATAGGAACGTATGCTATTGTAATAACCTCTCGGAAGGAAGTTGGAAGTTTCCTTGGTTTTCCGGTGTATCGCTTGATGTCCATGAGAGTACTTGCATGTAATGATGCTTTGAGGTATTCAACTGCCCAAGAAGTAAGGATTTATAAAGTCAGAAATCATTCAGGCATCACTAAAATTCTGTATATGTGATCCGCTTACATGATACATCTTTCTTATACTACCTCTCTGCAGAAAAAGGATGAAGCTTACTTCTTGAACCTATTAAAAGTAGTGGAGTCAATGCCAGGCTTGTACTATTCTTACGAAACAGATATTACATTAAAGTATGAATCACTAACTTATTGCTGGTTTATTATCATCTTAGGGATTATTTGGGCAAATATCTATAGTACTTCTAGAAGGAAAAATAAAATGAGTTTCTTTGTAAGGTAAAATAAGTTCTTATCACAAGTTAAAGATTATGTTTTAGATAAGTTATATAAGGAGAACTTCTGCAAATTAGTTTATAGGAAACTTATTTCATTTTTTTTTTCTTATTTTTCTTTTCTAGAAGTTTTTCTGGAGAAGTTTGAGACCCTAATTCATATCTTATTCATATCATGCCAAGGCTGATATTATCATAAAATATAATGTCCACCAGCTTGCAGAGAAGAAGCAAGTTAGTAGATGGGTGGACAAGTAAGCCAATCTGGAAGCAGGTTAGTTGACATATTTCTTGATTTTCTGGGAATAATTGTTATCAAATCCACTGTTAAGTGATTTGAAATTTACTTCTTCAAATAATATCTCCATAAAGTGAGGCTTTTCTCTTCAATATTCTGATAATTCATAATCGGATAGTTTTTGAAGCACTAAATAGAGTTAGTAATATTAGTAGGGTGCTTTGTTGAATGTGTCTGAGAAAAAGGTTGAGAAGAATGATGTTGATGGGAGGAGGATTTGGGTTTTTCTGGGTCCACTTCTTTTTATCATTTAAAGGAAATGATGAGGAAGAAGGATTAGAAAGAGAGTGATTACCTGCATACCTCTTTTTTTATTCCAAGGTTGGGAAGTGCTTGGATGAAAGGACCTTGTATTCCCCCCTTCTTTGAGGTTGAAGCTCCACCTTTGTGGCTTGGTGGACTAGCTTTAGAATATCCATATCCAAGTCACGACCTTCATTTATTTGTAGTACTCTTCCACATTTCTCTGATGCATTTAATTGTAGAATAGGAAAGATCAAATAAAGGCTTCTTGGTCGCATTGGCACTGTTTAATGCAATTATTAGTAGAAACTTGATGAAAGTTTTAGGTTACAATTTTTTATTTGTATTTCAGGCTGACCCTCGATTTGTCTGGAACAAACATCTTTTGGAAGAGCTTATTGAGTATAAGGTTAGATCATTTGGCAGTTCTTCCTATTTATGAAGTAGAAATGTTTTTAGTTTTAGTAAAGGGAACTATTTTGTTTATGAAGAAATAGGGTTTAAAGTTTCAATGAGCTTCCTTTTTTTCATTCTTAGCATGATCATTAGGTAGTCTCCCTAACAACTATCTTTATGATGGCAGCTTGACAGTTTCATCGTGCCCATAATGCAAGGGAATATCCTGAAGTTTAAATGGCCTCTGCTCCAATTCCCCTCCCTGCCCCATTTCTCTTTATGTGTTTGTGTGCATATGTTCTTCACATTCTGTCTTTACCAAAAATATGATAAAAATGAAGCATTTGTTTAGTTTAAGAAGCCAGCTATGTTCCCCCTTAACTGGGCTTAAGCTTCCAAAGAGCACAGCTAAAGCTGAAAAATTCAAATGCTATGGTAACATTATTTTCAAGGAGATGTACACGGCGTCTAGGTACAATGTCCAAAAGAGCTTCTTATAATGAAGTTATTATGTTTGTAAAAAAAGCTCATTATAATATGGAAATATGATGACGTAGGAACAAGAATGTGGAGAAGAGGAGCTAACTTTGAAGGTGACACTGCTAATTTTATTGAAACCGAACAGTTGCTTGAAACTGAAGAATTCAACTTCTCATTTTTGCAGGTATTACTATACATTAATCAGTATTTCCAGCAAATCCTTTCAATAATTTCTTTGCACTGCTGATTATGTTTTTTATTAGCATGTTGTCCGTGTTTCTGAGAATTTGTACTATTGCCAAACATGATGAAGGACTTTGAGTGCTGTATTTTCATGAATTTTCAAATTTTTGAATATAGATAATAAGTAATATAATGTGCAAAATATAGAGATTCACTATTATATTTGCTTTACAAACATAGCTTTGTGTATTTGGTGATTTTAAAATTTTCTATTACTTTCGGTAGGGATAATGGTTCCGTAGTACTTCTTCATCTAGGTATCGTTAGCCAATGTAATTTAACTGTGCTTTTGTATTCATACAAATAGAAGTATGTGTCTGTATATATAGCAACTAGTTCTGAAGCTGATATAGTGGAAAGCAGAATGAATGCAATAATTGTCAAAATATCAAGGTAAAAGAGAGCATACTATATGGCACAATTTCTTTGTTTGGAAAAGCTTGTTTGTATTCTACAACCTCTCTTTGTTAAATTGGTGTCATAGCATATATTTACATTAATGTGAGAGATTATAAGAGATATGCAATAAAGAGAGGGATTATAGGAGATTTTCAATTTACAAAGAGTAATTGCCGGGGATTCCTTATAGCTATCTATAAAAGGTATAAAATAATCTATTAAAGACATAATCAATTACATTTATACACATTAACAATAATAAATATTAAAATACAAACTAAATAATTTATACTACACATATAAATAAATACTCAGAAAAAATGATGATACATAATAAGTCACAGTTTACACACAATCGCCATTAATCTTGGAGCAACAAAAACATAATTAAAATATGAATGGTGATGAAATTGGTAGAAAAAGAACATACCAAAATTGATAAAAATTAGCATAAAGGGAACTAGGAAATCTAAGGGATGAAGAAAGACAGGAACACAGGAAAAAAATATGGTCTTGGAACTGAGGTTAAAACATAGGGAACATAGAAAATGTGAAATTAACAATTTTTCCCAAATATTTTGTTAAGAAGTGGACTTTGATAGCAAGTTAAGTAGTGGATTTTATGTCTAACTCAACCTTACAAAACGAACTTGTAAGATAAGGTTTGCACTCACATATATGTTCTAAATTAGTTTTATTTTTAGTCGATGTTGGACTTTCAATATATTTCTAAACAATGTTGGTTCGGGGGCACATATTAGTTTTTGAAGCCTATCATGGTAGTACTGCAATTGGACGTGAAAATTTTCTATTTTGACTGCAATGGCTACTGAAAACCACTCCATCCTAGGGATGCTTCACTTTGTTCACACACAAATATCAATATCCCCAATTTGTGATTTGTACTTCAACTGATTGTTTCACAGGTTCGAGGTTCAATTCCTATTCTTTGGGAGCAGATCGTTGATCTAAGCTATAAACCGCACCTTAGGGTTATTAGTCACGAGGAAACGGTATACTTTTACCTCTCAATTCTGCCAGCAATTTAACAGTTTTATCTAGTCGACTTAAATTAATACATGTTTCTTCTTGTTTTTCCCCTTCCACTCCTCTTCTAGCCCAAGATCGTGGAGCGTCATTTCCATGATCTCATGCAAAGATACGGAGAGATTGTAGCACTTGATCTTACTGATAAAGTATAGCTTCATTCTTCTCTCTTTCTATTTAAACCAACAAAATGATTTTTAAGATTTGTTGCAAATTTTCTTTTTCTTTCCATAATCCCTCTTTTGCCCCAAATTTTTAAGTTTGGCTGAGTTTGGTTAGTACGTCCTTATGGATATAATAATCATCAACCAGTTTCTACATCCTATATTCCCTTTCTAATTGCTTGTTACTTTTTTGCGTATTATTTTGAGCAATTTTTTTTCCCTGTAATAGCATGGTGAAGAAGGTCAACTAAGTGCTGCATATGCTGCTGAAATGCAAACGCAGCAAAACACGAGGTGATAATTTAATCATAATTTGTTTTTTCTGCATACACTTGTTTTATATCCATGAAATTATGAAGTTTTCTTTGGCTGTATTATAGCTTAAAAATGTTTGTTTTCTTGATTGTTCTGTGTCCTAGTTTCATTTTTCTTTTAACTTTCTATTTTTACTATAATGGATTATGGCAGATATGTTCCTTTTGATTTTCATCATTACTGTGGGAGTTCAAACTTTGATAATCTGAAAATCCTATATGATGAAATCTCAGAGGATTTTGAAAAACAAAGGTAACGGAAAAAATTAAGTTTTATAAACTAATTTAATAGCTAGTTGCCACAATCCAGGTATACTAGCAAATTTATAATTCAGGTTTTTAATTATTTCTATTTCAGCTGAGCAGATATTTCTTAATAGATAGACAAGGAAATGTACTAGAAGACCAAAGAGGACTTTTCAGAGCAAACTGCATTGATTCCCTTGATAGAACAAATGTTACTCAGGTTTGTTGATAGGGAATAATTGAATGCTAGGACTTGTTCTTTTCTTAATCCGTTTCTGATATGATTATCTTTGTGTTATTTGTAGTGTTATCTGGCCCAGAAATCATTAAATCTTCAGTTGCAGAGGATTGGAGTTCTGACTTACTCTGAGTGCATTTCAATGTTCGAAGAAGAATATGGAAAATTTAGAATATGTAAGGAATTTCCTGATAGGTTCTTGCCTTCTTTATAAATCATTGCGCTACTTATTTGACATCTATATACTTTATTTAGTGTGGGCAGAGCAAGGTGATGAGATAAGCCTTGAGTATGCTGGGACTCATGCCCTAAAAGGGGACTTAGTTAGGTATGGAACTTTTGGTTCTGAAAGTCCTGTGTTGCTATGTTTCCCCCTTCAGTGATACTGATACATTCTGGAAATAATGTGCAGATATGGGAAACAAACAATATCTGGAATGATTAAAGATGGAGTGAGCGCGCTTTCCCGATATTACTTGAATAACTTCCATGATGGAATTCGGCAGGCAATCTTCATTTGTGTGCATTATACTTTTACTCATTTAAACAGAGGCAATTCACTCTCAAAGGTCTTATATATGTTTCATATCTTTTGCAGGATGCGCTTGATCTCATAAGTGGTCACTATAATGTCAGCAGAAACGTTCCTTCTCCTTTCCAGTCAAATAACTTTGAACCTCTAACGGTATGTCAGGGCCTCATCTTTCTATTTTCTACCTACCCAACATCCTGGAAAGCAAACAAGACAACCTTGAACTGGTTGGAAAAAAATATAGTCGCACGTATTCATCAAATAAACCTATCATATCTAGGTTGGCTTAGGATGAGACCTTATCATCTAGGATGTCAATAATCTCACCTAGCACCAAATGGTAGAATGATGGAACAATGTAGAAGTTGTTTCCGTTTTTGGAGAACATGTTTTGGCTTAAGTGAATTGTTCCATTGATTGATCCTTGGCAGTTATGTGATGATTTGATGACAAAACAGATTGTTTCACCATATGTTCTTGTGTACTAATTAGTTATAGAAAGAATACACACTGCTAAATTCGACAAGCCATTTCAGCACATGTAAATTTAAATAGTTTTTACGGACAGAAAATTACATCACACTTCATTGACATGTTTTATGGAAAACTGTATACATGCAGTATCTCCCTGTTGCATCAGCTTTGATAATTGGAGGTTTGACAGCAACAACCTTCACTTTACAGCAAGGTATATAATTGTGTTTCTTGCATCTCACAAAAAGGGATGTTTGTTTCTTTTTCTTTTTTTCTCATTTTTCTAATTTTCATGTTTATTTTATAGCTGGCCGAAATACACACCACTATGTTTCTTCTGTACTCTGTGCTGGAATAACTGCTGGTGTTATGGCAATTGTCAAAGCTAATGGAAGACATCTATGCTCAAGACCACGTTTGTGTGGTCTCCTGTAATATAATTCACAAGCATTTGAACCGAGAGTAAAAATTTGTGTAGTCTCGTTCCAGAGATTGTACATATAATGTTTGTGTTGTTTAATATTTCGTTTTCAGACAGCAAATTGTTTTATGTGAAAACCAAAAAATAAAGTTTAGACATGTCTTAGGTTGGCAAAACCGAAAAAAGAGAGTATTGTTTTTCAAAGTTGAAAGATTTAAGGGGGTGTTATGAACATTAGTATTTACTTTCCACACAAGTAGCCCATATTAGTTATCAAATGGTATGGATGGATGTGAATTGGTTTGCCCACCTTTTAAACCATTTGTGTGTATATTATGTTAAGACTAGGACGATTTATAGTTGTATAGAATTATTAAATCATATTTATGTGGATAAATTTTAATGATAACGAATATAAATGTGTCCTATTACATAATATATTATATTGTTTGGGTTTCCTGATGGTATTCTATGAAATTAAAGTTGTGCCACATCTTCTAATTCTTTATGTCTCCAGCAAGAGGGTGTTGTACATCTTGATCATTAATTGTTAAATGTAGTATGCATTAAAGTAGTAATGGCATTAAGTTTGTACATAATATTAATTATATTAAGTTCAAATTTGTCCAAATAAACTTTGTATGTGTAATCAACTTCAGAAGTATTATTTTTATCAATAAGGAACCTTATGATCTCAATAATGTTTAAAAATCTACGTCAAGAATTATTGTACAAAGAAGAAAAATGCAACCTCCGCACTGGACATTAAATCAGAGGCTATATCAAAGAAAATTAATATAAAAGATGAATAATTATGTTATTAAGCATAAAGTGATTTTATCAGAGAAGGTTATATCAAGCAATAGTTAAATTCTTGATGATTTTATATGTAGGCCAAAACTTCCAAGTGTTCGTTATCCAAGCTTATAGAGATATATTATGTTCCATAGTTAAATCTCCAACCCTCAGTAAAGCATATAAAACACATCATCGACTAAGCTATAAGTTGTAGATAATTCCTCATACCCTTACACAGATGTTCAATCGGATCCTTAAAAAAGCGTGGTGAATTCAGAGAAGGGAGAAGATACAACCCAAAGGAATCCAAGGAGAAAAAGGAAAAAGTCATATGAAGAAGCTAGAATATTTCAAATCATAATCAAGATAAAGAAAAGAAGAGAAAGATCTTCAACAAAAAGAGCTTTGGGTATATAAAGGAAGAAATCCATGTTGGTTTTATGGCAACCACAATGTCTTATCAACATTTTGAAGACTTTGATGATGAGGTAGAATTTAATGATATTCATTCCATTACTCAAGAATATATTCAAGAATATTATGAAGTTATTTCCAATACTTCTAGAATAACTAATGCTTTGAAATGCCTTGTAAAGATTTAAAAAATGTGTCTAAAGAGCTAGAGCTTTTGAAAACTAAACTTGAAATACTAGATGATTTTATCAAGGAAAACCTTGAGCTCTTAGACAAAAATGAAAAACTAAGAAAAGAACAAGAGTCTGAAACAGAAACTTCATACTCAAAGCACAGAAGGTATGATGTATGAAACATTTACCTTCACTTAAAAAAGTGTTTTTAGTAGAAAACGTAAAGCATAACCTACTTAGAATTAATTAATTGTATGACAATAGGTATGATGTTTTCAATAAAGACCAGTGTGTAGTTAAAAATTGTAACGAGACTAAGTTATTTATTGTTAGCAATGTAAGTTTTATAAGATTGGCAAGAATGAGTTGTCAACTCAAAAAGTTGCATGCCTTATGACTATCAAGGAAAATCATTGAATTTTACATAGAAATTATGACCTTGGTAGTTTGAAGTTACTCTCAAAATAACAAAAGGACAACCTTGTAAGGGTTTTACTAGTAATGTCATTCAAAGACAATATTATTTGTAAAGTATGTGTAAAAGAATACGTACGAAAGAGATTTCCTAAAAAGAATGAGTACGAAAGAGATTCCTTAAAAAGATCAATCTACCTTGATATTCGAAATCAAGCAAAACAAATGTCAACAAAACATTAAATGATGAAAGCTAAATGTAGACTATATGAGAAGAGTTTGACCATTTCTAGAAAAATAACATATTGCTACTTGTAAGTCCACCAAAAGACAATTCAATAGTTCAAGCCAAATGACTATTCAAACAAGTTAGACGAATAGGTAAGGTATGAGAAACAAAGTTGTGTTAATGCATCCACACAATAAGAATAAAAAGTTTGATGAGTATGATGGGCGAACTAAGACTCTTCTTGGGTTTACAAATAAAACAAGTAGACAGTGCCATATAGGCGCATTAAATGAATTACGTCAAGGAGCTTCTAAAAAATTTTAAGCAAAGTCTATAGCACCATCTATGGTCAAATGGGTTCACTCCTCTATTTAATAATTTATAGGCCAAACATAATGTTCAATGTTTATTTATGTGTTTGTTTTCAATTTAACTTAAGAGAAGCATATCTTATTGCAATTTAATGCATCTTTCATTATTTAATATATACTACTAATCTTGGTCTATACTTTAAAGAATAAGAAACCTTTAAATTCCAGGGATAATATGACGTAAAATACATTGGAGACAAAATAGGAAGAGAAAACACGAGTGGAGAATGATATTTTTGGTAGAAACTTGGTATATTGGAGGAGAAAAAAATAAGACTTAAACAGATTAATCAAGAAGATTTTTATTCAATTGATTGATTTGAAACAATATATTAGTCTCTATATAGAAAGAACTTAAACCTTAAAGTAATGATTACAAATAGATATCTAAAATCTTCTAACAACTTCTAGTAGCACACTTAACATTCTATTATCAACACTCCCTTCACACTAATGAATGAATATTTATCATTCTTAGCATTCATGAGATCATGAAATCATTTAATGGGAATGCCTTTGATAATAGGGTGTTGCTGCTTCCACCACCACCCTATACTTCATCCACTTCCCCACATTATTTTAAATACAATTATATCTTTAAGTAAAAAAGATTTTTACTTTTACCCTATTTTAAATAATTTGAAATCCTAATTTTACTTTCCCAGCACCCACCCACGGAACTCTCTTCCCCTTTCCCCATTTCTGTTTCACCTCCCCAACTCCTGCACTTTCATTCATTTTTCTTCCCAGTTTTTTTTTTGTTTGAAAACTTCCATTGCCGCCGTGGTGTGAAGAAGCATCGTCGTCGTGGTGTGGAGGAACATCGAGGAGCGTCCAGACCATCAACCAACGTGAGGAAGTATACATCAACGGAGGTGACATCCTTCAACGGATGTCCTCTAATAAAACAAACCCTAAAATAAAAAACATAACCTTTAAACGGAGGTGACATCTTCAACGGATGTCAACATCCGTTTAAGATAAAACGGATGTCGACATCCGTTTTTCCTTAAACAGATGTTGACATCCGTTGAAGGATGTCACCTCCGTTTAAAGGTTACGTTTTTTATTTTAGGGTTTTATTTCAAGGTTTATTCGAATACGCACCTGGAGGAAGCACGACACGCACTGCACCACGAGAAGGAGACTGCTTAATAATCCTTGCTTCATATAAACTTCTTTCACAAGATCACCATGGAGGAATACACTTTTGATATCTGATTGATGAAGTGGCCAATGACAAATTGTTGCCATTGCAAAGAAAATACGAATAATAGTCATCTTGGCCACGGCAGAGAAAGTATCACAATAATCAAGACCATAAACTTGAGTGTACTCTTTAACAACTAATCAGGCTTTGAGCCGATAAACTTCACCATCAAGGTCGACTTTAATTGCATACACCTATCGACAATCAATTGTTGTTTTGCCTAGTGGAAGGAGAACAAGCTCCCAAGTATTACTATGGTCAAGAAGAGCATGCATTTCTACAATCATGGCTTGTCTCCATCTAAGATGATCAAGTGTTTCATTCACATTTTTGGGTATAACCACAAAGGACACTAAGGATAAACGAGAATAATACGCAGGTGACAATCTATGATAGCTAAGAAAATTATAAATGGGATGTGAATTTCGAGTGGAACAATTACCATTTTTGAGAGCAATGGCCTAGCTTAAATCATCGTCACCAGGAGTTATGGTATGAACATTGGTAGACATGCAAAACTTCTTGGTTTCAGGAGAATAACACTAGTATCCTTTTTGAAACCATGAATAGACCAAGAAGACAAATTTGATAACACGAGGAAAAAGCTTGTCCAGCTTGGGAGACATGTCATTAACAAAACAAACACAACTAAAAACCTGAGGAGAGGTGTGAAAGAGAGAATCATTTGGAAAGAGAATGGAAAAATGGACTTTATGATTAAGATAGGAGGATGAAATCCTATTAATAAGATAACATTTAGTTAAGATGACATCACCCTAGTGATAGACAGGAATATGGACACAAGTACGAGCAGTTTCAACCAAGTATTCTTTCGACTATACCATTTTATTGTGGTGTATGAGGACAAACAAACAAATGTAGTATACCATGTGAACTCAAGACTACAGGAAAAGTGGATGAGAAGTACTCATTGGCATTGTTACTTCTTAAGATTTTGATTACTTGACCAAATTGATTCTTGATTTCATTCAAAAAGAATGTAAAACAAGGTAACAATTCAGAATAATCTTTCATAAGATAAACTCAAGTACATGTTGCATACTAATCAATGAACATAACAAAATACCTAAAACCAAAAAACGAGACACAACTAGGTCCCCAAATATCAGAATGGAAAATAGAGAAACTAAAATTACATTTTGATTCAGACCTTTAACGGAAGGTAGGCCTAACATGTTTTCCTAAGTGACATGACTCATATTCTAAGGTTTGAAGACACTAAGTTCAAGATACATTTTTTTTATTTTGACAAATAAGGATGGCCAAGCTGATCATGTAATATTTTAGGACTAGGAGCTGCAACATATGACACCCGTGGACGAGATCCAAAATGGTATAATTCTCCAACTTCATATCTGTCTCCCTAAACCACGCTCTTGTATAACTAAAGATTTGGTATTGAAATTTATTAAACAATTTAATATTTTGGCTAATTGCTTTAGGGAATTAATTTGAAAGGACAATTAGGGACAAAAAGGATAAATTTCAAATTTAGAGATGGAGACTGAGAGACTTGATCGACTCCCTTTGAGGAAGTTTTAGAGTCATCTGCAAAGTTATGCAATGAGGTTTTTCATGAAAGGGAAGGGTTGAAAGTGGAGGTATTACCTTAGATGTGATCAAAAGCTCTCAAGACAATTACCCATGAATTTTGACCTTCCATGAATTGAGAAATGTAATGTGTTGATGTACTTGGAGATTCAGATGTTTGTGCCAAGATGTTAGATTTTAATCGTACATACTCTTGGTATTCATCCTTTGTGAACTTGGAATTGGTAGTTTTAGCCTTAGAGATATTGGCTATTTTGGAAGGAAAGTCATGCAAGGAGTAGCAATTCTCTTGGGTGTGATCCATCCTTTTACAGTAAGTGCACTAAGGTCACCCCCGACCCCATGTCTTTCTCCTCTAGTGCCACGTCCTCCTCTTCCTCGTGTGGCAACCATGACAGAAGGTTCCACTAGTTCATGAGTTTTCTAAGTCATTTTAAGAGATGCAAGCTTGTTTGTCACATCATAGAGTCGTTGAATATCATTGACATAGATGCTTTGAACTTTCTTCTAAAAGGAGTAAAAAGTTTTGAAAGCTCTAAGGGACGTAAGAAATCTTTGTTCCATTGATTGCCATAACAAGGCACACAATTGGAAATATGCTACTATCCATTGTTCAACTTTTTCAGTAGGCACACAGTTCCATCTTGTTGAAGGTGATCATCATGTCCTAGGCCAAGAAACCACATTTTAATGGCAACAAACCAAGATAAATTTTTTTTCCATTTTGTTTTTAGAAGTAATTGAGGGACTTCCAGAGAACAAAATAACACTTCTAATCATCATTTTTTATAAAAAAAAACATTGAGGGAGCAAGGAAACAAAAAACGATAGGATTTGGAGGGTTTATAAAAGGAGGAAAGGAGTTAAAAATAAAATATAATAGTTGGGGGGTTTGTTAGAACCATTAGGAGGCAGGTTAGTTGTTTGTTCATATTAGAGGAAGTTTTTAAAAGGGGAGGGGATGTTTGGGGAAAACATATTGTTTTGTTTGTACCTTAGTAACAGGAATAGAGTATTCCTGTGTGAAGGGAGAGGGCTCCTTTGGAAGTGTTCGACTTGTATTCTTTATATTCTTTGTCGTTAAGAATAATAATACAAGGTTGTTTCAATGTTTTTTGTTTGTGTTTGGTGTTTCCTAGTGTATGTGTTTTAGATTTCTTAGAAATCTATCAAGTGGTCCAACATGCCGGATCTTTGATAGGGAAAATCATGGAAGGGAGAATGGGCACATTGGAGAGGTCTTTGGACGATTTGAGAGAGGAGACTAGAGAGAGATATCAAGAACTCATGGACATGATCAAAGCTTTCACAAAAAAAAAAAAGCAAAAATGGTAAATAAAGTTCTGAGGGTAGTCATGGGTCTATTAATGGAGATAGAAAAGGAAGAAAGTAGGAGTTGGAGGAAGAGATGGAAGAAGAAAAAGAGGAATTACAAAAATGTTGGATGAAGAAGATAAAGTTACCTACATTTGAAGGGTTGTTGATCCAATGGGTTGGATATCCAAGGAAGAGAAGATTTTCGAAATCTAGAATGTGTTAGCAAAAGAAAAGATGAGACTAGCCTTCGTTAGTATGGAGGGAAGAGCCAACCATTAGTTTCGATTATGGAAAGGGAACACCAAGAATCCTTCTTAGGAAGATCTAACAATATCTCTGATAAAAGGTTTAGAAGTAGAGATAGGAGCATTGTGTTTGAAAAACTAGTAACAATAAGGCAAAATGGATCAGTGGAGGATTACATTCAAGAATGCGATAGGCTAGTGACGTAAGCCATTGAGGTGTCAAAAGATCAGCTACTGGATTACTTTGTGCGGGTCTGCAAGGAAATATTAGGAGTCAAATCAGGCCCCATAATCGAGGAGATTTGTTAAAGGCTATGGAGATAGCCAAGGATGTGGAAGAGGTCACAACAGACCCTAAGCAGGACAAGGGAGGAACTAATAAGGGAACTCAAACTTCTGGAAGGTATCAAGGGGGTTTGGGGTTGTATCCAGAAAAGAAACATACAAAGGGACAAGGAGTGGACAAGACACTTCAAGTAATGTAACCACTGCAAGGAAGGAAGATGCTAACACTATGGTGAGTTCCAAGATTGGAAGTAATTCACCATAGGCTAACAAAAATAAAGGAATAAGGAATCTTCCATACCCATAATATATACAAAGAAGGGAAAAAGGAAGATGTTTCCACTCTGGTGGTCCTTACCACCCAAGCCACAAGTGTTCGGATAAGAATATTAGGGTTTTACTCATGGCTGAGGATGAGGAGGATGAAGGGGAATAGGAGAATGAAATGGAACAAAAGCAAATGGAACTGTTTGTGTTAGAAAAGTAGCCCCTAAATCTCAACCCAAGAAGGGGGTGAATTGGATTTTTAAAGAATCTTTAATCTTGAAATCACTAATCAAAGATGTGTGAATTAATCAAGTAACGAAATGTAAAAGAAAGACTAAAACACACAAAGATTTATACTGGTTCAGCTCTTATAAGAAGCATGCGTCCAGTCTTCCCTCAACAACCTTAGTTGCGGGGTAATTCATTAATCAAGATTTGAGTTCAAGAATACAATGACACTCAATTGATATCCTCACCACACTCAAATCCAATGCAAACAATACAAGAGAGAATAACACTCACTCTCTCTAACTTGGCCTACCCAGCATAGGTATAAAATCAAACACAATGTATAAGAACCTGTAAGAATTACACTCAAACAATGCAAATAGATCAGAACAAGTAACCTCCTTTGAGTCTTGATGAATTTCTTGTTTTCTTCTTCACCAATGTAGCTTGAAATCTCCAAGAGCTCTTCCTGAATACCTGTACTCAAACTCAGAAAATGTCAGTATATTGCCAATGAAAAACGTAATGACTAAGGTCTCCAATCTGATTTATATAGAAAATCAGATTTTGTTGCAATTTAATCGATTAGATTAATATCTTAATCGATTATGCATTTGTTTCTGTTTTAATCGATTATGTCGCTGATATAATTGATTAAAAGGACAATTATGCCTTACACTGCTTCTTTTAGCTTACCTAAAAGATTAGGTTGTTAGCATAATGGATTATGCCTAAGTTTCTGTTTTAATTGATTATACTACTTATGTAATCAATTAAAATGACATTATGCCTTGTTTTGCTTCTTTCACTTTCTCTATCAGATTAGGCTATCAACATAATCGATTATGCCTAAGTTTTTATTTTAATCGATTATAAGAGACAGTTTTGCCCTATTTTTGCTTTCTATGAGTTCTAACTTCTTTTAACAGATTAAATTACTTATGTAATCGATTAATACTACCAGAACTACATAATCTTGAATTGTTTAAGCCTATTTCATTCAACAACTCATGATCTACACATTTAATAAACTTGTTACTGTTTTAAACATATGTTTACCAATTGTGTTGTGCAAGAATGATTAGAACAATTTCTACTCATTATGAATTATTCATCATCAAAATCCAATTTGTTTGGAGTCTAATGATTCCCCTATCAATAGTCAATTTTTTCAGCAGGTGGCTGACACAGTCCAATACAATGAATTTGCAAGGATGGGTGAAAGGAAGACGCATGCTGGTGATGATTGATTGTGGGGCTATCCACAATTTCATTTCGACCAATTTGGTGTGGAGCTAGGCTTGGTAATGGAAGAAACATCTCCCTATAAAGTTTGCTTAGGATATGGTTTTAAGAAGAACATAATTGGATGTCACCACAACATCACAGTAATGTTGGATGGAAGGTCTGAAGGTAAATGAAAAGTTTTATTTGTTTAAGCTAGGTGGAGTGGATTTGATCTTAGGAGTAACCTGGTTGGCTTCATTAGGGGAGGTTAAAATTAATTGGAGAAACTTAACCAAGAGTTTTGATCATAGGGAGGAAGAGATCATGATCAAGGGTGACCTAACACTAACCAAGAAGGTGGTACCTCTCGAAGCATTGCTAAAGAAACAAAAATTGAAGTTGTATCTCTAGTATGGAGTTTGGGAAGAATTGAGGGGGAAGACATGGAAAAAAAAGTGGAATGTTTGTCCTCTGGGTAGTCGGCAAAGCTTAAGGGAATTTTGGAAGAATATGGATAAATCTTTAGAGACCTTACAACCTTACCACCCAAGAGAGATATGGATCACAAGATCCCAATAAAAGCAGGAATGGACCCAATCAATGTAAGGCTTGATAGGTATCCTCACCTCTTAAAGTCAGAAATAGAGAAACAAGTGGTTGAAATGCTTGGGGGATAATTAGGCCCAACAACAACCCCTATTCCAACCTTGTTATTCTAGTGAAAAAAAAAATATAGCAATTGAAGGTTTTGCATCGACTATAGAACCTTGAACAAGGCAACCATTCCGAAAAAATTCCTAATACCCATGATAGAGGAATTGCTGGATGAACTACAAGGGGCAAGTTTCTTCTCAAAGGTGGATTTAAGGGCAGGCTAACACCAAATAAGGATGAAGGAAAAAGACGTCCATAAGATAGCTTAATAGCTTATTTTGTCCACAGTTTAGCTTAAATTTCTCAATTACGTTCAACCTTTGAAAAAAGTGTTAAATGCGTCTTCATTTTGTAAATTTTGCATCAATGAAGTCCCTTTCGTTAAATACAAACAAACGGAGTTAAGGGATTAATGATGTGGGAGAAAACGGTGTTAACTTGTTATTTTGTAGATATATTTGTGCTGATGTGTTAGTGATTAGAGGTTGACGTGGAAAGTAATTCACCATTCACGCATCATGGTCTTGATTTCATCTTCTTTCACTTTCTCTACCAAAAAAAAGTATTCATTCTTGCTCTCGGCAACATCATCACAAACAGATTCATCACTCCTAGTAACACTCAGATTCATCACCCAGTATCACCACCTTCACTCATACCTTAGAAAATCTCCATCATCCTCGTATAATCACCTACACATTCAAACCCAGCCAAAATAGAGAAAACAAAAATAGAGAAACACCGAACAAAGAACCTCCTCCAAATCGAAAACCAAAACTCCATAATCGTTAATCGCAAAAACAAAACAAGATCAAAAACCCTAAAATGACCCAAGAGCATAAGAACAAAACTCTTGACCGAGAAATTCCCCAAATTAGAAACCACCTGTTAAACCCTCAAATTAGAAACCACCTGTTAAACCCCCCAAATTACAAAATTAAATCACAAGAATAGTAAAATCTCAAACGTAACAATCATCAAAGTCATCCTCTTCACGGCTCGACCTGTGTGAAGCGCAAGAAACAGAAGCTCCAATTCGAGCCCTAACTTGTAGAGAAGCACAAAATCCCAACTCGAGATCGAATCAAAGACTCAAGATTTCCCAAATTCAGAAACTCAATTTCGACAAAACCCCAATGTTGCCATTTTGAATGGCAATGATTCTTCCCCTACAATGAAACCACAGAACCAGAAGAATTTTTTGGGAAAGAAGAAGAATTCTTGCAAATCCCCAAATTGAAACCTTCAATCACAAGCCGGAGGCCACCACACCGCAAACGCAAGCCCGTTCTTCTCCTCCACAACGTCGCCATCAAACAGGGTTCTCGCAACGCGAAGACATTGACGACCATGGCCTGGCCGCAGCAGTGGCTTGCGGGGAGAGCATCATTGACGGTGCCGGTAACCTCGCCAGTTAGTGTCAGTGCTTACCTCAAGCGCGCATGGAGGGAGGAACGACATAGTGGTTGGCGGTGTCTCTGGCGACGATCGGTGCCGCCGACGATAGTTTTGGCTAGCCAGAGGGAGGCACGGCGACGTCGGAAGGCAGAGCTATCGCGAATGAAGGTGGGGAAGAACCTTCATTTCTGAAAAAGAAAAAAAAAGAGGGCTTGGGCCTGGTCCAAAAAATACTAAGTGCACCCCTAAATTTCATCTTTGCACCCATTTACTAACACATTAGCATAAATATACCTACAAAATAACATGTCTTCTACCATATCATCAATCCCTTAACTCCGTTTATTTGTATTTAACGGAAGGAACTTCATTGATGCAAAATTTACAAAATAAGGACGCATTTAAGACACTTTTCAAAGGTTGGACGTAATTGAGAAATTTGAACAAAACTGGGAAAAAAATAAGCTATTAAGCCAAAAAAAAAAAGATGGCAATTGAAGGTTTTGCATCAACTATAAAACCTTGAACAAGGCAACCATTCTAGACAAATTCCTAATACCCATGATAGAGGAATTGCTGGATGAACTTACAAGGGACAAGTTTCTTCTCAAAGGTGGATTTAAGGGTAGGCTAAAACCAAATAAGGATGAAGGAAAAAGACGTCCACAAGATAGCTTTTGGAACACACCAAGGCCACTATGAGTTCTTGGTCATGCCTTTTGGTGTTTCCAATGCACCAGCCACATTTTAGTGTGTGATGAATATAGTGTTGAAACAACCTTTAAGGAAGTGTGTCCTAGTATTTTTTGATGACATCTTAATATACAACAAAACTTGGGAAGAGCACAGGGAACACCTGAAATAGGTGTTAAACACCTTATGGCAGAAACAATTCTTTGTAAAATAGGAAGAGATGTAAGTTTGGCCAAAGACAAATTAGATACTTAGGCCATGTGATTTCAGGATAGGGGTGGCTGTGGATCAGGAAAAAGTAGAAGTAGTGCTGGAATGGCCAATCAGTAAAAGCTCTTAGGGGATTCCTTGGCCTTATGGGGTACTACAAGAGATTCATTCAAAATTATGGGAGAATAACTAGACCTTTAACAAATTTTTTATAGAAAGGTCAATTCAAATGGACTCTAAGAAGCACGGAGGTGATGTAGGAACTAAAGACAGCCATCACTACAACACCAGTTTTGGCACTACTAGACTTTACTAAGACGTTTAATGTAGAATTTGATGCTTCTAGAAGAGAGGTGGGAGTTGTGTTATCTCAAGGCAGGCGACTTATTGCTTATTTCAGCAAATCATTCTCTGAAGCTTTTCTTTCCAAGTCTATTTACGAGAAGGAGTTAAAGGCCTTGGTGTTGGCCATCCAGCATTGAAGACCATACCTCCTTGGCCAAAAGTTTTTGGTTCACACGGATCAGAGGAGCCTAATATACCTTCTAGAATAAAGAATAACTACTCAAAATCAACAAAACTAGCTGGCTAAACTGTTGGACTATGAATTTTAAATTGTTTACGGATCAGGGGCCCCAAATAAGGTGGTAGATGCTTTGTCCAGGAAGTTGGAAGAGAATGAGGAGGAGAAAAAGGAGTTGAGAGTGATTGCCAGACCTTTCTGGTAGGAGTTCCAGGAGATTTTGGAAGAAGTGGAAGGGGACTTGGTCCTACAAAAGATAAAAAAAATTACTGAGAACTCAAACTCCCATCCAACTTATACTTTGGAACATGATCACCTTCATTGTTAGATTACCGAAATCCAACGGGTTTGATGTTGTTTTAGTCGTGGTAGACATACTCAATAAATATGGGCATTTCATACCTATTAAGCATCCCTATTCAGCTAATTCTATAGCAGAAGTCTTTGTGATAGACACAGTTAAGTTACATGTGATACCTACATCTATAGTTAGCGACCGAGATCCCACTTTCATTAGTCTATTTTGGAAAGAGTTGTTCAGACTTCAAGGCACCAAGTTGTTAATGAGTATTGTCTACCATCTAGAAACATATGAGCAAATAGAAGTTCTCAATAGAATCCTAGAGACATACCTAAGGTATTTTAGTTCGGAGTAGCCCAAAAGTTGGAGTTATGTTCTTCCTTAGGCAAAATACTGGTATAACACTAGCTATCAAGGGTCAACTAGGTGCACTCCCTTTGAGGTGGTGTATGGGAGAGCCCCACTATCCTTATCTAGGTTTATGCTAAGAGAAATCGCAGTGGAGGCAGTGACACAAGAACTATAGAGTAGGGAAGAGGCCCTCAAGCAATTAAAATACCATTTAGAGAGGGCATAAGCCCAAATGGCAAAATTTACTGACAGGAAAAGGAGGCCAGCGACAATCAAGGAAGGGGATTGGGTATACTTGAAAATCAGACCCCATAGACAAGTATCCATGCCTACCAGATTGCACCCAAAGTTGTTTGTCAGGTATTATGGTCCTTTCCAAGTCACCAAGCAGGTAAGACCAATGGCATTCAGGGTATAGCTGCCATAAAGGATACACATGTATTTCATGTATCACAACTTAAACTATCAGTGGGAACTCAGCAAGTAGAAAGAGAATTGCTAGAGGATCTACAAGGAGGAGGCCTAGTCTATTGGCCCCTCAAAGTGTTGGACAAGAGAACAAAGCCAATTTAGGGAGAAGTTGTGCCACAAGTGCTCATTGAGTGGCCAGTAGGAGGTCTAGAAGCTGCAACATGGGAGGATGAGGTGACAATTATGGAGAAATTCACAAAAATTTCACCTTAAGGACAAGGTTGTTTCAGGACTAGCAGGTAATGATAGGATTTGGAGGGTTTATGAAAGGAGGAAAGGAGTTAAAATTAAATCATAATAGTTAGGGGGTTTGTTAGGACCGTTAAGAGGCAGGTTGGTTGTTTGTTCAGAGTAGGGGAAGATTTTAAAAAGGGAAGGGGATGTTTGGGGCAGACATGTTGTTTTGTTTGTACCTTAGTGACAGGTCCAGAGTATTCCTGTGTGAAGGGAGAGGGCTCCCTTGGAAGTGTTTGACATGTATTCTTTGTATTCGTTATCTTCAAGAATAATAATACAAGGTTGTTTCAGTGTTTTTGTGTTTTTGGTGTTTCCTAGTGTGTGTTCTAGATTTCTAGAAATCTATCAGAAAACCCTAGCGCTTTCCTTTAAGGGTAGCTTTGGACTTCATTGAAATGAAGTTTTGAGGATCAAAACAAAGAGAGAAGGGACTAGCGGCAGTTGTGGAGGTGGTGTGGTTACGTCCCAATGAGCAGAAGGCGACATGTGAATAATATGTGCCTTTAAGCAATGGACAAACACAATGTATGTGGCAACATGTGACAGAGAACTAGCCCTCGGCACAAGCAAGGTTGGTCGTTGCTTGGAGAGGTGATCTAATTTCGGTGGTCGCCAAACAAAACTACAATAGTAGATGGTGGCGAACAGCAACGGACAACAGTGGACTGGCGAAGAACAGTGGCTAATAGTGTTAGACATCTTCAACTGGCAGTGGACAACTGTGGCAGATCCTAAGCACCCAAAATAGGTGTTTACTCCATCCTGAAGACACCTATAGAATACAAGATTAAATCCAAGAGAAGACCACGATTCAAAGACCAAGCTCTAACACCGAGTATAAATATCAAGGCAAAAGAGAGCATACTATATGACACAATTTCTTTGTTTGGAAAAACTTGCTTGCATTCTACAACTCTCCTTTCTTAAATAGGTGGCATAACATATATTTACATTAATGTGAGAGATTCCAAGAGATATGCAATAAAGGGAGGGATTATATGATATTTCATATTTACAAGGAGTAACTATAGGGAATTCCTAACGACTATCTAAAAGGTATAAAATAATCTATTAGAGAAATAATCAATTTCATTTATACACATTAACACTATCATGTTGAACTAGATTATGAGAAATACTAATAATTGACTTATTATCACAATGGTAATTTGTTAGTTTTATACAACAAGTATCAACATAATAATTCATTTTTAGCACAATAAGAAAAAAATAGTTGCACTCATAATACAAAAACTTTAATTATGTTAATTTTGTTTAAACTCTCCACTAAAAGTTAATATAAAGAGTTTATGAGACTGATTAACATTATTCAATAGGTCTCTTGATGTATATGGATCTTGAATAATTGTGTATTCATGGACATAAGCATTAGGTGTCAAACCACCTTAAATTTATGTTTTTATATATACTCTAATTTGCTTCTACTTGGATATATTATTTTTCTATTGCGTGATGTAACATCCCAAAAATATAGCTTGAAAAATATTTAAAGGAGTCAACATATAACAATATGATAGGGCAGTTAAAAGATTTACAAATCGAGTTCTAGATAACCTAAAATACTAAAATATTTAAAACTTTACATTAAAACATAAAGTCAAATGTCAAATAGGATAATAAACCGAACGGTTCCAAAACTATAAGCCTAAATCGAACGGCTATACAGAATAATACTAATCCTCCTAACCGAACGGTCCTACGCTTCAACTTCAAGATTTTCTCCTTCCAGAGTTTCTTCTAACGAACCCGCATCCTCTTTTGCTCACATCCACAGGATGATCATTGCAACAGGAAGTATGACCAAACGGACAACAAAGACAAGACAGGAGAGTAAGGTAAGCTTGAGTAATTTAATTAATCATATTAATATAAACTAATTCATACACAACTATAGCATACAATCATCATACATATACATCCAAGTAAAGACCGAACATATACATACAATAATCGACCACTTTTTCTCTGACTGTTTGGACTGTATAAATTATGTAGCTACGACGTTTTTGCACCCGGATGGTATAGTAGCTGGGATGCCCTCAACAGCTGTCACCCGAGGTTAGTCCATTATACCTCGCCCAAGTTCACCTTATGGACTAGGCCCTCCTGCCATTCTCACACATGAGTTACTCTTCTCTACTTGAGAATGAGTAATCACAGAATATCAAGATAAACGCCAACTAAGCATAACCACATTCATACTTTACCATTCAATGACCAACCACAAGATATTCCTCCTTGGAATACTCCTTCATATCCATATTACTCAATTCATGTTACACTTTAAATACCATCATACTTAGCCTTCAATATAGTCAAACCGCACAATAAAATAAGATCCCAATCTTTGACAAAAACCGAAAGAGATATCATCATTCCTATGAATCACACCGAACAGAATAGTACTTTTTAGTGACCAACATGACCGATCGTTATAACCAGGCTGAACACTATAAATCAAACCGAATACTTATTGAGAGACTAAATGTTTTCTCGTTAATCAAAAGCTATGACTGAACGATCTTTACTAGATAGAACTCAGAATTTGTTGAATACTAAAAGCTTTTAACCGAAACCTAAGAGCTAGGACCGAACACTACGAGCTTAGGCTGAACACTCTTAGTTTCAAATACAAGTACATAATTGAGTATTATGACGAGATCGCTTGGTTCAAGACCGAGCTCTACTGAGACCGAACACTTGGTTCAAGACCAAGCACTACTAAACTTATACAAAATGAATAAATAGATTCTCCCGTACAACCACAAATACTTATTTACAACTGAGGATAAGTATAGTATCTAAGACTTAAGTCATATCGAGTATCTTAACTAAGCTGATTACTAAGAAGAAATAGGAAACTATACTTAAACCAAACGCACATTTTCAAGTATACTAATAGGAAACCAATCTGTCATTAACTGAAATTCTCTATAGAAGAAGAATCCAGTCCAGACCGAATGCCTAATGAAAAATTGAACAATCACGAATGACTCTCGACGACAATTACAGAATTACGCAGAACGCTGCAGACTTAAGATCAAACCTTATTCCTACCCAGTTCACACCATTTATAAATCATCAACACATACAGATTAATATGCAACAAACTCAATATTCAATATCAACTAAATAACCAAACCGAACATCATTCAAACATGCAACCATTCAAAATCAGAGAATCATAATTAAATTACAAGCTTCCCTTACCTTTTTTACAAGCTTCCCTTACCTTTCTAGAATGCCTATAACCCACCAAATAATAAGGAAAGATCAATTAAAAGACCATAATATGATCAGGATTTGTGAAAATGAAGTTGATGAACACATGCAACCATAACTTTGGCTTGCATATGCCCGAAACCAGTTTTCTTAGAAAGAGAAGGAACTTACCAGCTCAGAATCACAAATTGATCGGTGCAAAGTGAAGTCCTTGACACCAGGAGTACTTAGGCGTTGCCTGATTGATGATCGGAAGAAGAAAAGATAAGAGTTTGTAGAGAGAAGAAGAAGAAATTTAGAGAGAAGCTAGAGAGGAGGAGAAAATGAGATTTTCATAAAGTTGGAGAAGAGATGGTACATGTAGAAAGTAGATCGTGATTTGAAATTTTTCTTTAAATACTACCGTCAAAACTGAACAGTCTACTCTGCTGCTCACACATGTCTTCCACTTTCTGAAATTTCAAATTTTCTGTACCAACACCGGGCTTCCACTGCTGAATTTAAGGGTTCTGACACGTGATTTATAACCTCTAATCTTGTTCTCATCTATACTATGTGTTTCTAGTAAAAAATAATAACTATAGAGTATTCGATTCCTCAATAGAGATTGAAAAGGAATACACAAAAATAGTTTATATATTCATGTTTGTAATAAAAAAATATATTAGTGAAATCTTATGTTAAGTTTCTCAAAGAAGAATTCGTCACTTCGTAACAGTTGTAGGTTAACTAAATATTATTCTTGCCTACACGTTAGACAATCTATAACTTGCACAAAAAAAACTTTTAGTTTGAGCCCTTCCTTTCAAAACCAACCTATTATTTCACACTAGTGTAAAATAATTATTTTAAATTTAATATCAAATAACTATAATCATTTTCCTATAAATAACTTGAAGGGAAAAAGAGGAAAAGAACTGTTCATCCATCCTTGTATCCTTGTGTCGTGATCTGATCATTGCAAAGTGATAAAATAAAAAGTCATTTGGTTTATTCTCCGGCTAATATTCAACATGAATAGCCCACAGTCTGGAAGCAGATTATGCCCACAGAGAAGAGAAAAACACCAAAATAGAGAAATAAACCTAAAACCATATTTTTGTAACTGTGGGTCTTGCCCGAAGATTGTCAAATTAAACTACAAGAGATTAAGAAAAGTTTAAGAACAAATATAAATGTTATATGCGTAACATTATACTTTTAATATAATAACAATCTCTTAGAAAATATACAACAATAGTCTAACATTTGAATTTCATAATAAGTAACAAATCACAGTGCATTAGTGCTAAATAAAATTCAAATATAAAATGGTCAAATCATATATAATTTCATAAAAATATAGAGTCAATGAACAGCCAAGATTTCAAATTTGTTAACTCGTTTTCTTAACTTTCTTTAATTCCTTTCTAAATAAACCGTAAACTTGGAAGTGTTTACAAGTTAAGTTGAGAGTTTGATAAGTTTGGTCCTTCTTACATGTGTCTTTGCAGTTTTTGCATGTAATGATCTGGTCTTTCTTTTATTTAACTGTTTTTAACAATCTCTCAAAATGCAGTTATTCTCAAATGTCCATACGAAGTTCGATCTTTACAGAAAATGGTTAGTCTTTTACTCTCACAATGTCAAGAATTAAGGTTTAAATTGCAATAGAAAATATATCTACATTTAGTGTTTAATTGCATCTGCAACATAATCGGGTTTGCTTTCATAGATAACTGAGGGGGAAATTATTCCATTCGTGTGTCTTCCCCATATTGGAGCTTGAATTCAGCATATCTATGCACATGGAAATAGGAAGGACAAGTTTATATAACATCAAATTCGACCAGGCATATTTTACCTAGGCCCAATGGTTAGAATTCTCGATGTTTGAAAGCAGTGGAATCAAATTATTAGAAATACAGGATAAGACTGTCTGCAACAGTTTCAGAATGGATTCAATCTGCACCCAATGAGGGGAAGGGGTGAGCAGCCTTAACTGGAACTAAACTACAAAAAAGATTATCTCTGAAAAAAAAAATTACCCATGTAAGAGTAAAAATGTCCAAGTGTTTTTTTTTACTTGTTATGATGGAAACATGGCAATTATTTTTTAACCACCCTTGATCTTTTCATTATTTTCTCTAAAACTATGCAAGATCCGAAACTTGGTAAAAATTGGTTTCCAAATTAAACTTTCCAGAGTCTATTTGCAGTTTTGCAATCAAACACTCTGAAATTAAACTTTCATAGGTCTTCTCATTGGCTTGAACTCAGTATATATCTTATGCACTATCTAAAATATGTAACAAATATCTTTTCAGAAGTTTAATCTCAGAATATACAAAACAAATTTCAGAAAGACTAATACCGAAATACACAAATAGACTTTAAAATTTTAAATTTCGAAACAATGAAACCACTCACCTGAAACACCAGAGCACCAAGTTGCCATGATTTACGCAATCTGTTGGATGAGATAGTGTTAATTTTTTACTGCTCCAGAAAAACAATGTATCCATGAGGAAATTGGACTTTGTAATGGCTAAAACTAGTAATATCTGCACAGAGTAAGAGATAAGGAGGGAGACAACCGCCTATACCAATGCCTAGCCCTAAAGACAAATATAGACCAGACTTTCTGCAGAGAATCTCCTTTGATTAGACGGTCCTTGTAATAAAGGAGCGTAGTGTTAGTGTGGGCAATATGCAGAGTTTTTACCATTATTAAACTTAGTTTTAAGTAACAAACAACAGAGTCCATTTACTATTTTCGTGTGTTACCGCTACAGAAATAAAGTAGCTAGTCATGTGAAGTTATCTGAATGAAAGTTTGAATAAAAGTCATGTGATATTAATATGAAATTGTGATAAAAAACCGTATTTAACAAAAACAGTACAAGTGGTTCTACTGATGTGCATTAACATACATGTCAAAAGACACTGATTTGAATTAACAAAATGCAGAAGCAGAACTAATGTGCATGACAACTGTAGGAGTCATGATGCTGTGCAATTATACTTTAGGGCAGGTTAAATGATGTGCATTAACATATATGTAAGTGGATCAACAAAATGCAGAACTAACAATCATGACAACTTTTGGGGTCATAAAAATTCTCAATATGTAAAGTGGAGATGATTTGATAAAAATTCTTATTATTTCTCGAAGGTGTGAAAAGTACTATAATTAAATTACTGTATAACTTAATAACAAATTAGTCTCTAAATTTTACTACTTTAAATTGGTCCTTAAACTTTACAAGTTAATGACAAAATGGACCGAAAAAACTTCATGACAGGAAATAATCTTTGCTTTTCTCATATAAATATGGATTATGGATTGAATAAGAATTTCCGTTCTGGATCTCAACTCAATTATCCAATTTACACATTCAAGGGAGAAAATGACCATTTACTCTTTACGATATTAGCCATTCCAACATGTACAAGAAAACAGTCAACTAGGTCCCTAAATGTGAGTTAATATAGAATTTAAATGAAAGAAAAATTTGATTTTGTAATTGAATGCATAAGAGGCAACTGTTTTTACCTGAATATTATAGCTTAATGTGAGAGAAATCACATCCACAATATATATCACCAAATTATAATATATATATATATATATACACATAAAAATATAAGTGGATGTATATAGACTCTATCCTAATAAAATTGAATGGACCTATGTATCTGAATTGTATTCTATTTAGGATCAAACTGAGATTAAATTGTAAATTTTAGGGACCAATTCCAAGATTTACATATTTAAAGGTCAAATTGACCATTCATCTTGTTACCATCTAATGGTAAAATGGTTTGTCTGGTTACTAAAAGTGAATGACAGTTTCAAGTTACCCCTAAATGTTAAGAAATTTAAAAAAAAAAGTACGTAAAAGTAGCTTCTATTTTCACATTATTTTTGGTCCAAAACATGTATGATTAAATACAATTTAGTCCGTTATGATTAAATTGTATTTTAATAATAACATGCAGAAAAAAGGGTGAATTTGAAAGAAAACAACTATACTGGTAAACCTTTTGCTAATTTATTAAGAATTAGGTTTATATTGGAACCGTGGTTCACTTGCCTATTTTCATAAAGTGAAAATTCTGACTTAGGTAGTGCTGTGGTTGCAAAATAATTTGTATTCACCTCACAGCATGCCAGATCAAAAACCTGTGACACTTCACTATCTTACTTGGCTTCATTGCTGCAATTCTCTGTCTTACTTGTCATGAAATCAATAGTGTAAACTATGACGGAACCTTAAGGTAGCATGGCCTTTGCTGTGTCACCATGTCAATTGATTAATCCCACACCAAGTATGAATCCAAAACTCAAATCCCAAATCCCAAATACCAACACACTCACCATAATTGAGCACCTTCACAGGAACAACCAACCCCACAACTCACCAAAATCCCCCACCATGTTTCACCACACCTCTTTAGCATTAACACCTGCCTCCAAAACCAAGCATGTGGCGACAAATATCACCGAAACCAGTCCCAATACTATTCTTTCTACTATCTGTTTCCTTAACTTAATATCCCTCACTCTGTTTAGCTTCAAATGACTCTGTTTTTGCCCTTAGTCTTCCCTTCTAAGTACCATCACAGCAATGCTTCCGCCCTAAGCAAGCCAATAACTTCCCATAACCAATTGCATAAACCCCATTTTCACAAGAATCACGTCGAAGCACATGTTTTAAGCCCCCCCCCCCCCCCCCCCTATATATTCTCCATTATCATCCCTCTCTCTGTATCACTCACCCTTGAATAGATAGATGGCTGATGTAAATGCCGCTTCATTTGAGGCCTTTCTCCAAGGCTGGATGGTGCGCCAAAAAGCCTTCCTTGATGAGCTTCACTCAGCTCATCAACAGCATCAGGAGGGGAGGGGAGCAGATGTAAGGCCCTTGATCGACAGGGTCATTTCGCACTATGGTCAATACTTCGAAGAGAAATCAAAGATCGCACACCACGATGTTTTTCTTATTTTCTCACCACCATGGTTCAGTTCATTAGAACAATCCTTTCTTTGGGTTGGGGGGTTCAAGCCTGGAGTGGCTTTTCAGGTTGTGAACACAGCTTTGGGGGACTTGACACAAGACCAAAAGGAGAAGTTGACTGAACTGAAACAAGAGACCAAAGTGAAGGAGAGAACTCTCAATGATGACTTGGCCAAGCTTCAAGAGAGCGTAGCAGATCCTCCGCTGGTGGGCCTGGCCAGAAGCCAGGGCAGATTGTGTTTCAGCGGTTCCTTCGTGACAGACCAAGGTTCGGTCCCAAACACTTTCAAAGAGAAATTGGAGAATCTAGTGGCAAATGCAGATGCTTTGAGGACAGACACAGCTCTGAATATTTTGAAGATACTGAGACCTGCTCAGATTGTCAAATTCATGGCTTCTGCGGCTGAGCTTCAGATCAAGGTTAGGTCTTGGGGTTTGGACAAGGATTCCCAGAATGGAGGCGAAGACTGAAATAAGAAATGAAAATTTGAAGGCTTTTATGTAAGGGGTTTCTTTTTCTATCTGTTTCTGGCAACTGGTGGGTTAAGGGATAGATGCACAGGCATTAGCATTGTAGCATGTATCATGATAGATGTGTGCCTGTAATTCTGTTCCTCTCTACCTGGAGTTTCTTTTATTAGCGTCGAATAATGATGAACAAAATAAGGCCATGCAATGCATGCTTTATGTAGATGCTAAAGCATCAGCTTATGAGCATCAGTTTATGTTCATCAATACCTCTGGCAGAGGTAAGCACTGTAGATTGGTTGCTGCTATATTCACCATATAGTAGAAACCTAAGGGTTGTTTGTTTTCCTTTTTGTTTTTCTTTGTGTATTAAGTCCTGTTTTTCAGAGATGAACTTGATTGAATAAAATGTGAAACCCCGAAAATTACTTTTTAACTATCCCACGCACTTTGACATTGCACCAAAGTAGGTTTCTCCCTAAGGAGTCCTTTTTGGTTCTTTCCCCAGCAAACGGGGTCTGTTCACACAGCAAGAGCGCGACAATGTCTAACGCTTAAGCCGCAGTTTCAAACATTAAGAAAATGGAGATGCTAAAGCGGAAGTTTCAAACATTCAGAATCTACTAGCTATCCAAAGTGAAGAACAGGTAATCCTGCAGCCCATTATTCATAGCGATCCCCCAAACAAAAGAAAAAGAGTGGATGAGGACTGGAATATTATTCTAAAATAACTATTTTTCATTACACTGTTTTGTTATCTACACAAACATTTTTTATAATTATTGAATGCTTGTGCATTATTAGTTTATTATAAATACATAAACCAATTAAATATAATAATCCATAAAGGAAAAGATTTTATACTTTCACAAAACCACTAACTTCCCTGCCTGTGACCAAGGTGTTTCTGTCATATGTGCCTTCGAACGTGTACATAAGTTCTAAGTCAGAGAATACCTACAAAATTTGAGAAGAAAAGCAAAAAACATGTCTGATCGAGAACAGAATGACCCGAACTAGGCTTAATTAGTGTCTCAGTCCCAATAAAAAAATACCAATAGCATGTCTAGTAGTAATTGCATTTTGCAAGCTCGTGTTTATGTTTAATAATGGACTACCAGCTAGTAAAGCTTTCACTAACAAATCAACTAAAACAACGACTATAAGAGAGTTGTTTATGGTGTGATGAGGAACTTGAATACTGTGTAAAAATGTCATGATATGGAGATGCAGTTTTGCATGAATGAAGTCTGACATCATCGACAACGGCGGCCATAGCATGAGTATGATTTAGACCTTGGTATTTGTGTAGAACAAAATATAAATCAAGGAAACAGATCATCCTCATGTCTAATTGGCCTTCCATTTCCGTCTCCATCCAAAACTTATTGTACATTCATTGTTCAAGGTTATGTTAAGATAATTCTTTTCTCTTAAGTATTTAAAGAAGAAGATAAAATGAATTGATTTTTTATAAATTAAATTAACTTATAAAGCTTAGCTTTCGAATTAGTTAGATGTTAGAGTTTTTACAAAAAATTAGTGTACAAGAAAATTTTAGTTTATAAGAGAAGCTGATTCTTTAGCCTCAATAATTTTTTGGTGAGGAAATTAGAAATATATGTGCCAAAAACCCATTTTGAAACTACCGCATTTTAATCTAAATCCAGTAGGAGGTTCAAAAAATAATTTCAAACAAGAAATTAAGCATGAGAACCTTTGCCACTTGAAAATCAGCCAAAATTCCTTTGCCACCACAAGCAATTCTCTCCCCGAGGCAGCTATTTCTCTTTTCCTCAGGGTAATCCAAGACTGAAAGATGATTGACAATTTGTTATCAGTTATCTGTAACCCAACTAAGAACGATAACAAAGTAGCTTAGAGAAATTTTTTGTTTACTTGGTGATATTTTCTTCTATTTTGTGAGCTGAGATGGTTCGGAATTACCTTCCCAAGCTAGCATGAACTGGAGTCATTTTACCACTATCATACTACTTGCACAGACGCCAACCATCAAGAATCATTGCTTGAATGCTTCCTAGCATGTGAACAGGTGTCTGCTGACTGATTCGGAAAGCTGTTAATGATACTCCAAAATGTTTCTTATCCAAGAGGCACCTAGCAAATATTTTGTTGCACACACAATGCACTTTAGAATTATTTATTGCACTTTTGTGGTGAAAGCTTTTCTTGAAGTATACTTGCATGCTATCTAAGAATACTTGTGACATATCATAGATTCTAATTGATAAACCAAAAGGTTGCAAAGCAACCATGACTCGTGAAACAGCAAGTACCTGTTTTTGAGACAACTAAACAAATAAGCAATACGTAAATTAATAGACAAAATATAAGATTACAACCACGGAGTTACAAAAGGACACAGGACCCAAGATTGACTAATGCTCTACTACTTCTCAGATAATAGAAGTTTTGTAAACAACAAAAACATATACCATCATTTAGTTATGTATTAAATGATGAAATCATGTTCTTGAAACAACAGCAGAGACAATTATATCATGATAATTTTACCTTGTGTCCCGAAAAGAATTTACTCTTTTTATATTCTGTCATCATCAGGGACAAAGACTTTGCTCAAAACTAAGTCTCTATTATGTACAATCCGAAGTCCAATTTTATTCTCCATTTTTGTCACTGTTAAACCTGCCGCATCCCTTTTGACAATATATCTGAAATAACCGGTACCAGAAAAAAGGTAACAAAACGAGTATGTATAAAACTGGTGGAGGCGAACAGCAAGAAAATATAAAGCATGAGGGAATATGTATTTGAAAAATAATCTAAAGCCCTAAATGTCTCATTGCAAAGTTTTCTTATATTCTTCTCTTTGGTATGGTGCTAGTGATGTTAATATTTGCATTGGTTCTTTTTATGTTTCTTTACGGGGTGCGAGGCTAAGACTTTAAGACAATACATGAAATTTCATTGATGTTTGGATCTCCATGGCCTTTAGATGATGAGATACAATGATAATAGTTTATTTATAGGTGTTATAAATATCTTACTATAGGCCTTACCCTTGTCTACGTAATTCAATGTATCTAGAGCCTAGTTGAATCCTTGCTTCCCGAAGAACACACGATTACCGGTATAAAAAAAATTAGAAATTATTTCTTTTAGATTTACAGCATTATCTCATTTTCCTCTAACAATCAACAAATCTCGTTAGAATAGGATTAGGATGATTTTGATGTCATCTTAAGAAACAAATTTTAAATTTAACTCAATCTTACAACACCAGTATCGTAAGGTGAGATTTACATTAATTTATATAATACAAATATGTCTTATCCTTAATTGATGTAAAATTTCCAACATCATGGCTCCTTTTCCAATTATTCCACACTATTATCTAAAATTTAGCTTCTATAAACCAAAATCTAAAAAAAAATAACACATTGTCAAAAATAGTCTTTTATTTTTCCTTTCTACAAATAATAATTTGTTTCATTAAGTCATTTTTGTATGTGTTTTCATCATTCAAGCAAACAAAAAAAAAATTCTAAATCAAAGAGTTTTGATGTCAATAATAGAACAATAACCAACGAAATAAAATTATCTTAACTTGAGGCAAATATTTGTAATATGGAAAACTTAAAACCACAAGTCATAAACAATACATATCAACCAAAGCAAACCAAACACCAATGCTCACAAATAAAAAGGAAGATAAAATCCAAAAATAGACTTGTTAATGCAAACTACCTTTCTTCCTCTCCATACTTCCAATCAGCAATCCAACCCTTGAAAACGAACACAGTGACCCTTTTACAAATTTACTGCCCAAAAAATCAAGTCGATCAAATAATGAACGAATTAGTTGTATTTTCAAAATTTTCATTCTAGTGGGTATGCAAAAATCACAATAGCTTTTATTCTTCCCTCTTTCCCTAATTGTTGCAAGGATTTTAATAATGAGTCTCTCCCAAACACAACCTTAGTTTGATCCCTATCCATTTAACACTTAAATAAGTAAGACAAATAGACTTAACACATTTGTGCTTATTCTTCAAATTGGAAAGGAGTCCAAAATAATATGAAATAAGCAGGATGAATAATGTGATTCAACAACAGATGTTGCTAGCAATTGAAAGTTGTTTTACTGAATTAGTTAGATTCCATTTGAATTAGTTATGTTAGCAAAACAAGCTTTATGTTGTTAAATACAGTGAAAATTTATGTACGAGGTTAATTTTCCTTGTGTCTAAAACACATATAGGATAATATATTTATAATGAAGAATTATACAAGTATATATGGCAACTAAACATAAATATGGTAAATAGAAGATATTGTTAAAAAAATATCAACAATATTTATCGATATCAAACAATATCAAAAGTCTACACACGTAATTAGAGGAAAATCTTCCTAATTAAAAAAAATATGTATAGAATCTTCCTAATTAAAGAAAATATTTGTAGGATCTTGTAGTTTATTTTTCAATATATTGTTTCCTAATTTCCCTCTTTTTAGACAATTAGGCTGTTATAAATAGAGGTAAAGAGAATGTAATAGACATGAATGAAAATAATAAAATTCATTCTCTTTTCAATCTAGTATCAGAACTCCCGATCTTGGGAGCTCCGTTTCCACTGCAATAGTAGCCACTATCGTCGTTATTCGGCCACTACAGCTCTCTCCATAGTCATTGGGATCGTTGGTAGGGCAGAAAGGTGCACCCAACTTTGGCAAACACAACAATGAAAATTGCTCTAGGAAAGACGCTGCCACGTGTCACCACCGTCGTCGACACATGTAACCTATGCGCCTAGTTCCGATGGGACCCACCCACCATCGTCACAGAAAGAGTCATCGGGGCCTCCTGAGTCCGTTCCATGGTGGATGATGTCCCATTTGGCCCATATTTGAATAAATCTGAGTTTGAGTTTTTCTCCTTTTTCCTGTTGTAGCCCACACGTCGTCATCGTCTCGAATAGGGTCACCGGAGACACCTGATTGTGTCCAAGGGATGTCTGAGGTAAAAATTATTCCTTTGGATCCTAATGATCTTCCAAATGTGGTAGGTGTCTATCGGGTTGGATGGTCGGAATTTCTTACAATTGAGCCAATACATTTGAATGATTCTCAAGGGATGTTCAAGACTAGATCACATAAATCGAGGAGGATCAGGACCAAATGACACTAATTTTCCAATTTAGGGCAATGAAGATTCAATAATTATGACTTGGATGTGGAATTCCATGATTCTTGAGATAAGTTAAAATTATATGTTTCATTCTTCTGCCAAAGAGATATAGGATGATTTATAGAGTACTTTATCATTAAAAAAGGATTTTTGATGCATGCTATGAAATTGAAACTAGTATATTTAATAAAAAGCAGGACTCCCTTTCCGTGTCAAGATATCATGGAATCCTGAATGGACTTTGGATTGAATTAGGTCAATACCAAACAATAAAGATGAGTAAAACAAATGTTGTCGCACATGCTAAAGTTGTGGAAAGAGGGAGAATCTTTAAATTTTTCCATGACCTTAATCATGACTACGACCCAATCCGGGTACAAATCTTCGGAAGAGAAAAATTATTATCCCTATCAGAAGTATTTTTTATGGTAAGAGGGAAAGAAACTTGAAGAGCCGTCATGCTTGATGGGGGGATCTCCAATACAGGCTCTGCCATGACAACTGGAAAGGGACTCCACAAGGGAACAAATGTCGGGGGAAAGTTGTTTGAAAAAAATATTCATGGAGACTATTGTTCATACGGTAGAAGATTTGGACATACCAGGAAACATGCTTCAAACTCCATGGAAGAAATAATGTTCTTGAGTACATAGGAAACAACAAAGCATCTGCTAAAGATAGGTAAATCATACTGCCTTAGAACAGGAAGCCACCAATCAATCTAGTACTTCACCACCACCAAATCTTGATATGAAAGCTTATAAGTATGAACTCGAGTGCTTGAAAGCAATGGATGAATCAATGAGTAAGCCCTCTGAATCAAGCACTTTGTCCATGAAAGGTAAGATTTGTCTCAATATTGTTGGTCTTGTGTCTCAAGGTATTTGGATTCTTGATTCAGGAGCAACTGATCATATATATGACATCTTTTCGTCTATCTTTTGACTCATGGTGTAAGAAACAGAGAACTTATTACAGTTGCAAATGGTCAGGGTATATATGTGACTCTGGGAATATAATTTTGGACTCATTTATTGTATTAAAGTTTGTTTTACATGTTCCACAATTAGCCAATTGTCTTATCTCTATGCAAAAACTCAGGATTTAAATTGTTTAGCAACATTTTTCTCAACTTATTGTGTTTTTCAAGACCTTGTCACGCGGAAGACAATTTTAACTACCAAGGAGCAGAGTAGGTTGTATCTATCGGAGTCAAATGACCAAAGCAAAACAAAAATCATGAGTCAACAAGTTACATCTGAGACGTGGATAAATTATCAAATATGGTTACATCATAAAAGGCTCGGGCATCCTTCATCCAATCTTATCAAGTCCTTATTTCCTTAATTGTTTACCAAAGAGTCTGTTGAGTCTTTTAATTGTGATATTTGCAGTTGTCAAAACACCATTGTGCATCTTATTGTATTAGTAATAAAAAGTGTACTTCTCCATTTGATTTAATTCACTCTGACATTTTGAGACCTGTCGTAGAATTTTCTGGAGCCAAATGATTCGTTACCTTTATTATCGATTATACCCGTGTCACGTAGACATACTTTATAAAAATTAAATCAGAAGTTTTCCAAATCTTCATTACTTTTTCAGTCTTGTCCAAAATCAATTTGAAAAATTATCAAAAGAATCAGATCTAATAATGGTACTGAATATGTGATTCATGAATTTCTCAATTTTTTGTCTCATAATGGTATTGTTCATGAACTAACATGTGTAAACACCCCTCAACAAAATGGGAATGCAGAAAGAAAGAATCATCATCTTGAAGTAATTAGAGCTCTTCTTTTTCAAATGTTTGTTCCAAAAAATTATTGGGGAGATGTTAGGAGTTGGAAAGTTTGAGAGAAGGAAGAAAAGAGAGTAGAAGAATTCCTAACTGCTAAAGGCAGGAAGTATAGGTATAAAAGGAATAACGCATTATACTGTGATTAGTTAGAGAATTATATACTTTGTATAGACCGGTTTGTAAACCTGGTGAGGGGGGTTAGGCCCTCGACTTACACGTTATTTTCATTGCTCGTTACTGTGAATAATATACCCATTTTTGATTCAATTGTTCTTGGGTGAGTGCGTATCAGTGAGTGAGGGAGACGGTTAGGATTCTATTCAGATTCCTAACAGAGTGGTCCGACCTGTTGGATCCTTGTGGAGAGAGATCGGAGAAAATGCGGATGTTGGGGAATCGCAATCGTGACCACGAAGGTGGATCGGATGGGAGTCAAGCATCCGTGAACGACAACCGGAGGACGAGGCGAGAGGTGAGAATGGAGGACGCGAGACGGATCTGTAGGGAGGTTTGACACACACATACACATAGATCTTCACACTGGTAAGATATTGTCTGCTTTGGGCCAAGCTCTCACGGATTTGCTTTTGGTACCACTCCAAAAGGCCTCTTACCAATGGAGGTATCTTATGTGTATATAAACTCATGTCCATCTCTTATTTTATCCGATGTGGGACTTTGTTTGTACCCAACATCCTCCCCTCAAACAAAGGACTATGGTTCTCCTACCTCCACCTCCCCTATAGTGGAAGTCTTTTCTTATCTCGAGTACACCATGGTCAACACTTCTCTTTTACAATCCATGGTCAAACACTAAGCATCTCTTGCTCTCCATCTCTCATTATCTATCTGGCTATCTGCCACCGGCCACCTGCCAAGGCTTCACCTTATCATGGAGGGTCATACTCGTCTGAGCCCAGTTACCAGACCTGAACCATGGGCTCTGATACCATTTGTTGGGTCTATCGAGGAGGAGGTTCCCTGTGGGTTACACAAACACCAATAACATTTGTGCCAACTATATAAGGGATCGACACCACTCTTTACCCAAAACCTTAAGGCAATGGGTTAATGGGTCTTTCATCTTTATATACTGCTCTACTTTTTCATTTCTATCCAATGTGAGACTTGGACTCACACTTGGATACCCAACATCTCCCCCTCAAGGGTGAGTCCCTTCCACATAGGTACACTCCCCCTCCAGCGGAAGCATTCCCAACCAACCACAATTACGAGTAGCCCTTTCCAACCGCCGCATCTTAACGGAACTGGCTTACCTGGATACCCTTTGCCAGGAAGACTTTCGGTATAGGGATCATTATACTCGTCCGAGCTGGTCACTAAGACAAACCATCGGCTCTGATACCATTTGTAGGGAGGTTTGACACACTCACATACACATAGATCTCTATACTAGTAAGATATTGTCTGCTTTGGATCAACCCTCACGGATTTGCTTTTAGTATCACTCCAAAAGGCCTCTTACCAATGGAGGTATCTTATGTGTATATAAACTCATGTCCATCTCTTATTTTATCCGATGTGGGACTTTGTTTGTACCCAACATTCTCCCCTCAAACAAAGGACTGTGGTTCTCCTACCTCCACCTCCCCTACAGCGGAAGTCTTTTCTTATCTCGAGTACACCATTGTCAACACTTCTCTTTCACAATCCATGGTCAAACACTGAGCATCTCTTGCTCTCCATCTCTCATGATTTATCTGGCTATCTGCCACCGGCCACCTGCCAAGGCTTCACCTTATCATGAAGGGTCGTACTCGTCTGAGCCCAGTCACTAGACCGGAACCATGGGCTCTGATACCATTTGTAGGGAGGTTTGACACACACACATACACATAGATCTCCACACTGGTAAGATATTGTCCGATTTGGGCCAATCCCTCACGGATTTGCTTTTGATACCACTCCAAAAGGCCTCTTACCAGTGGAGGTATCTTATGTGTATATAAACTCATGTTCATCTCTTATTTTATCCAATGTGGGACTTTGTTTGTACCCAACAGGATCGAACGGAGGGACAATTCAATTGGAGAAAGAAGGTGGAACGTCCCGTATTTGAAGGAGTGGATCCGCTGAACTGGATCAACCGGGTGGAACGTTTCTTCGAATTACAGGGAGTGACGGAGGAAGAGAAGGTCAAAATCGCATATGTCAACATGGAAGGGAGCGCTGGCTAGTGGTATCGCTTCTAGCGGGAAAAGGCGACAAACCGCACTTAGGAAGGGCTAAAATGTGCGATGATCAGAAGATTTGGGGAAAGGAACCGGGGCTCGATATTTGAAAGCGTAGTGACGAACCGTCAGACTGGAACGATTGAGGAGTACATCCGAAACTTCGATATTTTGGTAGGGCAAACGAGCGGAGTGACGGTCTAAATCGGAGCACCGTTTGTGAGGAGCTGGCAGCGGAGTGACAGGAGAGATCTGTCAACGCCGGCAGAAGGCAGGAAGGCGAAGAAGGAGGAAGGGAACATGATGAGGAAGAGGAGCCCGAAGATCAAGCTTCACAGTTCCAACCTTGAGGGCAAGGTTGTTTTGCAGCGGGGTGTAAATGTTAGGATATAGGGTAAGAGGATATAATGGGTAATGGGTTTAGGATAGAAGGTGGAGAAATTGTATAAATAAGACCCAGTTATGTTGTCAGGGGCATCATTGAGTATTATTTTGTAAATCTGGACTTTGGCCAGAAGAAGGGGATTAGGCCTCCATTAGGGCTAAGAGGGGGATTAGACCTCCATTAGCGCTATCAGTATACATCGTTCTCAATTTCAATACAGAAACTCATTCTTTCATTGTTCTTTCTATCTTCTGAGTGTGTTCTTGTTAGGTTCCAAACCTAGGTACCTAACACTTTGGCTGCTCATTTCGGTTGGGACTTACACCAGTTGGATATGCAAAATGCATTTCTTCATGGAAATCTAGAAGAGGAAGTGTGCATGGAGATTCCTCAAGTTTTGAAGTGAAAAATGAAAGAAACAAGGTATGCCTCCTAAAGAAAGCATTTTATGGTCTTATGCAATCCCCTAGAGCATGGTTTGGAAGATTTACAAAAGCAATGATTTCCTTAGGATACAGACAAAGCCAAGGAGATCATACTTTATTCATAAAGCACTCTTAAACTCACTCTATTACTTGTCTATATGGATAATATGATTATGGCAGGAGATAATGAAACAGAAAAATTAGCGTTAAAAGAAAAATTGGCAGCCTAATTTGTACTCAAATATTTTCTTGGAATAGAGGTTGCGTATGCCAAGAATGAAATTTTCATCTCCCAAAGAAAATATGTACTTGATCTCCTCAAAGAAACTAGAAAGGTAGGATGTAGAACCTCAACAGTTCCTATAGAATAGAATCACATAATTGGAAATGAAGAAAGTGTTCTTGTAGAGAAGGTCCAATATCAGATATTGGTAGGAAAATTGATTTATCTATCACACACAAAACCAAACATTGTTTATGTTGTTAGTGTAGTGAGTCAATTTATGCATGAACCATGATAGATGGTTCCACTAATTCATAAACTTCCTTAGTTTGAGGCGTTGGGACTTCAACAAGGTGTCAAGCAATCCACGGGAGGGACCTCGTGACTTATCTCTGACATGATTAAAGACGCATGGGCATTGGACCTTTGATGTTGTGGTCCTCAAAGAACTGGCATCAGTTCCATTGTCAGGTTCAGTCAAAGTCTAATAATAAGAAAAACAATGTCCTCGAAGAGTACTTGAGCAAAATGAAACAAATCATTCAAATCCAAGGAAGGTAACTTACCCAACATGCTATTGTTTTCATTTGAGCTAAAAAAAGGTAGATACTTTCACTTCTGAGCTTCAGAGCCACACAATGCTATACTTATTGTTTAATCAAATATTTCAAATTTCAGGAACTATGAGTAAACTATCAGCAAAATGGTTACCAGACATAGATTTAGATTTACCAATAGTGAGCATTGCCAAGGAAGAATGAACCAAAGAGAAAGTTGAACAGCTTGCATCAACTCTAGCAACTTCTGCTACAGCAGCAGCATTTTCAGTTATGGAAAGACCAGGACAACCATAACCCTGAGAATCAGAGCGAGCTAGCCAAGAACACCTTTTTGCAGTGCTTTACATTTAACTAAGAGTCTAAGAAGAAATATACGAGAAACTTAGTAAATATAGATCTTTAATTGTCCACCAGCAATATGCAGGTCTACAAACTGTGGAATAACATGAAATGGGAATTCAGCCTCGTCCCAGAACTAACAAAAAATTATGACATTGAGAGTCATGAGAATTAAAAGAAAAGAATAACATCATTGCAGAATTTTTTCATACTATACAATGTATAATACCCTCCACTCCTCACCCTATAAAACCAGAGCAAACATCAAACTCGGTCATATAAAAATACAGCAGTCATCAGTTTGGTCCTATGATAATACACAAGAAAAGCTCTTTAGTTTCACTTTTTGAAAGTTAAATGAATTTTTCAATCTTAACTATTTAGCACTGTTACTTTGGTCCTGGAAATTTTCCACACACATAAGTTTAATATTTGTAAGGTAAAGAAATTAGAACCAACTGGTTACACTTCAACCAAACAATTTGTATGCATGAAACTTTCATATATCAAAGTAACACTACTTTTAGAGCAGAAACCAAATAAATTGTATATTTACTCATAGTTATGGTCGGATCGCCTTTATAGACATTTTTTAAGAAAAAAACTTGATTGCAGTTTTAAAATATCTTTTGTTATTTTCTCATAAAATTAATTTTGTTTCCAAGTAATCTATGTTCATCTATGCAAACTTTTATTATATGTATTATAAAAAGAATAATACTAATTACATGTTTGGATAATCTATACACCCATCCAAAAGTTAATCTATTGAGAAACAAAAGCAATACCATTATTCAAAATTATGTTCAATACCTGAAATTACATTCTAAAAGATTATCCAAAAATGCCCTAGAAATATTTAAAGAATGACACTTGAGTTTTTGTCAATTGTTCTCTTTGTGTACTTAAAGAATAATAAGAAGCATGCCTTGATCATTATGGGAGCAATTTCCTTTTCCCCCTATTCTCTCACTTTGTTCCTAAGGGTCTGTTCCTCCTGTTTCAACAAGTCATCATAATCAAAATATTCCTAAGCTGAAGCTGAACTCCAAAACAATATTCATCTCACACAAATCATATTTGATTAAAGTTACTTTAAAAATAATAAATAGTAATAATCACAAACATGAATTAAGTTGAATGATTCATGATTATAATATATAAATATCAATTAATGCTAATGTCAATTAATGCTAATTATCACAGTGAGGAAAATTAGAGACTGAAGTGGCATGTGAAAATGCCACAGAAACAAATTGCTGGTAAATTAAAATACAAAGGCACCCGGAACCAAAGAGAAGCATATTGATGATTAGAGACAAAGTGCGACAACATTTTCAAATCTTATGTGGATGTATTATGCATTATTATGTGGGAAAACAAATTAAACCAAAAGGAAAATAGGGATATTGGAATAGAAAATACCTAGGAACGAGTTCTGATGGAAGCGAAACTGCCCAAACTGAAATCGAGATGTTTGGGCGAAAGAAATTTCTCTGTAGAAATAAAAATAAAAAGTAAATTGATAAGGGAAATTGAGAAGCAGTTCACAACTTCGTCGCATTCACAAGTTTTTGGATAAGATCAATAACTGAATTAATTATTTTATCTTCCTGTATATACAATTTAATTTTGAACATATTAATAATTGAAATAAATATAATAAACATTATTAATTTTATGAATAAATTATTTTAGAAGTTACAGAGATGATAAGTTAATAATACTAATGAAACACATGGGATCAGTGTGGTGGATATTAATATACTATTTTATTACTTTTCTTTTACACTATTTTATTTTTTATTAAGTTAAAATTTAGTTGTTATGCAAATTTTCTTATTTTATATATTAGTGTGCATTTTAATTTTAAATTTTATATCTTTAAGTATATTTGTATTTATATAATTTATTCACTGTTATACTCTTTTGTGTAAATTTATATATTACTTGAAATTTAAATTTAAAATCAAATGAATTTAAGGTTAGTTGGAGAGAAGAAATAAAATGCTAGATACTTTGAAAATTATATAAAATAAATTAAAATTAGTGACAGAGGGTCAATTTAGACCTTTACTTAGAAGAAAATAAAGAAGTAAAAATAAATAAAATGATTTTTACATTAATTAAACAATATATTGAAAAGTATAATGCTTATAGAAAAGAATGAAATTATTTTTATGTGGTTAGCTACATAGAAATTAAACTTACATGTATATTATTCAAATAAATTAAATTGGTCATAGACATTATATATCATGTGGAGATAATAAAATTGAATTGGTGAGTAACTTTCACTTATCAATGTTCATATAATTATGAGAGAAATAACTTGTACCAATGAGGATATAGAAAAAATAGGGTTTTATAAATTAATACGAGAGATTGAGGCGCATTTGAATATATGACTTTTTTTTTTGTGAGTTGTTAGGGTCACCCAAAAAAATCTTATTGTGTTATATGTATATTTCTGGTTTTAAAAATGTTTTGGTGTTTGAGTGTAATATTTATTTATATATGTGTGCAACTTTTTACTCATTAGTTAAAGTCAACCATAATCTGATTGTACTATGTATGATATGTGTTTGTCTACAGAATAATGAGATTGAGGATCTCATTTAATTCATCAATCATTGATTCATATGTTTGTTTCTTATCTAAATGTGATGGTTAATATTTATTTTATTTTAAAGAGAGAAAAAATAAAAGTCATATATATATATATATATATATATATATATATATATATATATATATTTATATATGTGCACATATTTGCATATAAGAAAACATATTTACAAAGGTATTTCCTAAAACTTCTTTTACTATTTGACATAAAACATTGATTTAGAATTTTAAAAAGAGTTATTAAAACTTTAAAATTAGGTGTTTGTTATATTTGAATATATGTTTGCATGTTATAAACAATTTACTAAAACATGTAAACCTACAAAAATAATTTTATATATTTTTTATATATTTAAGGATTGTTTATGGTTAATAATTTTATGTAGAAATACGGATGAAATTCTTTAAAATTATACTTAATTTTGATTATCTTGAAGTGTAACCGAGTTTAAATCAATTATTTTAATTAAGATTTGTTTAATTGGGATAAAATGATTTTTAAATTAAATTACATACTAAAATAATTTTGGAGCTATTATAGTTATATGATGTAATGTTGAATCATTTAATGCTTTATAAATGATGCATGCATGACTAAATATCATATATTTTAATGGTTAAGAGAAATTAACACCATAAGCTTGAAAAAAAATGTTCTCGGGGATGAAGAAAAAAAAATGATAAAAGATAAATAATTTTAGTAGTTTATTGTTGAAATTGTCTAGCATGTAAATGGCTAACTCATCTACTTGGTGTTTCGTCTGATAAACTAGTCCAATACGAAGTATTTGATGAAATCATATTATGGACTCGTTTACCAAGACTCTTGTAAGTGATTCGTCTATTCAGACTTAATTAATAATTTTGTCTAACATGTATCATTTGGAGTACTTAGTATACATCTCATCTAACATGTTAAAAGGCCTTTAGGACCATGAGTTAGATTTTCTACACACAAAAATTATTGTTTTTGTTTATATTTTTTGTAAGATTCAAGGGACTTTTTGACACAAGATAACATTGAAGATAATGTTTTATTCTTCAAACTTAAAAGTAATCTTTAATCCCTTAAGTATATATGTAAAATCTCTGCACAAATTGCAGAAAAATTTGTCAACTAAAAGCCAATTTTGTCACTCTTTGAATTGATTAAGCAAAGTCCAAGCTTTACATTTTTGAAAAACGATCATCCAAAACTACTATAAAATATAAGTCTCACTACAATTTTCCTCATTAGTTGATCACTTTATCCATCCATCAGAACTCCCCTTCAAGTTTCAAGTTGTCTTCCACGTGGAAGACGAATATTTTTTATTCATTCTCTTATACTTACATAATTAGTTTTAGGTGTTGTTTTATTTTATTCAAAAAGAGATTATTTTTCCTCTTTTATTTTTTAGTTTCAATTATACTTTTAACATTGACTTATAATATTTTTTGGTAATTCAATATTAATCTTTATAATTAATTTTTTTGTCAATTTAGTTAATTATAATAATCTTTTGTGTGAGTGAAAAATAAATTTTCACATGTAGTATAAAAGAGCACTTAACATATATATATATATATATATATATATATATATATATATATATATATATATATATATGCGCTTGAAACAATTTAAGTGTTTATTCAATCTTAATTGTTAATAAAATTTTTGTCAGTTTGCTTAATTATAACAATATTTTGTGTGACTGAAAACTAAATTTTCACATGTAATATAAAAGAACACTTAACTTGTATATGTTTGAAACAATTTAAGTGTTAATAATATCTTACTTCAAGATACTTGAAACATGAGAGGAACTATATAAATTAATTTATGATTGTTTAGTTAATTCAAACTTGTATACTCAAGTTTGTTTACTAAAAGAACAGAAAAATATATTATTACTTTACTCATAAATGTTTATAATGAGTAAAATATAATGAGAATGTCACTTAGGCTTTGTTTACTTGAATGAATTTTGGGAAAAGAAATTGAATGAATTTGAGAAGATTTGAAGATAAATTTTTTTGTTGTTTATTTGAGTCGATTTGGAAGTAGGTAAGAGTAGATTTGGAAGTAATATTTTTAATTTGTCACATCAATCAAATCATTCATTAATTTTATCAAACGAGAGTCTTAACAAGTTAATTGAGATTTATTTAATTAATTAAAGGTCTTTATTTATAAATTAAAAGAATAATAATCATATAATAACCAATGAAAAATCTATTTATAAGAATCAACCTAATTTTACTTTTTTTTTATTTCTTTATATCATTTAGCGTTTTTAAAACTTTCATTCTTTAGTGTTTTTATATTTCTAACACTTCTGCATATTTTTATAAGTGTTGTACTAAGTAAATTTCTTAATAGAAATTGTTAGGAGCTGACTTGGAATAAAACCCTATCTATACTCTATTGGTTAATTTTCTATACAGTCGAATATCCAATTATGTCATGAGTGGAGTTTTGTAATGCATTAAAAGATTGACATTTATTTGTTTCTAATAATGACAATGATCATGAACTTATGTAATTCTTCTTCTTCGTATTGATTAATGTAACATCCCAAAATACAGTAATAACTATAATTTAGAATTAATTACAATTAACAGTAAAACAGTGCAGTCTTTACACTAAGGTACGAGGTTCAAAAAGCCGAACGGCTTAAAGTACAGAATTAATTACAACACAGCAGTATTTCAAAGTTCAGAGACGAACGGTTTTACAAACATCAACCGAACGTTCAAAAAGCTAAACAGAAATACTAAAGGCTAAAACTTAACGAGCGCTCTAGGGCTCGGCTTTAACCTCTACTTCAACCAGATTGGCGTCTTCCAAATTTTCTTCTTCCAGTGTTTCTTCAAGCAACGCCTCTCCGTCTGCTCACATCCACACGGATGATCATTGCATAGACATGACGGACGTACAGGTACGAACGACAACACAAGGAAAGAACACAGGGTAAGCTTATTGAATTTAATTCACAAGTCATTCATACAATTCAACATATCAACATTTATAAGAATATCACAATACATACACTCATTCCAAACTCTCATAAGACAGATCGTCCGGACTGTATGATTCTATGTATCTACAAGCGTTCTTGCACCCAAGTGATGTAGTAACTGGAAACGTCCATCAGCTGCCGCCCGAGGTTAGCCCTATCAGTCCAAAGTACTCAAAAGGACTAGGACCTCCTGCCGTTCCCACACATGACCTGCCCTCCTATATGTGAGGACGAGCACTCACGGAACATCAGGATGAACTGCCATCAGTAGCTTTACCATAGTCATACTATACAATTCCCAATATTCAATACAAGAGTCGTTCCTCCACGGAACGCTCGTCCAAATTCCACAACCATAGTTTCACCTCATATACTGTTCATCTTTTATAATCTTTCACTTTATTTTTGTTTTTGTCTTCCAGTACAAGTACATAAAATCACTAACGTTCAGCCCTCTTTATAACGAGGAAAAACGTGAGGAACGAGACCTAAGAATTTCCCCCGTTCCAAAACAGAATAGGACCGACTACAAGATAGATGGACGACCTGTATTAACATGGGTGTTCAACATGGTCGGTCGACACAGATGGACGACCTGTATTACAAGGTGACTCGACATCGTCGGTCGACACAGATGGATGATCTGCATTATCATGGGTGATCAACATGGTCGGTCGGTACAGATGAACGACCTGCATTAACAAGGGTGACTCGACATCGTCGGTCGACACAGATGGATGATCTGTATTATCATGGGTGATCAACATGGTCGGTCGACACACATGGTCGACATGTATTAACAAGGGTGCTCGACATGGTCGGTCGACACAGATGGATGATCTGTATTATCATGGGTGATCAACATGGTCGGTCGACACAGATGGTCGACCTGTATTAACAAGGGTGCTCGACATGGTCGGTCGACACAGATGGATGATTTGTATTATCATGGGTGATCAACATGGTCGGTCGGCACAGATGAACGGCCTGCATTAACAAGGGTGATCGACATGGTCGGTCGGCACAAATGGATGATCTGAGGTTCGGTTCGTGGAATATCAAGGTTGGTCAACTTGCCGGAAGGACCAGTTGGTAGAGTTTACGTACAAGAATCCAATGCTAGTAAACGACTGAGCACGGTAGAGAACACTATTGAAGTTAGACCAACACTATTTTTCATCAAGGGATTTTTCAAGAAAAGAGTAAAAGCGCTTGGTGTAAGACCGAGCACTACTCAATACGATTGCTATGTATAAGATCGACACTGCTCATTATGAGTTCTAAGTAGAAGACCGACACAGCTTATCCTCAACCAGAATTCTTCCCAAATGAAAGTATTCTAATTCAAAGAAGTTTACTAGAACACCAAACGGTCAGGAACCGTTTAATGTCGAACGTACATTATCATAGGAGAGTTTATATTCAAGTTTCACTTACATTCACTCATTTCTCAGCATGTATATTTCATATTCACCATATATCAACTCATACTTATGATCATATATCAAAATCAAATATCACAGGTCATGCTTCACGCAACTCTCAGAACATCCATACAGCACAAACAAAAGCATACGAATTAAATTTAATAAGCTTCCCTTACCTGGATCAATAGTGAACGAACGTCCTAACGTGAAAAAATCTGGATTCGCCCAACTATCACGTCTATCCTCAGATCACTCAACTCTTGCGAACTAAAACCATTTACAGAATCCAAATTTGATTCAGACAAAGAGAATGCAGGTAACCAGGTTTGGTTTTGCATGAAACCTAATAATGAACGACTAAGGGACGAACTTACCAGATTCAAAACTTGAACTTGTTCGGTTTGATGGAAAGCTTATGACGTCTGGATCTCTTCTACGGTCTCTGAAATTGGATCGGAGAAGAAGAAAGTGAGTTATGGTAGAGAGAAGATGGAGGTTTCTAGAGAGAAGGTAGAGAATTTGGAATCAGAAGTTTGGGGAAGAAGACGAAGCATGCAGAAGAGTGGGAAGAGTGTTTTTCAGAAAATCAATTTCTCTTCCCACGTAGGACGAGCGTCCATTCTCCTGCTGCCACTTGGATTCCACTAACGATTTCAAATGTTCCAAAGTGACACTTGGCAGTTGCATGCAGAGTGGGTGTGAGTGCGTTTTAATGGCACTGCACGTGTGGCGCGGGTGCATTTAATGGTGGTCAGAGTGTGGGGTCGGGTGCGTTTCTTAATACAAAGTCTGAATAGGGTTTGCGGGCATTAATAACATGATTTGACAGGTGGAAGCTGGTTAAGTTTTTCGAGACCTTACAATTAATTTGGTTAACTATTTTTTTTATTATGTAATGCTTATTTTGAGTTTCACCAACTCCCAACTTGATTTTGTAATTTTAATTGAGGATAGGATATAGTTTTTTAATTATGATTTGGGTAAAATAAACATTGATATCATGTACTCTTAGGAATATGGATACTATTTATAAAACAATTTTTTAACTCTAGCTTTAATGTTAATTTTTAACAAATTTCACCAAGAAGTTTAAATCTTCTTTCAATAATTTATACTTTATCCACTAAGAAATTTCTGGTAAATTAAATAAGAGGGTAAATTGAGTAATCGAAATCACTAAATAAAGATTAAAATGAATTGTCCATGAAATATTGGTGAAATTAATTCCTAAGTCTTTTACGTACTTTAAATACCTTTTTCTTTTATTATTATTGTCTTTTCAATTATGTGTCCTCTATCTTCATCTACATTTCATTATTTAAATCAAGTTTTTTTTTTATATTTTATTTTATGAAATTGCTATTAATGTCAAATTATAAATATCTTTATTTTTTAATTATATAATTATATAGTAACTTTATGTGATTTAATACTTTGACTTTTGTCTATAATAAACTATAGTACATTGTCAATTAGTCATAAGAAATATCCTAATACTTATGATTTTTTTTTTAAAAAAGTCACAATTTAATCATGTTCTTACATTTTGCTGGTTTTACAATTTGTTATCATAGTTGAATTTGGAGTTATCTCTATCAATGTATTTTTAGAGTTTTTTTAAATATTATTACAAACTTTGTTTTATCGATAAGGTTTAGGTTATTGTGTCTTATAAAAGAATTAAGCATAATAAATCCATAAATCCATGAAAGTCAATCAAAGTTAAAGTTCATATAAGCTACATATACTTTTCATTACACATTTTCACTACTCTTGAAAAAGAAAAGAGAAGAATGAAAAGAAATAGAAATAGAATCTCGAATGAGTTCAAAAGGCATTAACAATCTTAAACAATTAAATACCATTTTTCAAAGTCAATGGAAGATTAAACTTTTTTAATAAGAAGAAATTCATGCAAAGACTAACGACACATTTTTTTAGGTTATGCACAAGGTTTCATCACTTCACTTACCATAGAAGTGGTATAAAGATCCCACAAGTTGGAGAAGATATGAGTACAAAGGTCATGAAATCAAATCAAAGATACTCCTATGAAGTTTTATGGTTAAGACTCTATAAAAGAGTATTATTAAACCTACAAAAGAAATTGTTAGAACTATTGAAAATAATTTAAGGGTAAATTTTCATAGATAAAAATGGGTTAAATATGTTTTTCGTCCCTTAAGTATCACACGATTTTGGGTTTAGTCCCTACTCGAAACTTTGATCGCTTTTAGTCCTTATAGTTTTGAAACTATTACTACTAATCCCTAAAATTGGATGGCGTTAAATTGTCTTTGACGTGGCAAATGGCAAACCCACATTTCATGCCACCTCCCGTGCCACGTTTAGTGCTTCTTGAGGATTAAAGGTAAGCCCGAGCTTGAACAGAAGATTCAAAAAACTGAAGCACCAAGCACCCACCATGAATCTTCAACTACAAAGCGAAATTGAAGCAAACCCCAAAATTTCTCTCACCAGTCCACCCCTTAGGGCGCATAAAGTTTGGTACTTTAAGCTATTTCAACCAGGCCAAAGAGAAAAGTTGCACAAAACCCAGTTGGTACTTTAAGTTATTTCCAACCAAAAAGTTTGTTTTTTTGTGGATATCCGTGAAGGTTGAAGTTGAAGAGATAACAATAAGAAGAGATAGAAGAGGAGCATGCGATAATTATCACACCAAATCAAACCCACTGAGAGGAATTGTGAATGAAATGAGGGAGGTTTAACCAAAACGCTAAGAAATACCGTAGACACGTTGCTCGAAGTGGCTCCATCGAAACTTCATATGCATACATGCCCTTTGGGTGTTGGTGTAGACCCTTCTTCAGAAAATTGCCAAGGTGCCCATGGGAAAATTATGTGGGGTGCTCCAATGGCATCCTCATAGCTGAAGCTGAACCACTTTACATGTACAATCTATGGAATCCAACTCAGAGAAACGTTTCGACTTTCTTTATGGGAAAGGTTTTGGAAATGGCGACGAAGAGGTTTTGTGTTTGAATGCCGTTGACTTTCTATGGTTTGAAGAGAAACTGGTCCATTGATGAAGACAGAAAGAAGCACTAAACGTGGCACGGGAGGTGGCATGAAACGTGGGTTTGCCGTTTGCCACGTGAAAGACAATTTAACGCCATCCAATTTTAAGGATTAGTAGTAATAGTTTCAAAACTATAAGGATTAAAAGCCATCAAAGTTTCGAATAGGGACTAAACCCAAAATCGTGTGATACTTAAGGGACGAAAGACCCGATAAAAATAACAAAGTTAAATATTATATAATAAAATAATCCATAAATTTATCATTTTAAGATAATGGATAAAAACATTAATACAACATGTTTTGAATTAAAAAATATAACCTTTTTAGTTCTAAGTCAGCTTTATTATGAATGTGTAAACCATATTTTTACTCCTAATTTTGAATGTTTCCTTCTTTCTTATGAGATTATGATGATCTCTTCCTTAGAATATAAGTTAATGAAAATGTATGGTATACAAGACATTTTAATATTTAAGTCAATTGAATTATACATAAAATAATAAATGAATAGTACAAATATTTTAAAATATCCTTATATATATACCATTTAATAAATTTTTACCTATATAAACCTCTCCTTGGTATCCAATATTTGTCATAATAAATATACTCAAATTATTTATATAATGTTGTCCTTTTTGTTGAAGTAAGTTTGACTTGTACCACACGTTTTCTATATTGTTATCCCCATACAACAGATTTTAGGAGACTTTATAATTATATTATTTTATATAAAACCTTTTTTTATGGAGATTTGCCCTCTTATTTGACATAAGGTTACAACCTTCCACATTTTAAATTGTATTATCACATTTTGAGTAACAATTTTTCGGGTAAGTAGTTTTACTAAAAGTAAATTGAATTACTAGGCTTTAAATGTCAATTCCAGAAATAATTGAATCTGAATAAAATATAATAACATTTTATATCATTATAAAAAATCATATTCAACAAAAGTTAAATGTTAAATGGAGATGCGGGGTATCGATCCCCGTACCTCTCGCATGCTAAGCGAGCGCTCTACCATCTGAGCTAAAAGTAAATTGAATTACTAGGCTTTAAATGTCAATTCCAGAAATAATTGAATCTGAATAAAATATAATAACATTTTATATCATTATAAAAAATCATATTCAACAAAAATTAAATGTTAAATGGAGATGCGGGGTATCGATCCCCGTACCTCTCGCATGCTAAGCGAGCGCTCTACCATCTGAGCTACATCCCCATTTGAAATTTTATTTATTAAAAGTTTATATATAGACAAGTAAAAGTTTTGACTACCATAATTTAGAGAAGGTGTGAAACAACTCTTACATTGACCAATGACCGGCAGATGAGCTAAAGAATTTATTTTTTATAAAAAAAAGAAAAGTTTTGATTTTTGATGGGAAGAGAAAAATACCAAGCATTGGAATGATCATCAGTCCAAGGAAGGAAATCAAGCCGTGGAAGACAACCTACTCTCAGCAACAACAAGAACAACATCATCGGCAACTATGTTTGCCAAGAGGTTGATTGACAAGGCTCTGCTGCACCATTCCAACGTAAATTAAAAACTCGAATATAAAGATTCTTTCTTTCTCATCCAACTTTACTTTTCATTTCTTCTTCTGGGCTTCCTTTACTCTTCCATGTTGTGATTTTTTTTTCTGGGGTTGGGATGGTTTTGGTTCAGCATAAGTTGCGGCATGGTGGTTTGCAGGGAGGTGAGTTGGATCCCAGAATTGTGTTTCACTACGGCATTCCATCCACAGCTTCAGTTCTCGCCTTTGACCCCATTCAGCGACTTTTGGCTATTGGGACTTTGTCAGTTCTCTCTCCCTCTCTCTCTCTCAGTCTCTGATTTTTCTGTTGATTGCAATCTTTTTTACTAATTGGGTATGGTACTGTACCATTGAGTTACGATAATGTTAAATAAGTTTCCATTATCGTCGAGGAATGGTCCTACCTTACCCAAATAAAAGGATTATCTCTGGTAGATGATACAAGTGGTTGCTATAAGAAAAAAATATATATTTATGGTACTTAGTTGTCTAGTAATGGGGGGAGGGGTTAAAAGGGATAGTGGATTCAATAACATTTTAGAATAGTTTGATCTGGGTTATTCTAATTATCCGTGATAAGTAATATAAAGTTGATCTTTTGTCTTTTTCATTTATTCTATTGTGGTTAAGGAATTGCATTCTGAACTGTGCCCATGCATGACTATTTTTTTTTTGTCAAAGTGAATTCTGAAATTTAGGATAAAAAATCTCGTTGGGTTTTTCAAACTATCTTTGAAATGATTATCAGTTCTTTGTTAGGGTCTGCGGGAGGAATGGTGATGTAATGCCTAAATTCGCTTTTTGTATTGACATTTATTTTGGTTCTTTCAGTTAAAAGTGTGCGTAATGATAGTAAGAAGAAGAAACGGTCATTCTGATAAGAGAAAATCAAACTGACATAATTCTTGTACATGTTTAGCCAGAAAACATGGGAATGAGATGACTTTTTTCATAATGGACAGTGCATGATTCTTCAAATGTTATAATGATTTGACACCACATTTACCATGATTTAATTATAGCTGGCAAATAGATGTCATTATAGGATGTGAGTGTTTGATTGCTTATAGTAAGCAGTTTAATGGCAGGGATGGAAGACTTAAGGTGATAGGTGGTGATAACATAGAAGGACTTTTGGTTTCTCCTAAGCAATTGCCTTACAAATACTTGGAGGTAAGGGTCATTGAACTTCTCAAATTGACATGCAGTTAGATCTTGTTGGATTTCTTTGGTGCAAAATTGTCAATTTTTTTGCTAGCTAAGCTCATGTAAGTAGCATTTTGATCCTTTATTTCTTTTGGCACTCACAGTTCCTGCAAAACCAGGGGCATTTAGTTGGGGTCTTAAATGACAATGATATCCAGGTAATGTTTTTGTACATTTCACTATCTGCTTGTGTTGATACATTTTTTCTAACAACTTTCCCCCCAAATAGGCTAAGTATTGTGGTTTTATCAGTCCTTAACACCTATAATTGATATCTCTAAGTTTATGTGGTTGCTTTCCTTTTCTAGTTTCTTTTCTTACCTCTCATCATTAATTGTAGAATGGAAAGTAACGTGTGTGATTTTTCATCAAGCATTTTAGGATGTCAAGTTATGGTCTAAATCAGTGAAGTGATTGACTTAGAGTTCCTTTCTTATTATAGTTAAGGCTTAGAATGTCATTTTGTATTTTTCTTATGATTTTGGCAGGTTTGGAATCTTGAGAGCCGGAGCCTTGTTTGTTCTTTACAATGGGAGTCCGAGATTACTGCTTTTTCTGTAGTCAGCGGTTCACATTTCATGTATGTTTATGAAAAAATTATATGCAGTAAATCTCTATACTTTTGCCCTTGCTCTTAGTAGTCACTAGCTGCAAATAGTTGTGATTACATTTACATGGCACTTGATTAGTAATGTTACTTGTTATAATGTTCAGTTATGTTGGGGACCAGCATGGTTTATTTTCTGTGATAAAGTTTGAAGCTGAGGAAGGACAACTTTTGAAGTCATCATATAATTTGTCTGCAAAGTTTCTAAGGGGTATTTTGTTTTCATTTTTAGTTTTTTGCTCTTTTGTTTTGAATTTGATGATTGATAGGTAATACTGATGGACTTATTTGGTAAAAAATGGAAATAAAAAAAATTGAAGGACAATGATCATTGACCCATTTGATGAGGGGAATATGGTCACCACTAAGATAAACAATGTTGTGTCAAATTGCAATATTTATCTTACATAACCACTATGTTCAAATATCTTGAGTTGATTCATGCCTCTGTCTTCCAGTATTTAAATTTGTTGAAAGTTCTATATCAATTAGAGATAAGACCAGTTTAGAGTATATAAGTGGATGCAACCCTTTTTATAAATTGTTTTTGTGGGGTTGAGTTAGGTTTAAAGTCTACTTCTTAACAAAACTTATTTGATTCTCTTTGATTCATTCTCTTTGACAGAAGCTGCAGGCTTTCCAGATCCCAGTGTACAACCAATCATTGGAATTCTCTTACAACCTTCTTCATTTGGGAACAGGCAAGATAATAAATAGTTCATACAACATTTTAGCCTTGCATCTCTTTTTGGCAAATTTATCAATTGGAATTTTCACTTGACTGCTACTTATTGATTTACTCTAACAAGGCAAATTGAAAACTAGGATGCTGTAAAATTAGAGTTTAACTTTGTAGTTTAACATTGTTGGGTTTTAAAGTATAAGAGACAAAAGAATGAAAGGGAAACTGATGTCTTTTATTGAGCATAAACAATAAATATTTATACTACATAATTTGTAACTGATTTTGAAAAATATCTCCTAAACTAATTAATTAAAGGTTTAAACACTCAGATGGTTCTTGTATTTGTTAATCTCAAGTGGGTCCTCATTTTTTAAACTGTTAAAATTGGGTCCATATACTTGTAAAATTGAGCTAATTTTGTCCTCTCTGTTAAGTTTTGACAGACGGTGTTAATCTGTGATGACGTGTTTATGCTGATATACATTGTTTGATTATGTGGATTTTTTATTTAAATTAAAGGATTATGACATGACAAAATTGAAAAGGGAATTAGGGATTTAGAAACGACTGCGCGTTCTTCATCATTTGGAGATGGCTCTGTAATCGTTCATCTTCCATTTGGTTTTTCTTCCCATAGGGGCTTTTCCTTTGTAGAACACCATGGATTTCTTCACCCTAATAGCTCTGTTATCAGAAGAATAAACATAGTCAGGTGAACCAGTAGCTTTCTAGTACCCAGAAGCTGTGGTTTTGCTAGGTCTTCCTCCTCTGGCTTCTCTCTCTTGCCCAGGCGAAAAGAAAAACCATTGCTTCTGTATCTCCACGACAAAGCTCCTCCGCAAGTGCTGCAAACAACCATTTTACCAAAAATGAAAGAATCATATGCACAAAAAATTGCTTATTTATTTATTTGTTTATGAATCACATATTTGGGAGGTTCCATGGTTTCAGGGCATTGATATCAACAACTGGAATAACTCTATCTATGGCAACAGTAACAACATCAGCATTATTTCTTGAAGCTTCTAGCTTGTTGCGAAGGTAGAAGCCAGAATTCAAAAGCCAACAAGATTGGTGAAGATTACCCCTAGGGCATCAGGAATCAATTTTGCCCAACTTTGGAATTCAAAAGCTTCTTCCATCAAATCTATTAAAGAACAAAATTTCAAAATTATGTGGTTTATTGTTCAGGTTGAAGCATCAAATTCAAAGATATATATATCAATGAAAAACAAAAAAATACAACTCTCCACAGAAAAGGCCAAAATAAAAAAAATATATTGAATAACCAGATTCACTGACTCATGCATACACCAAATATCTGTTCCAAGCATGTGAATGAATAGTTTAATTTCAAATATTCTCTGAATAATCAGTAAAAGAAAGCATCTTTCGGAAAGGGTTAGAGAGATCGAAAACTAGAAGACAAAGGGAATTTCGATAGCAAAAAATCAAACTTCCCTTATTGAAGATAATTAAAAAGGTCTCAACTTTACATGTTCATCTCATAGACTCTCCAATAAGAAGAACTTGGAGTACATAACATGTCAGAAATTTTCCATGCTAGAAAAAAAAATGCGAGAACATTTCCCTTGACAAAACAAAAATTGAAGTACATTTTTTGCTTTTCCGCAAGAAAGCCTCCACAGGCTTCGGTGAATGCCAGAAATCACACAGTCCAAGTGATGGACACAAAGTCGGTTACCCCTCCAAGCTTTTGCAAAGAACGTCCAGAAGAACGAGCGATGGTTTCCAAATCTCTAATTTCCTTTTCAATTTTGCCATGTCATGATCCTTTAATTTAAATAAAAATTCCACATAATCAAACAATACATATCAGCATAAACACGTCATCACAATTTAACGCCGTCTGTCAAAACTTAATGGATACGGCAAAATTGGCTCAATTTTACAAGTATATGGACTCAATTTTGACAGTTTAAAAAACGAGGACTCACTTGAGATTTCCCAACAAATACGATGACCATCCGAGAGTTTAAACCTTAATTAAATAATGCATAAAATCCTCCTAAAAATTAGGATAGGAATATATTTTTATTTAACTGATTTGACTCTTTCAACCACATGCTGTTTGAGTCACAAAATTCCAACAAACTCCTTGACTCAAAGTCAGCATACACTAAGTTTTTTCGTCCTTGACCGTATCATCTAAAGTTCCTTCACTTTTGGAAGTTCCGATCACAATTTCTTGCTTAGTCTTCACGTCCTTACAATCTTCCGCAACCTGCTCATCTACTTGTAGTTGTTCTTTTGGCTTTTTCGCATTTTCAGCTTCTGCTTCGGGAAGAGTTGACTTAGGCTGCTCTTCTTCCTCTATTTTTTCTGGTTCATTTTGACTTTCACCAACTTTAACACCTACTAGCTCTACTTTCTTGTCATTCAGAGATGGAGTTTTTTTAGGTCCTCTGACATCCTGTAGTTTGTTTGTTGCTCTCCAAGATTTGTCTTTTGGAAAAGGCAACCTTGTTTGTTTTCCATATTGCAAAGTTGCCTATACGGGTGATTTCTCTTCCAATTCAGCCAGCCCTTGTACCTGCATGTTGTCTTCAACCTTGTGCACAACAAACTGCTCTTTATCAATCAAATTTAAGGCAAAGCTCTTGCCTTTCATTTGAACTCTGAATAATTCTTTATTATTTGAATCTTTAATCATGCAGGTTTTATCTTCAAATAGAACTTTATAGTCTTTCTCTAGAAGTTGGCCAACACTCAACAAGTTTTGGTCAATTTCAGGAACATATAGAACATCAATAATTAATTTCAAACCTCTGCAACCTTTGATCACGATGGTTCCTTTGCCCTTCACTGCTATTTTTGCTCTGTTTCCAATTCTGACATTTGTGTTGTAGGTTGCATCAAGATCTTTGAATAATTCTTGATCATAAGTCATGTGGTTCGTGCAACCACTATCAATTAGCCAACTTTCTGTTGATCTTGCAGTAGCAAAGCAAGAAACAACAAAAAGTTCTTCTTCTTCACCTTCTTCAACAACAGCTTGTACATTTTCTTGTGTTTTTGATGACTTGCAGATTTTCTCCACATGCCCTAATTGTCCACATTTATGGCATTTCACATTTGGCCTCCACCAACACTTCGTTTGTGGATGATTGTTTTTCTTACAAAAAGGACATGATGGAAAAACATGAGAGGATTTGCTATCATTTTTGTAGTTGAAAGTTCCTGACTTGCCCTTTTTTTCCAATAATTTAGCTGCCAAAGCCCCTTCAATATGACCTTCTCTCGTGAGTTTTCTTTGTTCTGGAGCCTAAAGTGCGGTCAAAAGTGCTACCAAGGTAATATTAAAAAGATCTTTTGAGTTCTCCAAGGAAGTCAATGTGGCTTCATATCTTTTTGGAATTGTTACAAGTATTTTTTGAACAATTCGAGAATCAGGAATCTCAGTGTCAAGAAGACGTATTTTGTTTGCAATGCTGAGAAGCTTGTCCTCATAATCTTTTATTGTCTCCGAATCTTTCATCTTCTGCATCTCAAGTTCTCGAACCAGATTCAAAGCTTGCATTCCTTTGATTCTCTCACTGCCTTCATACTCTTCCTTAAAAAACTTCCAGATTTCATGTGCCGTTTTCAACGTCATTATTTTGTTGAAAATGACTGGAGATATGCTGTGAACAAAATTGATTTGGCTTTGGACTTTCGAAGCCTCTTTTCTTTGTGATTTTTCATTTGAGCAACTGTAGGATTATCTGGCAAGGGAGGCACTTCATAGTCCTCTTCTACCGCTTCCCACACATCGTTAGCATCTAGATATGCTTCCATTTTGACAGCCCACACTTGATAGTTTAGTTCATCAAATACAGGCACATAAACAGTAGTAAAGGATGTTTGAGATTCCATCTTATGTGTGGTGGCTATTTTGTGGTTGTATGTGTTTGTGGGTTATATCACAGATCCCGTAAGATCCTTTATGCTCTTGATACCAATTGTTGGGTTTTAAAATATAAGAGACAAAAGAATGAAAGGGAAACTGATGTCTTTTATTGAGCATAAACAATAAATATTTATACTATAGAATTTGTGACTGATTTTGAGAAATATCTCCTAAACTAATTAATTAAATAATGCATAAAATCCTCCTAAAAATAGGATAGGAATATATTTTTATTTAACTGATTTGACTCTTTCAACCACATGCTGTTTGAGTCACAAAATTCCAACAAACATTCATATTTTTTTAGTTCTCACTGTCTTTATCATTTCAAATAATTTCTCAGATTTTCAAAATTATTTCAAACATTTGATGAAAAATGCAGAGCCATCCTCCTAAGCTGTTTGTGTAATTTGTCATACTAGTATATATTCTTAGAGACAACACTGCATGATTTCATGAGTATGTATTCTGTATCATATATGTAGCTAAATCTTAGAGCTCTGACTGAAATGATGGGTGAACATATTTCAAGACAGCAAATACTTCCACCAGTATTTGATAAAGTTGTGTGACTCTTGTCCTGATCTGCATGAATTGGGGTTGTTTGCTTGTGAAGAATTACTGATTGTTTCATAGGGACTTGAATATTGTGGGATGTCAAGTCCACATTGAATAGTATGAGATGCTCAGTGGAGTATTTAAGGTTTTGGTTCTCCCTCCTTAATAGTTTAAGTGCGGGTCCTCCAAGTGTTTGGATGCTTATCAGTTAATATCAAACCCGGTTGTTGATGTCTTGGAAAGGAACTGCCTACAGAGAGATTTGAAGTGGGAGGAGTTTGACTAGTGGAGAAGTTGAGTGAAGTGATAAACTCTTAGGGCAATGCTATGATTGGGTATTATGGAGTGCCTAAGTCCCAAAATAACTAGTATAAGATGTTTGGTGAAGTATTTAAGCATTTGATTTTCCATTTTAATAGCTAACGTTTAAGGGTGATTGTCTAAAATCTAATATTCCATGTTGAGTAAAAGAAGTTACATTTCAATCTGATGAAGAATGAATTCTTTTATATTTTGTAGACTCTTGATTGCATTTGAGGATGGGTTGCTTATTCTTTGGGATGTTTCTAAAGCTCGAATTGTGTTCCTTGGTGGTGGAAAAGATCTCCAATTGAAGGATGAGGATAGTAGCCCTTCTACTGAAACAGGGGCTAATCTTCCAGCTAATATTATGGAACAAAATCTGGGAGACAAAGAGATAACTGCTCTTTGCTGGGCATCTTCCACTGGGTCTATTCTTGCTGTGGGATACTTAGATGGAGATATACTTCTTTGGGACTTGTCATCATCAGCACCTTCTAAAGATCAACAAACTTCTTCTAAAAATGTTATTAAGCTGCAACTTTCGACTGCAGAAAGGAGACTCCCGGTCATTGTGTTACAATGGTCTGACAGCTATAAATCTCAAAGTGATAGTGCTGGGCAGTTGTTTGTCTATGGTGGTGACGAAATTGGATCTGAAGAAGTTCTGACAGTAAGTTACTTGTTTATCTGTTAATCATTTTATTTTAAATTGATTTCTATTGGTTTTATTGGCAATTGCTTCTGAATTATGATAAACTATACCAGTTATAAAACATGTGATACATTCAAAATTGGTCCAAGGTTGTGATTGAAACATTCTTGAATGTTGAATGTTTCATCATTCCTAAAATCTGAAATGTATTGAAGAAGTATTTTACTTGGACTTGCAGGATATAAAAAATAATTGAAAATTCCTTATGATGCTGTAAACCTGGTTGAGCACCATTGTGCTTTACAAACTTTAAGAAAACCTTGGTATTTAATGTAGGCTTATCGTCTGGTTACTAAATTGAGGATTTGAACTGATATTTTTTCATTGTTTTCTTCCCATATCTTTTGTTAGTTTAAATGGTAAGGTTTAAACCCTGGTTATTTTGAACAAATATGACGATACATTCTTGTCAGATTTCTAGTCACTTGTTACCATTGCCTGATGGCTAGCATTTCTTTTTGTTAAAATGTTTTCTTAGCATGTGTGTAATGTTCCCCATAAACTTTAGAATGCCTCTATTGCAGGTTTTAACTCTTGAATGGTCATCTGGGATGGAGTCTGTAAGATGCACTAATCGGGCAGACCTTACACTTAGTGGTTCTTTTGCAGACTTGACTTTACTGCCCAGTCCTGGAGCAAAGGGGCTGAACAGCAAAGATGAAGTTTTTGTACTAACAAACCCTGGACAACTGCATTTGTATAATAGTGATAGCCTGTCCACATTGACATCTCAGCAGAAAAGGATGCCATCTGTTCCTGCTGTGGAATTTCCAGTGCTAGTACCTATGGCTGATCCATCTTTGACTGTTGCAAAACTTGTCAGGTTACCCAGTAAGTCAAATTCATCAAAAATTCTCACTGAGGTAACTTTTTTTTCTTCCTGTAATTTGTCACTCCTTTCAGCTAATCTTTGTTTCTTATCTTTTTATCATCTACTTATTTCATTTATCTTAGGTTGCTTCAGCTTTGAGAACTGGCTTGAGGTCTGGATCTGCACCTTCAGATTGGCCCTTGACTGGGGGTGTTCCCAGTCAGTTGTCCACAACAAAAGGTGCTGAGGTTGAGTGTGTTTATTTTGTGGGTTATTCTAATGGATCAGTTCTTGTGTGTGATGCTACATATGCAGTATTATCTTATATTTGCAACATAGAGGGAGAGGTAAGCATTCCACAACTACTTTTTCCCAAAATAAATTCAAAGAAAAAATGTCCTTAGATTTCCTCATATAATTTGTTTTTTGTCCCCACTATCTCGTTGTTTGGTAGGTGAAAGGTACAAAAGTGGCCGGTTCAGATGCTCCAGTGACAAAATTGGACTTCTGCTCTGTTTCCTTACTGTTGGCCGTGGGCAATGAATGTGGTCTTGTCAGATATCTTTCTTAATATGTCAATCTATTTTAAATAATACAATATTTTTTCTGTGCTCAATTCTTTTGCTGTGATGACTTTAATAGGTTTGCATTTATGACCTCAAAGTCCACTCCAGTAGACAAAATTTCCAATTTGTCACACAATCAAAAAGTGAAGGTGATCCCTAGATATCTGTCACCATATTGGAAGTCCATCTTCTTTGTTTGAGTTTTAACCCTGCCCCCCTCACATGTTTCTTGTGTTCCAAAGATATCTATGCAGAATAAAGAAATTGTTAGGCCTTGACTCATTGTATCATGATTTGTGAAATATATTTTGCAGTTCATGATGTTCCTCAAGGAAAAGAAACTCGTTGTAGTGCTGTTTTTTCTCTTCTGGATTCTTCAGTACAAGCATTATCATTTGCAAATTCTGGAACCAAACTTGCTATTGGGTTTTCAAGTGGTCGGGTGGGTATTATCTGATTGCTTGTTAATTCTCTCATTGCGTTTGTTATTTAATCGTAAGGGATAGTGGGAGGTCTGTCAATTGATACATCTTGGTAAATTGCTTCTTTCCAGGTTGCAGTTTGTAATATGAATTCATTGTCAGTTTTGTTCTTGATTGATGGTGCACCTGGCTCTACCTCTCCCATTACTTCATTGGTTTGGAAACAAGAAGCATGTTTTCCAAGTTATGTGAACTTAAAGCAATCAGATGCAGCTTCAGGCAACTCTCTTGAAGAAATACTGTTTGTGTTATCCCAAGATTCAATAATTAACATAGTTGATGGTAATAATGGCAAAATGATCTCTAGCCGACCATTACATGTGAAGGAATCAACTGCAATTTCAATGTATGTTATAGGCAAGTACAAATTTCATGAAGAGCACAAAGCATATTTTCAGTTTTAATGCACTTGAAATATCATTGAAAATTCTGACAGATTTTTGTACCTCAGAAAGTAGCATCTCAACCTTTGAAGCATCAAATGACAAGCCGCAGAATGGACTCTCGAAGAATACTGCTGATAATAGCCCTGACGAGCAGGAACAACCCTTATCAGCTAGGGTAAATTCATCAGAGGCTGATCTTTCCTCTTCAGAAGCCTCACATTCTGGAGATTTAATGTTGGATCCACTTGTTCTGCTTTGCTGCGAGAATTCATTGCGCTTGTTCTCAGCAAAATCTTTGATAGAGGTTCTTTAGTTCATTATCACTTCACATTTGCATTCACTTCAAGTCTGTATGCGAATGAATTTGACGTTTATGATAATTCTTTACAGGGACATAAGAAACCAATTCATAAAGTGAAACATTCTAAATCTTCTTATTGGACTTCTATCTTAAAGAAAGATGATAAAGTTTGTGGGCTTCTATCATTGCTTCAGACCGGAGCATTTGAAATCAGGTTAAAGTGCTAGTATTTTTTGTTCTTTCTTCTGTTTCTGAAGAGTTGGGGAGTATTTTAAATAAGACAATGTGGATTCTAGCTAAACAAAATTTCTTTGAAATGATAAATTATTGGATTATTTTTCTCATCTTTGGATAGGTCTTTGCCAGATTTGCATTTGGTTGAAGAAAGCTCTTTATTGTCGATTTTAAGGTGGAATTATAAAGTGAATATGGATAAAACCATGTGTTCTGATGATTATGGACACATAGTGCTGGTACAATTCTCTCTAGAACTTTGAAATCGTCAAGAACTTCATCTATGTTTTTGCGCTGTATTTTTTTAGTGGATACTGTAAAACATATTTGAGTACTGAGGTGAAAGCATTTGAGTCAAATTTAATCTGCAAATTTTGGTCTTCAAATCACCCTTCTGATATTCATAACTTACAGGCTAACGGTTCTGAATTGGCATTAATCTCATTACTGGCTGGCGAAAGTGAATTCAGGTATCTTTGTTATCTTGTAATGAAGCAATAACATTGTGGACTTTTGGTTAAACTGTAGTTATAAGGAAGAAAAAGATCACTAACATTTCTATTCTGTTTTAGTAATTTGGAGCATCTGCCTTGTCTTCATGACAAAGTTCTGGCAGCCGCAGCTGATGCTGCCTTTAGATTCTCTACAACTCAGAAGAAGAAACAGGTTTGAGGTTCTTTGATTTGCCTTATTTTGGATCCTAATGTTCACACCATTAACAAATTTTTTAATTAGCTTAACCATTTTGGTGCAGACCATGGTGCCAGGGATTCTAGGTGGCATTGTCAAAGGACTTAAAGGAGGAAAACCCTCTCAAACAGATATGACTAAAAGTGCGGCCTCCAATTTTGGGAATTTGGAAGACATTTTCTTTAAGCCCCTGTTGCGTGATCCCCTTCCAACAGTGGATATCGCAGATAATAAAGTGGAACTTGATATAGGTTTACATTTTTCTTTAACTTGGTGTTTTTTGGGTTTCATAAGTTTGAATTGTCAAAAGCAAAACCTCAAAATATTCTGTATTTTCGCACAGATGATATTGAAATAGATGAGCCCAACCCGCCAATAACTAAGAGTTCTACTTCATCTCCTGATGTTAAAAAAAAGCAAAAAGGTAAATCACTTTCAAAACATGCATCATATTTTGACTACAAAGGTTAGTAACAGTTTCTTCCTTCTGCATGCAGATAAGTTACGAGATAGGGAGAAATTATTTGAAGGTGGCACCAATAAGGATGATGTTAAGCCAAGACTTAGAACACCTGAAGAAATTATGGCTGCTTATAGAAAAACTGGGGTAATGCTAAGCTATTCATCCTCTCTGTCTTTTAACACTATTGGTATCAACGAGTTAAATATATTAATCAATATCTGATTTCAGGATGCTTCTTCAGCTGCCGCCCAAGCAAGAAACAAGTTAATGGAGAGGCAGGAAAAATTAGAGGTAGAAAATTATCTCATCTCATCATGCTAACTTACAATCACATTCTGTTGCTGTCAGTTCTTCAACATAAACATGGAAGCACCCTCTTTGGTTTTTGTCCTCATATAAAGTTTGTTCATTTTTAGCCACTATATTTAACAAAAAACGATTTTTTTGTAAGAAAAAAACTATGTTGTTTTAATCCCTTAGTAGGATTAAAAACATGAATTTTGTAATTTTTAGGGGCTAAAAAATGTAGACACTAATACAAAAAAAATGTCATATTTCCAAAGACTAAACATTTTTTAGCCAACCATTTTTTTCATCTTTTACATTGAAGTTTCTGTTTGTCTACTTTTCAAGTATAATTGTTAAATATAAACATATTTCTTCATTCTCTAGTCTTTAGTGCAAAGGGGTCACCAATTTCTTATGCTTGAAGCATCGTTATCATGATTCATAAACTCTGCTAAAATGAAGTTTTACTGTTCAATTTGACTCAGAGAATCAGCCAACGCACTGCTGAACTGCAAAGTGGAGCTGAAGACTTTGCATCATTAGCAAATGAGCTTGTGAAGACCATGGAAAGGAGGAAATGGTGGCAAATATAGAAAAAGAAATTGTATATATTTATTTTCTTGTATATATTTGTGGCTGTTGGCGTTGTTTTTGTTTCATTTGTGGCATAGAATTAGCAAAAGGAAAACACATAACATCTGCAGAGTTTGTTGAGTATAAAAGGCAAGCCAAATAGTGGTCAGTGATTCTTTTTTTTACTACAAATATGTCACTATTTGTTTTCACAATTTGAGATATTTGAATAATATCAGTTTCATATTGTGTAATAGTCATAGATATAAAGAATTTATCGAGAAAAAAAAATTCACTTTTGAAAGTTTTATAAAATATGTATCATGTTGAGCTTAGGTTCTTTTAGTAAGTCATCTTTGTTGGAAAATGTAAATGACTGAAGTATGGATTTCTGAGAACAGTTAACAAAGATATTCGGATCATATGGTAAAGCATGATGTAACATGTTGCAAATTTTGTGAAAAAGAAAATTGTTTGTCAAAATTGGTATTTTAAGATTAATTAATATTAAAAGAATAATGTTCCTTTTTGTTCTAAAACAAATTTGTCATGATTATCTCTTTCCCAATGGCATGTCTATTCAGAATGCACTTGTGATATTGCTGCCTAATGAAAGTTAGGGCTGCATAAAACAAGGTTTCTTTCTTTTCAAATAATTGAACTTCATAAAACAATGATTTTTATTGAATCTATTATTTTAAAATATAATTATTTCGAATTTCATTTTAAATTATAAAATAAACTTTATATTGAATTTATTTTATTTTAAATTCTATAAATTTCTTTATCATTAATATTATCATCAGAATTAAATTATTATTTTTCAGTGGACTTTAATGTAGTGAATGAGATTTATAAGTGACAAGCAATGAATTGTAAATGACAACACAACATGAATAATTTTGCTTCTTGTCCTTTCTTGATTTTTTCTTTTAGTGTGTAAAAAGATAAAATTGTGCCTTCACTTGAATATAATGTTGACCTTATATTTATTTCTATATGAGTACACTTAAATATACTCCAAGCAAAAACCAAGGTCACAGAAGCATTAGTGCCACAGTAATAGCCATTACTGTGATTGGTTATCACTATTGTGAGTGTTTTTATGATATTTTCATTATCATTCTTCATTATTGAGATGAGTTTGTTTTCTTTTAATTTGTACTCTTTTATTTCGGATTTAGTATCTCTTAGGTCATCTAGTTTGTAAAATTTTTAGATGGTTCAATTTGAAATAATATCATGGATTTATTAATTTAGAAGCATTAAGAACTTATTGCTATGTTTAGATATCATAATATGTAATATATATATCAATCTTTAAAGTGAAATTAGTTGTGCAATTCAAAATATATGTTTATAGTATATTATAATGTGTTATTTTACTTCAGTGACGAAGACAATTTTTTTTAAGGAAAATTCTGATAAACTTTCTAACTCATGCTGTCAATAATGTACACAAAGACGATGTAGGGAGTGTAAGAACCTAGAAAATAAAGTATTAGAATAGATATGTGTATTAAAATAATAAGACGAACATTTTTATTTTAAAATAATCTTATGATATAAATAAAATTTTCTAAAGTTCGGTTCATTACCTAAAACACCTCTATCTCTCTAAAACACTATTTTCTTTTTTTTTCTCACCTACCCTTTCTCACTCTCAGTGTATCTATTTGACGATCAGGGAGTGCCTAGACGATCCTGGTGTCGAGGGCTACAATCTCTACCGGTCAATTTCCTGTTTTGAGCCGGTAAGTTGTTTTCCTCTTTCTCCATATGTTCTTGGATCGTGATCATGCAACGATTTCTGTTTGCATGTATCTAGTTGTTTTTATCTTCAATTTCTAGCTCAATCTAGGTTCTAAGGTTGGTTTTCCATCACCAATCGGTGATTTGTGGGGTTTTCTAGAGTTGCCTTGCGGTGCAAACAAACTGTTTGGGTTTATTTGAGTTGTGCTGTTGATCAGAGGTAAGGGAAGCTGGATTTTCTCTATAATTATTGAATGATTTCTGGCATGTGTAAGGTTATGTTAGTATTAGAATTATTGGACTGAAACTTGTATGGCTATGTTAGAATTCATGTATGCAATGTGGTTGTTTTGAGTGTGCATGTTTGAATTGTGAAAATGTACTAAATTGGATGATGTTTGGACTGTTTTAGATGCATGAGAAGTGTTAAATCTGTGTTAGTATTGGATGTTTATAAATAAAAAAAAGTGGTCTTAGTTTAAAGCTAATTTAAAGTGGGATAGTGAAAAGTTGATCTAAGAGTTAGAAACTAATTTGGTCAGTTGGGATAGGCTAAGGAAGGTATTTGAGACTTGTTAGGGTCAATAAGGTTCTTAAAACTGTGCCAAAAGTGGTAGATTGGTTTTTGGTTATATAAGTTGGTGATTAAGAGGTTTTGAAGTATGAATTGGTCCATAGTCACTACAAAATGATGGTAGGAAGGTTTAGGAACATTTAGTCAAGTCTAATTAGGTATATAATACAATTTAGGAGTGTTAGAAGTTGGGAAAAATAGTTAGAATTGGTAAAAGGGGTTTGAGTTGCATAATTCTGCAGAATTCGTGCTGCAGAATTATGCAAACTCGCTGAGCAAACAAATTCGCACAGCGAATGGTCAGGGTGAGTTGCTCTTTGTTTGAGCAATTCGCACAACGAGAAGATGCGCTATGCGAATGGTTGTGGCGAGTTGGTCTCTGTCTGACGATTTGCACAACGAATCATTTCGCTGAGCTACTGGTTGTGGCCTGGGGTCACAACCAAATTAATTCGAATAGCGAAAGGGGTCGCATAGCGAGTGTATGAGGGGTCTGGGCCACTGTTTAGACTTTCACATAACGAGTTGGGCCGCTATGCAAGGGGTTGAGGTCTGGAGCCACTGGAAGTTTATTCGCACAACGAGTTTGGGTCATTGTGCGAGAAACCTTTAGATTCGCTATGCGAGAGGGTGTGCTGAGCGAATGGTTTAGGTCTAGTTTACTCTTTCCTTTCTTTGTTCTTAAGTGGTTTGAATGATGATCTAATCCATTGAATGCTATGTATGAATTTGTATTGAATTATATGAGTATCAAAGGTATGAATTGGAATTCAAAGTGAAGGAAAGTATGATTTCAATGTGGTATAAGTGAGTTTCAAAGTGGAATCTCTTGGTGAGATACATGTATGTGTAGAATGAATACAAGGAGCTTAGTATTGGGAGTTATCCTAACACTCTAATGATCTTTCATTCTCACATAGAGAGGATTGATTCATGTGGTGAGAGTAGTAGGAGGTCCAGTGTTGGCGCTACTTGGAGGCCTATTGCGCGGTAACAGACTAACTGGTAGGGTGAAACTCATGGCAATGACTTTGCAAAGCAATAAAGGCCACCACAAGTGCACAACTCGTCATAGCTCGGTATTCATTCTAAGTCCGGACAGTCAAGTCTAGGTTATAACACGTTAATATGTTTGAAATGGTTTATCTTGTTTGACTAAATCTTGAGTATGTTGTATTTTAGGTAATTGTATGAATTCTTTTATATCTAGCTTACTTTTTTGCTTGTGATTGTGTTTTGTATGTTTGGTGTTCTTTCTTTGCATTGATCATCTTTTGGGTGTGAGCAGATGGAGATGAGATGCTTCTGGAGCAAGCTTTGGAGGGCGAGGATGCAGTTGCTTAGTGTAGTTAGAGTGTTTATTTTGGTGATAAATTTTGAAATACTCTCTTGTATATAAAGTTTTAAATTTTATGATTATTTTGGATGACAATAAAGTTAATACTTTATTTAGTAGTCTATAACTGTTCTATTATATTATTTCTGTGACTACTATAATATGGTTTAACATTATATTTTGGGATGTTACAGGGAGAGCATGAAGAATAACTTTTTTGAGTACTATATATATATATATATATATATATATATATATATATATATTAAGTTCTCATTTTTACTTTGAGGACTTCAGTAGTAAAAAAGTGAAATTTATTTAATTAACATGTTAATAGTGTGGTAAATAAATGAGTTTGTTTGTATTAAGTGTTGGGTACAAACAAAGTCTCACATCACATAAAATATGAAATACACATGGGTTTATATACACATAAGATACATCCCTTAGTAAGAAGCCTTTTGAAGTGGTACCAAAAGCAAATCCGTGAGGGCTTAGCCCAAAGCGGACAATATCTTACTAATGGGAAGATCTATGGATATGCATGTATATTGACCCTACACAACACCTAGTATCAGAGCATAAAATATGAAATACACATGGGATTGTTGTGGTTTTAAAGTATAGGAATAAAAGGGAAACTGATGATTTTATTAAGCATAAGCAGTAAATATTTATACTACATAATTTGTAACCAACATTGAAAAATATCTCCTAAACTAATTAATTAAATAATGCATAAAATCTTCCTAAGAAATATGATAAAAATATATTTTTATTTAACTGCTTTGACTCCTTCAACCAAATGTTGTTTGAGTCACAAAATCCCAACAATCTCCTCCTTGACTCAAAGTCAGCATATACTATGTTTTTTCGTCCTTGACCGTATCATATAAAGTTCTTTCACTTTTGGAAGTCTTGATCACAATTTTTTTCTTAGTCTTCACATCTTTACAATCTTTCTCAACTTCCTCATCTACTTGTGGTTGTTCTTTTGGCTTTTCCGTATTTTCAGCTTCTGCTTTGGAAAGAGTTGTCTTAGGATGCTTTTCTTCCTCTTATTTTTCTGGTTTAATTTGACTTTCACCAACTTTAACACCCACTAGCTCTACTTTCTTGCCCTTCAGAGATGGGTTTTTTTAGGTCCTTTGACATCTTGCAGTTTGTTTGTTGCTATCCAAGATTTGTCTTTTGGAAAAGGCAACCTTGTTTGTTTTTCATATTGCAAAGTTGCGCATAAGGGTGATTTCTCTTCTACTTTGGGAAGCCCTTGTACCTGCATATTGTCTTCAACCTTGTGCACAACAAATTTCTCTTCATCAATCAAATTCAAAGCAAAGCTCTTCCTTTCATTCGAACTCTGAATAATTCTTTATTATCTGAATCTTTAATCATGCAGGTTTTATCTTCAAATAAAACTTTATAGTCTTTCTCTAGAAGTTGGCCAACACTCAACAAGTTTTGATCAATTTTAAGAACGTATAGAACATTAGTAATTAATTTCAAACCTGTGCAACCTTTGATCGCGATGGTTCCTTTGCCCTTCACTGTTATTTTTGCTCTGTTTCCAATTCTGACATTTGTGTTGTAGGTTGCATCAAGATATTTGAACAATTCTTGATCGTTAATCATGTGGTTCGTGCAACCACTATCAATTAGCCAACTTTCTGTTGATCTTGCAGTGGCAAAGCAAGAAACAACAAAAAGATCTTCTTCTTCATCCTCTTCAATAAGAGCTTGTACATTCTCTTGTGTTTTTGATGACTTGTATATTTTCTCCACATGCCCTTATTGTCCACATTTATGGCATTTCACATCTGGCCTCCACCAACACTTCGTCTCTAGATGATTGTTTTTCTTACAAAAAGGACATGATGGAAAAACATGAGAGGATTTGCTATCATTTTTGTGGTTGAAAGACTTACCCTTGTTTTTCATAAATTTAGCTACTAAAACCCCTTCAATATGACCTTCTTCTCTCATGAGTCTTCTTTGTTTTGGAGCCTGAAGTGTAGTCAAAAGTTTTGCCAAGGTAATAGTAGAAAGATCTTTTGAGTTTTTCAAGGAAGTCAATGTGGCTTCATATCTTTCTAGAATTGTTACAAGTATTTGTTGAACAATTCGAGAATCAGAAATATCAGTGCCAAGAAGACGTATTTTGTTTGCAATGCCAAGAAGCTTGTTCGCATAATCTTTGATTGTCTCCGAATCTTTCATCCTTTGCATCTCAAGTTCTCGAATCAGATTCAAAGCTTGCATTCCTTTGATTCTCTCACTGCCTTCATACTCCTCCTTCAAAAACTTCCAGATTTCATATGTCATTTTCAACGTCATTATTTTGTTGAAAATGACTGGAGATACGGTTGTGAACATAATTGATTTGGCTTTGGATTTTCAAAGCCTCCTTTCTTTGTGATTTTTCATTTGAGCAACCATAAGATTATTTGGCAAGGGAGACACTTCGTAGTCCTCTTCTACCGCTTCCCACACATCGTTAGCATCTAAATATGCTTCTATTTTGACAGCCCACATTTGATAGTTTTGTCCATCAAATACAGGTATAGAAACGGTAGTAAAGGATGTTTGAGATTCCATCTTATGTGTGGTGGCTATTTTGTGGTTATAGGTGTTTGTGGGTTATATCACAAATCCCGTAAGATCCTTTTTACTCTGATACCAATTGTTGTGGTTTTAAAGTATAAGAGGCAAAAGAATAAAATGGAAACTGATGATTTTATTGAGCATAAGCAGTAAATATTTATACTACATAATTTGTAACCAACTTTGAAAAATATCTCCTAAACTAATTAATTAAATAATGCATAAAATCTTCCTAAGAAATAGGATAGAGATATATTTTTATTTAACTGTTTTGACTCCTTCAACCAAATGTTGTTTGAGTCACAAAATCTCAACATTAAGATGTTGAATATTATGTTTTAGGATTTTGGTAAGTTAAAGTTAGTGTCCCACTAATGAAAATTAAATAAATTTAATATCTGATATGAGCAAAATGAATTTGTGATATTATTCCTTTTGCAACACTAGTCATGAGTCAATAGGAAAATGAGTTATGGTTTGTGTTTGTTGAAAAATGTCATTTTTGGATTTGTGAAATGAGTATCATACTAGATGACGATTCTCTATTGTGAATATCTCTATTAAGATATTCACTCACATGATGACACATTAGAGAAGTTAAGTTTCAAATAATGTGTGATACATCCACTAATATAATGCGAGATTAATATTTACTTCATAAAAGCATTAAGTGAAATAAAATCATATTCTTCAACTCTATGACTCAATGTATATTTTGAGATAAACCTTTGTTTTTGTTATATAAGGTGAAGTTAACACCTCATAACATGAAAATTCTTCAAAATGTTGTTTTAATTCATTATTTTATAAGATTATCATATTATTCATTGTGTCACTACAATTGCACATCTCCAATACTAGTTTCAAGCACCCTTTTCAAGTTTCAAATGAAAATCATTCGCTCTACAAATTAATCAGAAACAATTTTGGCATATTTATTAAATAGTAAAACATATGAAAGAAAATTATTTTCTAAATGCACCATTGTGGCTTACAAATTATTTTTCTTATGTATCATGTGTCATTCAAAAATTCAATAAATAATGATTACGGTGAACAAACAATTGCAAACGGTTGAACATGTCTCTATAATACATCATAACTTTGACAATTAATAACACATATCCATGCATTCATGATCACCTTTTAAGTCTCTACATTTTGCTTTAACATTCTAGTTTATGTGAAACCGATGTGATGTGGAAGGTTGGGAGTTTAAAAAACAAGAGCTCTCCCCGTGCACCTCTTAATTCTCATCCTACAACTCCATAATTACCTTAATACCTTTCGGTCAACATCGTTCTAAGAGAATTAATGAAAGTTAATAATAATATTAATGATGACTTCTTTTTCACCAATCAATTCAATCAATTCAGCTATGTATACTTTCACCCCACATTTTGGAAACACACTTTGAATGTACCTGTTTTGTTATGCTTTATTTTCTATTTTTTTGTCTTTGCTTGAGTTTATTTCGCTTGTGGTCCCTATGGTTGTTGGTGGTTCCGATAGTGGTGGTCTTAGTGTGCTATAGGTGGTGGTCCCGGTGTGCTATTGGTGGTGGTGTTGTGTCAGTGTTATGTGTAGCTCAAAAGAATTCATTCGAGGTAAGTTTTTAGTTAGAAACCTTCGATTAAGGTATCGCCGACATTCAAACTCTAGTTGAGGCCTACCGCCTCGAACTACGGCGGGCCTTAACCGGTACTTGTACGCTGACAAAATCTTAACCAAACTTCATAATACAATTAAGGTCTCACCAAATTTCAAACTGGTTAAAACTTTGTCTGTGTTTCGAATTTCAGTTAGACTTTAACATTTAGAAGTAGTTTGTAAACTTTTTTTTCTAATGTATATATCACAACCTAACAGTGCACGTATCTTCATTCTTTATTAATAATTTGTTGATTATGATACAACAATTCAAAACTTGAATACTATTCCTATGATTAAATTAATTCATTGTACGTCACAACAAATACATTACAATATTAAGATGTCATAAATTCACTATAAATAATGATATATTTCATTTACATTATTTATTATTATGAATTATTCAATACAATCTCCTTTAAATAATTATTTTGAATTGCGTTTCATCATATAAAAATTCATCCATATCAATTTTTGTTCATTATTTTACTCAAAATTTGATGATTTAATTTTTATTAAATATAATTATGGTTACAACTTTTCAGGACATAATCATTAGCTATTTTATATAACACATAATTCAAAAGTTAAAAAAAAATTCTGAATTAGATAATCCAAAAATCACGTACATACTTTCAAATTGGTCAAACACATGCTTTCATTTCTACTATTGTTTGAATATTTTGAAACAAAAAACAATTTTTTTTTCAGCATTTGAAAAAAAAATGGTTACTTAACTAGTATCTAACTTCAACCTCTACAAAATCTTAATCTCTAATAATGTTTTTTTTATCTCCAATGTCTAATGCAAAAACTCAGGGAAACAATGAAGAGCATCGCTATGCTGAAAGAGTTATAAATCTGAGATGTGGAGTTTTTAAAAAATAGGTACGAGGAGAAAATATAAGAGTTCTACAAACATAGCACAACATGACACGTTCACCAGGGTTAGTACAAGTCATAGGCCAACTCAAATTAGAAAATACCAATATTAACTAATTTTTTGTGGATTTAGATGTGATTTCGAAATTCAAGGGATGTAAGAAATAAGATAAAAGTTCTTTATGTTCTAAATCATATTCGTTTATAGAATTTTTTTCTTTAATATTTATATTTTAAAATATTAATTTTTGTATTCATAATTATACTTTGAACTACTTATGATAAAGACCGAATGATCAACTTATAAGAGAATTAAGCTTAACATAGATTAAGAAAAAACATAATTATAATTAATTGAAAAATAACTATATCGTGTTAATTTAAAATTTATTTCAAATTTTATAAATACAAATTTAAGATAAAAAATATGTAATAACATATTTAATATGTATTTATTGTTATACTGTTTTTAATATCAGAATATTTTTTATAATAAATCTTTGATTAATAAACTTTAAGACAAACGATAATAAAGACGAACATTTAAATTTTAAAAATAAACACGTAATAAACTGATGATCTCGATCGTATAACAAAATAATTTTTAATTTTCATAAATTTTCATTTAATTTTCATCATCCAATAGCCAAATCTTATATAGAATCTCACTAACTAATAAATAAACATCATTCTATTGAGAGTCGCGTTACTAAAACATAAATTACTTTATTTATAGGTATAATAAATATTTTTATATTTCCTTTCTAAAAATACTAAATAGTATTTTGCAAATGTCATAAATATAGTATTTTGGATAAGAAATTTGCAATGATACCTTCCCTAATAAAGTGGAACATAAACACGATTTCAGGCATATGTTTTGATTCCGACCAATATTTATGAAATGCAAATAAGAACGGTATAAACAAATGACAAATATGTTCTATTTCCGTCCAATGTTTATAAAATGAAGATAATAAAACTGTAAACAATCACAATAACGTCACGTGTGGCACGTGGATGTTTGTGTGAGGAAATTAGGTTTCACACTGCTACATGAATATGATAACACACCACCGACCCATGAACCAAAGAATACTGATTCTCATTCCAAATCCAGTCACCTTTTTGCTTTGTGCCATCAAATCAAGCACAAACGAACACAGCATATCACTCTTTAAGACTAAATAAAATATGAGTTATATTTCACTTTATTTATGTATAAGAAATGAGATCAGAGATGATTTATATGATTTTATGTATGATTCTATTTTAGAAAATCTGAAAAGACGATTAAATTAAAAATATTAATGTATTTATCCATGCAGAGTTACATTTATAAACTTAGAAATAATTATTATTTCCTCTATTATTATAAATAATGGATAGAAGATGTTGAGGAGTAATTATAACGTCTCATTTTAATAGTAAAATATTACTAAAATAAATATTATATATATGATAAACTAACTAATATAAGAAACAAACTTATGAAAGATAATATCTACATCTGTAGATTCGTCCGACTTCTTTACTGAATCTCATTGATCACCTATCGCTGAAGTAACTGAAACTAATGTTTCCTAAGCTCACACCAATCAGGTGATCATCGCAAAAGAGAAAACATACAAGGATAGACAACAGAAAAGCAAGGGTAAGCTAGTTTAAACAAAGATTAATCATACATCAGTCTATTTAACTTCATACAATCATATTATTCATTCACATCACATAAACTCTTCACACATAATACCACACTGACTTTGATTGTCTGGACTTAGAATGATTGTCGAGCTATGGCGGGTCGTGCACTCATGGTGGCTTCTACTGCTTTGCAAAGCCATTGCCAATGGGTTTCACCCTACCACACTCACGAGGTTAGTCCGTTATCACTCGCCTTGGGTCATACTGGAAGCACCCAAGACTAGTACCTCATGCTACTCCTCACGACATGGATCAATCCTCTCTACTTGAGAATGAAAGACCATTGGAGTTCCAGGATAACCCCCAAGACTGAGCTCTTGCATTTATTCTAAACATACTTGAATCTGAACAAGAGAATTCACTTTGGATCACAACATGAGGCACCACCATGTAATCTTCCTGTGAGATCCATGGAATTACGTCCATAACATAGGGCACCACCATGTAATCTCCCTTTGAGATCCATGGAATTACGTCCATCAACCATACTTTGAACTTTACACTTTGAAATCACCAACTTACACTTTGAAATACAACATACATCAATAACCCATGATATTACATAACACAACTTCAACTTACTTCATACAACACTCAATGTTTCATTTAGAACAACTTAAGATCACAAGAAAAGGGAACTAGAACAAAACCCCTCGCACAACGCACACATTTGCATAGCGAAACTAGAGGCTTCTTGCACAGCGACTTAACTCGCTGTGCGAATCCTCAGACAAAGACCCAACCCTCTAAACCATTCGCATAGCGGTTAGACTCGCTATGCGAATAAACCACGACTTGAATCAAACCCAGACCCCTCGCATAGCGTCCCAGCTCGCTATTGCAAGAACCTCAGACAGTGGCTCATGCTCCTCAAGCACTCGCAAAGCGAAACCCATTCGTTGTTCGAATAAAAAGAATAATAACCCCATACCCCAACCAGTAGCATAGCGACTTGATTCGTTATGTGAATCATCAAACATAAAGCAACATTCTCAATCCATTCGCACATCGCACCCACTCGCTGTGTGAATGCCTTGGCAGAGAGCATCTCGCCAAGGTGACTCGCTATGCGAATCCATTCGCACAGCGAGTCTGCATAATCTGCAGAACGAAATTCTGCAGAATTATGCAACTCAACCACAACTTACCAATTCTAATCAATTTTCCCAACTTCTAACACTCCTAGATTGTTGTACAAACTTAATTAGACTAGACTAAGTGATTCTAAACATTCCTAACATCAATCTAAAGTGTTTATGCACCAAATCCTACTCTAGAACCTAAATTTCATCAACTTAGAGACTCAAATCCAATTTTACCACTTTGAACTTGTTTTTGACCATTTTGATGACTCAAACAAGTCACATATGACTTATCTAGACTGCTCCAACAGACCCTAACAACACTTGACCTCAAATACTCAAATTCATTACCTCATTTCCTCCAAATTGACTTTAAACAAGCACCATTCACTTCACTTCCTATCTCATTACTATCACAACAGATTACTCACAACCAGTACCTCCAACATGCACAATTATAACAATTAGATCCATCCAAACCAGTTCATAATCATCATTTTACAGTTTACAGAATTTGGCGTTCAATTAACACACAATTAAATCTACTCAACAACTAATGTTTAACTTAAACAACACCATAACACAAATTTTATCATACACATGCCAAACTACTAATTAAATTAATAATCTAGCTTCCCTTACCTCAGCTCAAGTTCTACACCGATTACAGAACCCCGACTAAAGCTTGCACCACAAGAAAACTCAACAGGAACCTACAACTCACCAATTGGTGATAGGAAAACAACCTTAGAACCTAATTTGGGTTAGAAATTGAAGAAGACAACAACTCAACACATGCAACCAGAACTCTTTGCATGATTACGGTTAAAGACATACGAGAAAAGAGGAGAAACAACTTACCGACTCAGAACAAGAAATTGATCGGTCAAGATTGTTGCCCTTGACGCCAAGATCGTCTAGGCACTTCCTGATCGTCGAACAGATAACTCAGTAGAGAGAAAATCTAGAGAGAAGGCAGAGAACTCTAGGAAAGTAGTTTCTAGAGAGATGGTACGTTTTAAAATAATGAAACTCGTTTATAACAAAACTATTTATAATAAGACCGTTTAATATTAAAATAATCGAGTCTCACTATTTTTAGACTACCACTACTTTTAAAACACCATTTTCTGGGGTTTTACAGTAATATAGAACAAATTTTAGGATTTATTCTCTTAAATGAGTCTTGAATCCAATTCTAAAATTCAAATAGATTAACCAAATTAATTATGTACAATAGATTACATGGAAACATATAATTCATTATTTGCAACTTCAATAATAAAGAAACAACATAAATAAGAAATAAATGGAGAATAACATATCACAAATCACCTTATTAAAACTCACTATTTTCTACACTAATTAATCTTCTCTTCTACTAGCCTTCAATTTCACTTAAACAAACATATATTTACTCTTCTCTAATATATAATTTATTTTCATTTGTATTTTTTTACAATAAAAAATTAAATATTTGGTTAGATTTTTTCAATTCATAAATAACTGAATCTAAATGTCTCATATATTAGATTTTTTTTCCACAAATGATTCCTTGAATATATATATATATATATATATATATATATATATATATAGTTTGGTAAATAAAAAATAAATAACAGTAATATCTTCTTTAATGATTAAAACAGAATATAATATAAACTTAATAGAATAACATATTGTGGATATGAGATAATAAAATCAAATAATAATAATACTAGAGTGTAATTAAAAAAATAGCATAATATAACTTAATTTTAAAATTCTTTTACAAACTTCAAAATTATAATTTAACTAAACAATAGAAAATTATATTTTATTTATTTAGTTGATGTTCTAAATTCGCGATACATAAGAAACTATATTATAGTTATTAAAATACTTTCTTTTAAAAATAATTTAATAATAGTTATTTAATTTTATATTTCAATCAATAGTATAGTTTAAATTTACTTGTCGAAATTATTTTATATAAAGATATAATACAATCTGCAGAATAAAAAATATATTACATATTCATTTTTGCATAATATTTTATATATATGTATATACATATAAATTCTGTTTTTGTTATTATTTCTCAATCTTTTGTACGCCAATAAAGAATAAGACAACGGTGCAACAAACTATGAAATATAATATAATACAAACTTTTATTTCTTGCTTATCCTATCCAATTGCAAGAAAAGTTTATATTATTATTATTATTATTATATTTTATTGTTTTCTAAAATAATATATAATTGTATACTGTATATATTTATTTATTAAAAATATATATGATTGGAGATCCCACAAAGATATATTTCCCTGTTAAACAATAATAAAAAAGAAACGAGGGACATTAAATATGATCTCAATATAATAGGTCAAATACACGGCAAGAATGAAACGCATTACTTTTTGAGAATCGTTATGGTAAAAGTAAACACGGACTTGGTTGGTCTCTGCACACAAAACATATAAAAAAATATTGAATGACTAAATTGCCCCTGCAAAATCCACAAACCCCTGTTTCTGCTTCACCCTCTTATATTTAAGTTCCACCTCCATGTTCTCACATTCATCACCAAGCAACTAAGATACGGTCTTTTCGCCTCCTTTCAACACCCTTTTGGCCTTTTATTCTTCAAAGCCTCAGAGCAAAGCTTGAGGACGTGAGAGAATCAAAGGGTTGAAATTCTGTGTGGTTGTTGTTGTTGTTGGAGGTTGAAATACAAGTTAGTACCCCAAGTGTTTGTTAATAATATTGAATTTAGCTAGCAAGTTGCTCTTTTGAAGTATTGTATGACCAAATATTTTAGTATTTTAGGAGTAGAAATTTTGCTTCTGTTGGCAATTTTTCTGTTCTCCTTCTGGTTCTCATCTTTTGTGTTCTTCTTTGTCTCTCGTTTGTCTGGGGATTTTTCTATTTTAGTTCCTTCAGACACCAGGAACCTGACCCTATAAACCCTTTTTTGAAGCTTCAATCTTGAGTCCTATGGCGACTTGGGTATTATCAGAATGTGGCATGAAGCCTCTTGCTCCAGTGTTTCCTAGACCTAGAATTGGGGCTGCTTTGTCCAGCTCTTCCAAGGTTGGATTTTCGGACACAAACAAGAGTGTTGCTGATCTTAAGTTTCAACCTTTGAGATGTAACCTTAGGGATAGAAATTGGGGGTTGAAAGTGAGTACCCCTTTGAGGGTTGCTTCCACTGAAGAGGAGGAGCAAACTAATGTTGTTGATGTAATGAATGGGACTAATGTGGTTGATCATGAGAAGCGTCTAGAATTTGATCCTGGTGCTGCACCACCATTCAACTTGGCTGAGATTAGGGCTGCTATTCCAAAGCATTGCTGGGTGAAGGACCCTTGGAAGTCCATGAGCTATGTGGTGAGGGATGTCATTGTTGTCTTAGGATTGGCTGCTGGTGCTGCATATCTCAATAATTGGTTGGTCTGGCCTCTCTATTGGGCTGCTCAAGGCACAATGTTTTGGGCTCTGTTTGTTCTTGGTCATGACTGGTAATAACTATTTTTCTTTACTTCATTTTTTCCTAATTTGGATGAAGCTGTATTTTGGGGGTGCTAAGTTGGGTTCCATAATTTTGACTTGATGAATTTTCTTCCTGTTTTTTTGGTGTTTCAGTGGTCATGGAAGCTTTTCAAACAACCCCAAATTGAACAGTGTTGCTGGGCATCTGCTACATTCGTCAATTCTAGTACCGTATCACGGATGGTATGCAGATGCTTTTTGATGGGATAGCCTTTTTAAATTTTAGAGTTAAATATGTTTATATCTTTCAAAACATCTGTACATTTGGTTTTATTTCCTCTAAAAACTTGGTACGTTTTTAGTCTCATCACGGGTGAAAAACATGTTTTTAGTCCACCAGGGGCTATAAGCACGTTGCCTTTGATAAATATACAGGGAGATTAAAAACATTAAATTTTTGTAGAGAAAAAAAGAACTGAATTATGAGAGATAAAAGCATATTTATAATATTTTTTTATCTACTTGTAGCTATAAATTTATGTTTGAAACTAATATTTTATGCAGGAGAATAAGTCATAGGACTCATCACCAAAATCATGGCCATGTTGAAAATGATGAATCTTGGCACCCGGTGAGACGATACTCACTGTTCTTGTTTTTAAGAGATGCCATCTGGCTTCAAATTATTTTCCTTGATCAAAATTTCTGATGTGTTGATAATCTTGCAGTTGTCTGAAAGAGTGTTCAGGAGCTTGGACACTGCAACACGTATGTTAAGATTCACTGTCCCTTTTCCACTGCTTGCATATCCTGTTTACCTTGTAAGTTGTTGTACCTACATGGTTTGACCATAATTTGAACATTAATTATTCTTTATGTCTTGATAGAAGAATTGACATGGTGGCTGTTAATGTTTGAATCCAGTGGCAGAGGAGTCCTGGGAAGACTGGTTCTCACTTTGACCCTAGCAGTGATTTGTTCCTTCCAAATGAAAGAAAAGATGTTCTTACTTCCACAGCTTGTTGGGCTGCTATGTTGGGATTGCTTGTTGGATTAGGGTTTGTAATGGGTCCAATTCAACTGCTTAAGCTTTATGGTGTTCCCTATGTGGTGAATTTTTTCCCCCTTTCCATCATTTCCATGATCTTTCGTTTTTGAGTCAATAATGAATGAAGTTCTCATTTGACTTTTCTTGGATCTGTAGTTATTCGTTATGTGGTTGGATTTGGTAACTTATTTGCACCATCATGGCCATGAAGACAAGTTACCTTGGTATCGTGGAAAGGTACCTTTATTCTTTTGAGTCTTTCTTTCCTATGAAAGGGACTGGTCTACTGGAGCATTGGCATGTTTTTGTTATGCTTGTGAGCTTCATTCTTATATATTGTCAGTGTGAAAAAGTGATACTTTCAATCAATCACAAATTATTACTGACGACTTGTAAGATAATTATTACACAAGTTGATTAACGTATAATACTGGACTGTGATTAAATGAAGTTATCAGTGCATACACTGTTCACTCTGTTAATGTTTTTCATACAATTTAGTTTACATGTATATCCTCCTTCATGTTGAACAGGAATGGAGCTACCTTAGGGGTGGTCTAACTACTCTTGATCGTGATTATGGATGGCTTAATAACATTCACCATGACATTGGAACTCATGTCATTCATCACCTATTTCCTCAAATTCCACACTATCACTTGGTCGAGGCTGTGAGTGTCTCTCTACCTTTGTTCAAAGAATGGATAATGATTTACATGAGATGTTGAGTTTGAATGTTGTTTTTTGTTGTCTTGCAGACTGAGGCAGCTAAGCCAGTGTTTGGAGAATATTATAGAGAGCCAAAGAAATCAGCTCCTCTTCCTTTTCACCTTATTGGGGACTTAATAAGGAGCTTGAAGACTGACCATTTTGTTAGTGACACAGGAGATGTTGTGTACTATCAAACTGACTCTGAGATTAATGGCTCAGCCAAATCAGAGTGAAGTTTAAAATTCTTTTCTATATATAGACAAGAGAGACATAGATGCAGTTCTTAAGGTTGTAAAATTGTATTGAGTTTCTCTTGAAGTTACTGCACTTACTTAGAGTTGAATCCTTCATTTAATAAAGGGATGGATGGATCATATAATTTTATTGTAACTGCATCATAGAGTGTTTAGGTTAAATGTAGTTTATCCTTTTGAATAGTAAATTCTCTGTATAAATTGATTATATGATATATAGTGAAGTGATACCTTGGATTATGATTAAATATGGCTCAAATGCACTTCTCTCTGCTATTCTTTTTATAGATTTAATAAAATGCCTTAATTTTTTAAATTTAATTATTTTATTCTTAAATTTGGTTCTCTTTGATTTTCTTAATAATACAAATAGTGATGTTTAATTCTTTCAAGGGTTGTAAAGAAGGGTTTCTCCCCACTTAAAAAATTGTAAATTGATTTTATTTTTAATTTTGCTGGAATTTTCAGTATATTTTCCTCATGTTGATTATCTCTAAATGTGGGATTAAACATGAATATAATATATTTTTAATTCTTATATCGAAATTTAATTTCTAATGCCAAGGATCATAAATAATACTATATATAATTTGGTAATACATTGACATAATTAATAATTGATTGGCAGATCAATCATAATGATAAAAGGAGATGCATAAATGAAGAGGAGACAGAATAGCCTAAAAAACAAAAATCTCTAATTAGGTAAACAAGTACAGATTCAAAATGAAGATGAATCAATGATCCAATGCAGATAAAGTGTCACGCATATCGCCACGCGTGACAAAAAGTTGTAACATAAGCATGACTTTGATAGATTTGTAATGATACATCAAAGCTCTGATCGGTGTGATCTTTGTGATATACTTGTTACTTAGTCCGAACGATGTAGTTGATGGTGTCACTAATACTAATGATTGATGACAAAATAGTGATTATAATAAAAAAAATTAATAGTATGATTCACCAAGAAATCATAACTTTAGATATCATGTGAGAGAGAAATTATTTCTATATTAGTCTTACAAAGAGCATTGTAATTTGTAAGTTTAATATCTTCTATATGATTCCATGGATCTTAAATTTAACTAATGGGTTTTGTATGTACTATGGCCTTATATTCCAAATTGTGTTATAAATGGATAATAAATTATAATCAAATTTAAAATTTATGGAATGGTTTAAAAAAATCAATCACAGAAATTTCAATTATGACATAAGTTGGAGACCAAAAAAAAAAGTAATTATAATTTACACTACCTACTACATACCTATGTAGATGGATTAACTTAGATCAAGATTTAGAGTGAGATTGATATAACTTTCTTGGATTCAGATATGTTTTTATATTTACAATTTACTAAAAAAATTAGATAAATTCTCAAACTGAGTAAGATAAAAATTGTATATTTTATATAACAAATTAAGAATGATTAATCAATAACTAGTTTAAAGCTTGATGACATTGTTGGACTAATATTATATACCTATATGTAAAGTAATTTATTTTTTTATGTCCACATTTGTTTTTTAGTTTTACTCTTTAAATAAATATTTTTTAAATTAAAATAATTATTCTATCAATTTTATTTTTAAAGTGATTGTTTTTTTTAGATTTAAGTGTTTTTTTATTGATATTTTTTAAACTTAATAATTTTTTAATTATAAAGTTACCAACAAAATAAATTAAAATTATTTGCAGTAAATCTATAAAAATCATTTTAATTTTATAATAATAATAATAATAATAATAATAAATAATTTTATTATCATAAAAACTATAAGATACATACTATACATGCTATACGCGGAAGTGTTTTCACTATGAGCTTTTACTAGTTAATAAATAAAGAGATTAAAGCACAATAGAATTATTATATCATTCAATAATTTTCAAATAGATTATGCATTTTTGTCAAATCTTACTATTAGGTTAGAAGATCTTTCACATAAAAATACATACACAATTATATTAATTTAAAATGATATGTTATGTGATTTGTATAAATTCAAAATAACACTATATATAAATTCAGCGAATTGTAGGACTATATATAAGTTGATCATAACTACGAAAATATGCCACTGCATTTTTATATACTTTGATTTTTTACAAAATCGAAGTCTATGGTGCAAGTTAAATAACAGTTTTTTTAATAGTGAATAGATAAGTTTTATATAATATAAAATCATATTAATATTATTATGTTACATACTTTAATATTAAATTTAATATCTAATAATGTCAACACGTGGCCTAATTAATTTTGATTTATATATTACAGTAATAAAATATTTTTTTACAAATTTACTAGATAAAATCATTATAGGAAAAATATATATTTAACCAAACACATGTTAGAATCCAAATAAAATAAAGAGTTTCACTAAATAAAGAAATTGTTGGAATTCATTCCAATAATTGTAAAAGTAATGTTGAATAAACTTGTCACGTTTTTCATTAGCATAGTTTTAATTTTGAGTCTATAGCTTCCTACGAAGAAGAAGCCAAATAATAGCATGGATTTTTCAATCATACATTCTTGTCAATAATTTTCATCTTATCATCCATTTTCTTTTATGTTTGTTCAACACCATAAGCTAATCACTTCAAAATTGAATGGTTCACAACACAATCCTATCACAGGTTTACCAGCTTGCCACATAAATTTAAAAAATAAATAAAGTTCTTCATAGTTCTTTTATTATTTATTATATTTTTAAAATAAAATTTATTATAAATATAATATTTTCTTTTTGGTTTATGGTTCAAAATTCACATCTTTCATTGTTCTATTCTAATACTATGAACCACTAAATGATAACATAGACACATTACCAACCAACAAGGGAAACTCATTCAGTGACGTGTACAATTTCTCAATAAGTGACTTGAAAAGGGATACATCTTTTTAACAAATTTTTTATTTAAAAAATGGTACACTAAGTTCTTTCAACTCTTCAGAATAAAGAAAATGATAAAGTACATCTAAACAAGTTGATAAGTAAAAATTATCCAAAGTTAATAAAAAGATATAACCACAAAGATTTCAAAAATTAGTCCTTGATTCCAAATTGAAATACGCCGAGTTAACAAAAAAATGTATTACTTGTATGAATATAAGAAATTAAAGTAATAAGAAAATGTGTTATAATTTTTAAGTTGTGGTATATGTACCTTTTATAACAAAAATAAATTTATAAATAATAATCAATTTTAATGAAAAAAATTAATTAGTTATTATAGTGATTAATTTATAAAATAATTATTGTTGATAATTAAAATATTATTTATTTTGAATAAAAAATATAATTAGTCTCTAAATTAGTAAATAAAATAATTTTATTATAAATTGGTTTTTAAATGATTACTAATATTAACTATTAAGAATTTTGTTATAAAAAAATTGGTTTCTAAATTGGTTTATCATTAAGAAGTTGATATAAAATTAGTCTTTAAATATATTTTTTATCATGAAAATTTATTATTTTTAGAAATTTTGTATACTAATTATTAGTTGGTTTAAAGTACGTATCATTTAATTAAATTATATTAAAATGATAAACATGAATAATTATGTATTTTTCAACTGTGATTTCACTTTGAGAAACTTTTATAACAAAGAAATAATTAAATGGTTTAGAATCATCCAGAAGATTTTAATTTTTATACACACAAATTTAAAAAGTTAAACTACTAAAAATTTTATTTTCTTCTTACTCAAATATAAGTCAACAGTCTAATCGTCAGGTCAACTATAAATTGAGTGGTCAACAATCCTTTCGATTTCATATGAAATCGATTGGTTGGACTATGGACAAAAATAACACTACAAATAATTACATCACCTCTAAGTCATATCATTATTGTTTGGGTAGTAATTAGGCATACAGTAATCAAAAGTCTATTACAAAATTTATAAGAGCAATGCTCCCTGTACCTCACCTATTTCTCCCTGCAACTCCCACTTTATGCATTTGCCCTTCATTAAAGTCAAATGAAAATTAATGATGGATTAATGATTTTGTAACCACCAACAACCCTCCTAACCACCAACAACCCTAAATGTCATTTGTTGTCCTACATGCACCCTCTTCCCTCTTTTTTATTTTTTTACTTTCATTCTTCACCTGCATTGTTAAGTTGTTTTCGTTGTAAGATTATACAATACTGATTGTGCCCGTGCTGGTGGTGCTGTGGAAAGTAGAGGAAGAAGAAGGCAATGCTGGTGGTGCTATGGACAGTGGAGGACGAAGAAAGCAGCGAGAGCTCACTAGGTTAGTATATTATTTCAAGTAAACACCTTAAACACCTTAACCGTCGATGGAGCTGCGGTTAAGGGTGGCGTAGTCTAAACGTCGGTTACACGTAGCCGAAATTCGAATTTCGGCTGACCCCAACCGCACTTCGACCTGCGGTTTAGGGGTGCCGCACTTTCAAGTGCGATTTAGGGGTGCTGCACTTCCAAGCGCGGTTTCACTATGCGTTGTTATTTTTAACCCAGGCCATGCTTGCTTATTATGAATCATGTCACTATGCGGTTTCATTGTGCAGTCTCACTGTGCGTTGTTATTTGCACATTGCATTCTGAATCGTGTATATTTTTGTTGTTCGTTTATTGTCATATTACTATGCTTATGCTTCCATGTGCGGCGGACGTTAACCGCAATTCCAAGTGCGGTTAAGCCTGGGCCTCCCAGTTCTAGCCCAGATCAAGCAGAAAAACAATGCTCAAATGTGCATATCAACCAAAAATCAAGCACAAAAATATATTCTATCATACAAAAAAAGCATTTTTTTCCCACACCAATCCATCATGCGTCATATACTCTAACAATAAGGAGATCAAAATAACTAACTTGGACGCCAGAAAAATCTAATAAGCTTGATGTACGTGAAATTTGTGAGAAGAAGATACGTACTATAGCTCACCACGACACCAACACGGACAATGAACAAAACAGGGAGGAGGGGGAAGGAAGAACACTCACCACGTTAAAAAAAATGGTGAAAAAGGAGGGAGGATGGGAGGAGGGGAGAAGTGCAAGAAAGAGTCCAGAAGGGGGTATAGAGTTTCAAACGTGAGATGCGACAGAGGAAGGTTTCTTCTTTGTAGTGGATAGGTTGGCTTTTTATAAAACCAAAATATTCTCACTGATATGGTACAGTTGGAATTGCAAAAGAATTGGTAGGTACATGGTGAACTTAGTGAGGTGTAAGGAGAAGCCCTCAATTAATAATCGCAGGTAGTTGTTGACTTTTACTACATATTTATTATTAAAGTATTGGGATAAACACTAACTTTAGATCAAAGTGTTTTCTATATATAACATTTCGGCTTGTACAAACGATAAAGTGATAAAGAGAAGATTGAAGAGAAAACATTTTGTAAAAGAAGACTTAAGCTTCACCTCTTAAACCAAACCAATAAATAAAAAAACTAAACTTACATAAATAAAAAAAGCAGTCAATTTTATTAATCATATTTAAAATAAGTAAAAGCAATGAAAATGATAATCCTTTGAAGCCGGCTATTAATGTGTAGGCACAAGGTTAGAAGCAGCCATTAAGAATTAAATTCCGTATTTAATTTTAGGTGGATTACGTGTGAGTGGGAATTAGACAGATAGATGGATAACTTTTTCAATTCAATTTAAAAAATGGCATTCAAAAGAACAAAAACTTGAACACAATGCTAAGAATCAAATATAATTTAATATGCATGCATTCTTTTTGAGTTTTTTAATATCCACTTCTTTTTAATTAATGCTTAATCAATAGCACGAGTTTAACGACTAAAATACTAAGGTAAAAGATGATGACCACATATCTTCGTTGACCACCACAAACGCCGTCGTCTTATTAGGAAATTAAAATAAAAATTTGACATTCTAATATCTTTATCTCATCCCATAAGTTCTTTAATAAATTAGGTTTTAAGGTACTTCGAACCTTCTTAGATTCATGCTATTCATCCTAGTATTTAGACTAAAATTTAATGAGTATTTATATAAATAGATAAATATAATTTGTATAGTGAGTTATCTAAATAAAACGGGAATGTAAGAGTAAAGAGGTGTTTTATTCAACTTTTTTTTTCTTATAATATTTTTCTTAAAAGTTGTAGCAATAAAGCATAATGTAATATTTTTTCCGATAAAAGATTAACTATTTGAGCCAATTATCTTCTTATCGAATGAAAACATACATTTACAAAATAAAAATATTGTGTAAAATTAATTTAACTTAAATTATTTTAAGGATGGCAAAATATAAGTATTTAAAAGTTTTAAATTTTAAAATGTCTAAATTTACTTTAGTTTGTAAAGCTGATCTAACAACGATTTGAAAATCATATATTATTAATTAAACAAATTTAAATGTGATTAAACTAAAATTATGTTTTAAGCAATACATTTAGGAGAATGCTAACTAATGCAATCAAAATACTGTTTAAGCTATAACTAATGGTTCTTGATTCCACTGAAATATGGAATAATTAACTTTATTAATTAAAATAATATAATTTTATATAATAGATTTTTTAAAGAAAAATATACCTTTTTTTTTTTGTTTTTTAGTAAAACTTTTAGATGTTTAACAATTTATTACTCGATATACAGAGTTGTTTATATTTTTAATTTTCCTTTGTTAATTTCTCTGTTAATTTAAGTAACATTAAAATGATCATGATAAATAATTAAAAAAAAAAAGAAACGGTACAACGTTAAATTATTTTATTATTTAATTATTTTTTAACTTTTTTTTATTATACATCAAATTAATTATCAGTTATAATTGTATAACATTTATAGGCATTTTTGTTATCTAAATAAAATAAAACTGCATTAATGATTACTGAGCTAAAAATTTATTTAATGTCACACTTAATTATAATTTTTTGTAAAATTCAATGTTTATTAATTATTCTTAACAGTATCTTTTAGACACTAATTAGCAGAACCCATACTTTTAAATCAGATTGCTTATTAATATGATCAAGTCACCAATTTAAGGTTTAGCACTTTAACTTAACCATGATTCGTGTTAATAAAATAATACTAATAATTCATAAAATAAATAATTTTAAATATATAATTTCATAATTTTTAAATTATAATAAAATATTATTTTAAAGAAAATTTATATTCAAAGTATATATAGTTATTCAAATATAACGTATATTTGAAATCTCATTCATTAAATATGTTATCAAACTATAGTATGTGAGCTGGTATAAATATTATCCTACCAAATTAGTTCCCTATTATCAAGAAGTTGTGTTTAATCTATATTCAAGATGTTCAAATCTAGATATATTGAAAACTCCAATAAAAATATATGACTAAATAATAATATATATTAATTTAGTCTTTTTAATTTTAAACAATTAAAAAAATTTAGTCAATATTTAGTCCTTACAATTTCAAAGATTTTAAAATTTCTAAAAAAATAATTGAAATAGTCTACTTCAATTTTTTTTTCTAAAAATTTAAATATCAACCATCAACGTTTTGTATGGACACATTTATGCATTGCTTATGACTGAAATTTTCAAAATCAACCACGAATTAAACTTTAACAGAAAAATGAAAACTTGTAAAAAGAAACACACGAATGCAATAAAGTTATAAGATGCAAAACGAAGAAGAGAGAGAAGGAAAGAGATGATTGGAGCATTGCTATAAAGTCATAGATACAAACTCACATAATTAGAGAAGAGAAAGTAAAAAACGTTGACAATTTTGTGGGCTAAAAGTGAGAAAGAAGACGAACTATAATCGTTATAATATAAAATATTCTGTGTTGGGTGATCAAGATCCAAAAATTTATTTTCTACATAGTGAACAAAAAAGAAACATTTACTGCAACTTTAATTAAATTTTAACCATCATTATATATATCATTTATCAATATTGAAATACTATGCAAGCTAAATCAAACAATATTATATGTATAATCTAAAAATTGGAGATTTAGACCACTTCAATAACCTACTTGGATTCCCTAATATTCCAATACAAACAGAGAAAAAATCCACCGTCACAGAATACTCATAATTAACAACTTAAATCACAAAATTAACCTTCAAAACTTCTATAAACATAAAAAAAACTACCAAAGAAGAAAAATGAAAAGGAAGAGAAAAGGAAAATAATCACACTCCAGAAACACAATGAAGAAGAAACACAATGTCTTAAGGTATTTTGGTTTATGTTTAATGCTTTTAAAGTTTTATGTAAAATTTAATACTTACGATAATGTAAATGTCAATTTTTAAGTTGAATCGCAAAACTTTCAACATAAAATGTAAGGACCGTTTCTTTTTTTCTTTTTCTCTGTCACTCTTCTTCCTTTCTTCTTCTCTTATCACTTTCCTCTTTTTCTTTTTTTCATTTCTTTGAAAATCCTAGAGTTATTTATAGAAGGTTGTAGGCGTGAGAGTAAGGGAGCAGTAGGAGGAGACTCATTCCACTTCGCGGCGCAACTGTTTCTGTTTGTGGGTACAGTGACAACGACGTTTTCTTTGCGATGGCGGAGTTTCGACATCTTCACGGTGAGTTCCCAATGACTCAGATACAGTGTTTTTCACGATCGCTTTAGGGTTTGAATTTTGAGTTTCTTTCCTCTTTCTGATTTGTGGTGATTTGGGGGTTAGTGTTTCAAAGAGAGTTTTCTTCTGACGTCTCGCGATCTTGGGTGTTACCATGAAGGAGAAGAGTTTTTAGGTAAGAGAAGCTAGTCCTTTCTTGAGATTATTTTTATGGTGTATGTTTAGTATATTTATGAGTGACAATATGATGTGAATGTAATAGTAATATTGTTCTAGTAAGTATGGTGTTTAGATAATGAATATTGATAACAAGATGTTTGAATGATTTATATGAGGTAATATTGATCTTATTGGTGTCATGATTGATGTGCTATGAAGTTGTATTTGTGATTGGAATCTGATGCAAGGCTTAAATAGTAGAAAAAGACTTGAGTTTTTGGTGGTTAAAAATGAAGGTATTAATGAGCAGTTTTGAGTAATAGTGTTTGGATGGAGAAAACTGGTATTGTAGGTCTGATTACATGTTATTTGTGAGTTGTTAACATCGTGAGTTAGTGATAATCTGTTGAAGAATTAGATATGGTTCCATGAAGGGGTTTTGTAAGGTTTTAAGTGTATATTAGGGGTTTTGAGGAGTGAAATTCTGAAGTAAGGAGTTGGGATAGGTTTTGATAGTTTATAGTTAGTATATGAGTCATTTAGCACTTATCTCAACCTTTGTTTTGCTGAAATTTAGGTATGGAGTGGTAGAATTGAGTTTAGGTAGTTTAGAATGTGTAATTTGGGGTGTTGAGTGGTCAATTTGAGATAGAGACCTGTTTTCATAGGTATCTTAGTGCCTAAGAGTGTTTAGGAAATATTTAAACTTGTATAAAAGGTATCCAATGTCAAAATAGGTGAATTTTAAAACCTGGTATGGAGTGGTAGAATTGAGTTTAGGTAGTTTAGAATGTGTAATTTGGGGTGTTGAGTGGTCAATTTGAGATAGAGACCTGTTTTCATAGGTATCTTAGTGCCTAAGAGTGTTTAGGAAATATTTAAACTTGTATAAAAGCTATCCAATGTCAAAATAGGTGAATTTTAAAACCTGGTATAGCGCCCCTAAGCGCCCCTCAACCAACATTTGTTTTTTTTTTTCAATTAAGGGATCTCAAATTCGAGATTCCGGATATCAATTTTGGACGTTCTTTAAGTCGTTTTGAAGGTTTTGGACCCTTCTAGAGGTGTTTGTGAGGGTTTCAAAGTTGTTTTCCTTGCCTAGTGTGAGTATCAAGTTGCTAAAGAAAATTGTGTTATTGTATGATTTCTGATAACTTGTAAGGGTGTTTCTAGTTCTTTACTGTATGATCAGTAGTCTCATGTATTGGTATACTATGTGAATGTGAAGTGATCTTAATGATTTCAAAGGTATGGATATGAGTTCCAAGGAGGAACTTCTTGGTGTTGGTTTCAAGTATCATTAGTATGAATGCAGGAAGCCCAGTCTTGGGGGTTATCTTGACACTCTAATGGTCTTTCATTCTCAAGTAGAGAAGATTGACACATGTGGTGAGAGTAGCAGGAGGTCTTAGTCTTCGGTTCTTCTAGTATGATCCAAGGCGTGGAACAAACTAACCTTGTGAGTGTGGTAGGGTGAAACCCGTTGATAATGACTTTGTAAAGTAGTTGAGGACATCACAAGTGCACAACCCGCCATAGCTCGACATTCAATCTAAATTCGGATAGTCAGTCTAGGTCCTTGTATATTAGGATGTGTGGGTTGATGTATGCTATATGTGATTCATCTACGTATTATTCTAAATGCTATATGACTTGTTTTGTATCTAGCTTACCCTTGTGTTTGTGTTGTTTGTATGTGTTTGTGCTTTAAATCTTGGCTATGATCATCTAGTGGGTGTGAACAGAAGGTGATGAGGTGAAAGTGGAGCAGGTTCTTGATGGAGACGTCCCTAATGCATAGATAGATCAATAGTCATTTATTTTAGATCTGTCTTCTTTTGGTGGTTGAAACTACCACTCTTGTATATAGTTTTGACACAACTATATTGTATATAAAGTTTAAATTTATGGTTTTTTTGGATGATTGTAAATATCACTTTATATTCCTGTCTATAAATTATCTATTATATTAAATCTGTGATGACTATTATATAGTTTAATGCTATATTTTGGGATGTTACAAAAACATACTATAAGAAAAAAAATATTTAGCTACTAAAATAATGTGATCGCAAATTGTAACTGAAATAGCCTTATATTTACACCAACATCAAAATAGTCACTGAAACAACAACTGAATGACATGTTAATGATATTAGTTCGTATAATGATTGAAATAATAACAAAAAATATTAGTGGCAAAATATCAATCACTAAATCAATAGTTGTGAAAAGTAGAACAAATTGTTTTTTTTAGCCACTAAATAAAGTGGTTTATTAGCAATCAAATTTGTTTCAGTGAAAAAATAGTTGTTGGTAGTTTTGATGTCTAAATATAAGTATAATTTCTTCCTCAATTAAGAGACTAAGACTAAATAATGTTCAGTGGCCAAATTAGCGACTGCATATATTTCAGTGGATAAATTAGCTTGCTCCCCAAATTAAATGATTTTCAGTTTGCCTCCAAATCCATTTTGTGTCACCCTTGCTCTATCATTTTGTGGAAAATCCTACCTTGGTCACCATTTTCCTTTACCTTGACAACTCTTGTTCCATCATATGCTTATTTTTGTGGTCAGTGTTTGAAACACAACTTGCTTGTGTTTACACAATTTCTTTTTTTCATTCCCAGTACCTTATATTTCTATATCATTACCACAATCATTCTTTCTTCTTTTGATGTATGTTTATGTGCAATCTTTTTCTTTATGTTAAATTTTCAAGCAATCAACTATGGCACCAATCACGTCTCTCGTTAATGGTGTCTTATTTAATTAGTCATTCCTATTCCACACTTTTAGAGTAGAAAATAAGTCTCTTTTCTTAGCTAAACATTTTTACTTATAGGAATGAATGACACACTTAAAAGAAAGGATTTTGATGTAGAGAATATGAAGGTGCGGAAAAACACTAGAAGGAGGGGTTGAATAGTATTTCCCAACTTTTCCACAACTTGCATTTTGATCATGATGTACGTAACACTTATGAGTTGGTAAGTTAAGTTCGTAAACACAATCCTAGGAAGATTTTTTACTTAACCAACTCAGTGTAAGATTGAACGTAGGCAGTAGTCTTAAATAGTGTAGGCCATAATATCAAAGAGAATATAGGAGAAGTTAATAGACTACATCGTTTATCAACAAATTAAAACATACATAATGTTTTATACTGGTTCACTTGTTAAGGCTATGTTCAATTATGTTCTAAGTTAATTTAGAAGGTTCCATTAGATATTCAATGAAGTACAATTGAGTTTAACTCACTCTTGATTACGCAGTATTATTTACCACTCTTAGTATTCGTAGACGCTCTAAGTACCACTAAGAAACTGGGTCTAGTTTAGTTTCTCCCAGTTTTGGTTGTGTAGTATTATTGACTACTCTTAGTATCCCTGATCATCGAATAACCTCAAGTTACCTAGATCAATTGAGTATTTGCAACACTCCTCGTACTCAACAACCCGCCGAGATTTCGTTTCAGTTTCACCTACTCCTGATTGTGCATTATTCTTCACTACTCCTAGTATCCTTGATCAATGAATAACCTCCACTTATCCTAGATTAGTTGAGTATTAGCACCACTCATGGTATTAGACGACCTCACTTAGATTTCCTTAACCTTTCAGAGTTAAGTTGTAAGTGTTTTGATTCTCTCCATAATTGAAATCATGGATTGCTTACAATTCGTTCAGACCATAACTCTCATAGAGAGGATTTGATTACAGTACAAAATAGTCTAAACATTTGCAGGTGTTTCTCTCATCTCTCTATTTTTCTCTCCTTACACAAGTAAGCATGTAATACATTGAAGTACTAGAGGGATGCTTTACTTTTCTCTTCTTTCCCTTTCTCTCATGTGATAAACACAAACAAATATTACAATAAATCTTTTGAGAGACTCTCTTATGTGTTTCACTCTATCATTCTCTCTTCTTTCTTCAAGTGGATATTCTGATGAAGCTCGATAATGTTCTTCTTTTCTTGAGCTCTTCTCTTTCTCCTTTTCTCTAATAAGAGTTATTTAGCATTGATAGTTTAAAGAGATTTCCTCACTTAATGGGTGATGAGATATCTTCATATTTTCTCTCCTCTTCCTCCTCATCTTCTTCTTTCTTCTAGTCTTCTATTTGTACACCTTGAGGATATAGTCGTTGTGACAATGCTTGTCTTGAGATTTAACAATATGACTGTTTGACGAAGCTAGTTTGGAGATTTGTGCTTTCTGGCTATTGGTGCTGATTTCATTCGTAGGATGGTGTAATTTGTCAAAGTAGGTGTGCTTTTCAGAGCTTTTAACAAAAGTGATTTTGACTTGTCTTTTTGGCACAAGTTTTGATAATCTGATCAGCGCTCTTCTTTGTCTTTTTCTCAACGTTCATTTTGGTAACCACATGAACATTCGTAGTGATTGTCCTGCATAAGACAAATACATATATAGAGGATCTATTTGTTATTATTGTTTTATATTTTATTTTAGGATTCTTGTGTTTTCTTGTGTCTTGTTATTACTTTAGCTTGAGAGTCTTTTAGTGTTTTACTTCATTGAGGTTTGTTTCTTAACAAGTTTAATATTGTTGTTTTCTATCATTCCGTGAATGTAATTCCTTTTACCTACTTTTGATCTGATTTTGATTTATAATCAGTTTATCAGATGTTGCTTTTGTTGTTTTTGACGTTAAGCACTAAATGTCATTTAATGTTTTCTCAAAACAACAAAGTGCTTTTGAATTCCTACCATTAGGTAGCATTTTACATTTAAGTTATTTTCTTTGAAGATACCAAGCGTAGATATATACTTCATCAAAGGTGAGGTGCTTATGGCATCGTTTACTCAAGTAAACGCTTCTTTAACTTTTGTCTCTTTTTAGACAGATAACGTTTAGCTTGCTTAAGCTTTCTTACACATTTTAATCATTAAGTCTTTTAACATGTTTTATCAAAGACATTGTCTTGACCTATTTTGTTTTCGAGAGAAGCTAAATTCTTATTCTAGGTATTATGAGCATTATTAAGCGTTTTAACTCAATCTCTCTTAGACGCTTTAGACAAAACAATGTTTAACCATGCATCTGGATGTTTTAGCCTAGATGTTTTTCTATTTCCTAAGACTTAGGTGTTTTCCAAAGTTTTTCTATGTTTGGAGCTTCTGAGTTTTGTGTAGTTTCTTTTCCAATGTGTAGCTTCTGAATTTTTCTATTTCCTTAGATGTTTTAACTCATTTGTTTTGCTAAGTGTTTTTCTAGTTTTGGAGTTAGCTTTCCATACTTAGAGTGTTCTTCATTTCATGTTTTTTAGTTAAACTTCAAAACCAAGACTACAGTGTCTATTAGATGAGTTGGTCTTGTTCTGAGATAATACACACTTAAGGTACATTTTTCTCGTTGTGTAAATTGAACCTGTTAGTTTGAAATAAATTTCCATGGTTCGACCGTGTTTGGTTGTTCAAAACTAAAAAGGTAAGTTTTGGTTTTTGCATACATTTTGTGCCTATAGTTGGGGAAGTGATACTGTTAGGGTTTATGTGTTGAGAGAGGCCTATAATTGTATACAAGGTTCAAACACTTGATCAAATGTCATGGCTTCATGATGAAAAAGGAAAGTAAATAAAATTTAATTTATTTGGTATTCTTCAATATGTGATTATTTTGACAATGTGTCTGGACGCATTTTTATATTTACAAATGGTCTTTCTACTATAATATCATGCATTATCAAGCATTACTTTGTTGAACCCAGTCCTAATTAGAAGAAATTTCGTATTGACCTTCAAGATAAATGTTTTGGAGAGTGTAAGGTAATTTCTATAATAGTTACATTACCATTATATTATCCTATTATGTTTCCTAACTAATTTTTCATCAAGAACGTATAGGTGGGATATGGAGCAAGAGCAAGTCACAAGATTCATTTTTTATGCAAAAGGCATATGTATTTCCAAAAATATAATGAAAAAAATAGGATTAGTTAGGACAAAGGGACTTGGATTCTACCAAATATTCGAAAAACCTTGGACCTACATTGGAGTTCTATAGATTTCTAGAACAAGAGTGTCACTACCAAGGAAAATCGAGCTATTGAGAAGATAACTTTAACACATTGTGATGATTCCATATTTATTACAGTTCACTTTGAGAAAATGGTAATCTTATTATATTTTTATATTTTCTATATATTTAAGTCAAATTCAATATATTAGACTTAGGTATTTTCAGTTTTATCTTGTATATGTAGACTAAGGAGCTAGAACGATCACCAATTGCTTGAGAGATTTTAGAGAGAACAAAGAAATTAAAGACTAGAGAATGAGTCAATCATAATACCCATGATCTTGGGGTGTGTTTAAACTTTAAGTCATAATTTAATATTCGTTACATGTTTTCTTCACAACAATCACATTTGAATTCATTTTTAGGAGAAATATAAGCAATGCCGAGAATAAGCCCAACAACATCAAATACTTGAAGGATATTCTTCACAAAACTCTCCTAATTACCTCCAATGATGACAATGAAAAATACTTTGTTGTTGTTGAAGGTGGAAATAAAGGGAATGTGAATGGACTTGTGTGTTGAGTAAAAAGTTTACTTCTTATACATGTGGTCACTTTAGTACCATCCAAGCTCTAGTGGTTCATCAAATAGAAAATATGTGTGAAACTATTAAAAAGTTAAATGGTGAACCAAAAGCTAAGGACAAGATATTTCAAGAAAAGATGACGCAATTGATGCAAGATCATGATCAACAGAAAGAGCACATACACCGACAAGAAGAGCATATGAAACTTAGTTTATAACACATCCAATTGAAGAATCTTATGCGAGACCCTTCTATTCCTCATAACAATGGAGATGATATAGTAGACCATTCTAGTGATGGTAGTCCACATGAACATTAGTTAAGTTCAATTGTATCATGACGTTAAAACTTGCATATCTAGAACTAATTTTATTTTGGTTTTCATGTTGGACCATGTATTACATTACTTTTTACTACATTATATTATATATTGAGTTTATTGTTATTTAGTATATTTAAATATGTAGTATTTATAAGTAGGTTAGAAAATTGAATATAAGTGTTTAGATATCAATAAATATTTTAATTAAATTAAAAATCATATTTATTTGTAACCGAATTAGCAACCGAAAACCATTTTATTAAATTAAAATTTGTTCTTATTATCGATCACATTAGCGACTTAAATTTGGGTTGCTAAATTGGTCTCCAATACTTGAAGATGACTAATTTTTTAGTGATTAATTAGCGATTATAATTGTAATGACTATTTAGTGACAGATTTAGAAATTAGTAGTTGACTGTTTTGTGATTAGAGTTTTCGTTGTCATTTATATGGTTAATTCGATGATCAATAATATTTGCAACTGATTTTATCCTTTTTAGCGACTGAATTTATAAAAATATTACAAAATATATTTTTTCTATTTATCAATTTTTATAATTCAATGTAGAACTTGGATGTAGCAATGTACCTGTGAACTAATGAGTAGGCAAAGTGAAATATTATAATTTCTCAAATAATTTCTTTTCATAATAAAAAATACACTAAAATGAAATATATACAACAAATTAATAAATTATATTTTATTAATATAATAGAGCATTGATTACACTGAAACAAAGATAACTGTTCTACGTAACCACCACATGGTAGTAAATATTTTACCTATGATAGGCTGCAAGAACAACAACAAACAATTCTCAATTTATTAACATTTGAAGAAAAATGAAAAATTAAATTTAACAAACTTATGATTGAGTACTTCAGAATTTACCAAGTGAATGTGAAAATTCATTATGTACGAACATGGTCATTAAAAGTTAGAATTAAAAAAAAAAACATGTTCTTGCATAATGCAAGGACGGAAAAGGACCCACCAATTCAGTTTGAACACTGTATTGTAATTTTGTGAGCAACACGTTTATATAGAACACATCAACAAACACATGCGCAGGATAAAAACATTACATTCGCACGGAATTTTCAAAAGAAGACTTGGTTTTAGACCAAATTCCTTTGTAGAAAATTGTCTAACTTGAGCAAGTAAGAGTGTATTCATTACAAAGAAGTTTGTTTTACTAGTTGATCTGAAGTATAATAATATTAATAAATAATCGATTAATAGTTATTATTATTATTATAAAAAAAATTGTGAAAAGATAATTTATTCCTTTGGAGAGAAAAACATAAATAACGTTGATTTTGTTTTGTTTTGGCAGCATTGGTGAAGAAGAGAATTAAGAGCGAAGAAAGTGGGTGCAATTCTGGTATGAATATGAATGTGTCTGTTGGAAATGCCGAAAAGCATGAAATTGTGGTCGTTGAATCAAGTCAGCAACTTCGGCAGCTATGTCTTAAATGGCGGAAACAACATTTAAACTTAGGAAGGTAGTAGGACATGCAATCAATCACCATTTCCCAACACCCATGTGTCTCAGCAAGATTAATTACACCTTACCTTTTTCATCTTCTTTAAGATTTTTTATATCACCTTTTCCGATTTTTTTTCTTAAAATAATCTCAATCTCTTGCTATATACATTCTTTATTGAGATAAAGGAGAGAACTGCATTTAAAACAAGGTATTTCTTCCACAAGAGAGAGGTGAAAATTTAAGTAAGTTTATATATTTTTAAAAAGTTCCAATTGCAAATATTTTGGGACAGGAATGTTATGTACTGAAATTAATTTTAGGTAATAAGTATAATGTATTTCGTTTAAACTTTATTAATCATTGAGGTAATTGAAAATGTGTTTGGTCTTTAATTGGTATCATATGTATTTATTAAAAGCAAAATTAACATTAATATGTAACTATTCTTTCAAAATTAATTGCATTAATATTATTTTTGCTATAATGAATACAGGCGAGATTTACTAAAATAACAAGCACATGTAATTTCTTTAACCCTTACAAAAATTAAAATAAAATAAAATTTAATACTTATTTACTTAACACTATTTATCCATTATTCTTTACAAGAAAAATGAAAAACCACTTACACATCTTCTTAGATTTCTAGACTTTATTGACTTTTGTAATAATTATGTTGAAGTAATATACTTAGAGTAGTATTCTTTTTTGAAGTTTGGACAATACTTAAACGCAAAATAACATTATCTTAAAATATTAGTGTCAATGGGAAGGAAAAGAAATTTCAAATACTTTTAAGAAAATGAAAAATTTATTTTAAAGAATGAATCTCATTTCTTTAAATTAGGAGAAAGTAAAAGTGATTTTAAATATGAATATTCATTTTTTTTTTAGATTTTGAATCAGAAAGTATGAGATGTCTAATAATTTTACATCATTTAAGAATTGAAACCAATAACAATTAAATGTATCTTTTTCCTAAAACATTTGAAGCATTTGAGATATTTTTTAAGAATAAATTTATTAATAAATTTGTTAATAGTGTTATTTGAATGAAGTTAAGGTCAAAATATTCTTTTTACATAAATTTGAATTTTTTTATCACATAAAATGATCGAATAATAGGAGCATGATATTTTTTTTTTCCAGTAAAACTTTTATTTCTGAAGTTGAATTCTCAGTTTTTTTTTTCTGAAAGGAAGAATTATTAAGGACAAGCTATTTTTCCTAATAATGTTATGTTTCCCAGCTGCAGATAGAATTTCTGATTTGCTGATGATGTGAAAAATTTAAGCAAGAGGTAGCATACAAATGAATCTCTACATTATACCTAAATAGTAATTACTTTGGTCTCTAAGATTATAAAATAAAAGGAATCTCCTTTAGTCAAGAATTAGTCAAAGTAGGCGACACAAAATGTGAGTTTGAAAGATGATTTTCCTTGGCGTGCCCAAAATTTCAATCCACAGTCCCTCTCTTGTCCCATACAAGCCATGTTACAAGTCTCCTCTAGAACCAGAAATAAATTATCAAATTAAAGACTTAAATGATATGTGTTTGACCATTTTAAGAACTAAAATGGCATCTTTAGAAATTTTAGTCACTAAAATTTATTGGTATTCATAAATCTGGTAATGTAATTTGTCTCCTTTAAGGCATTCCAATCTAATGTGAAATCAACAATCCTTTCACACCTTCCATACTTTTCTCATCTCATAAATCACCCTTCTTCCTCACTCTTCCTTTTCAATCACCATCTTCTCTACCTCTTCTTCTAAATAACACTTTCAAACAGTTCTTATGGCCAAACCAACTCATGCAAAACCAGGTTGTTTTTCTGACTTCTTTCACCTTCTCTTTTGTGCTGAGAATGGAAACACCTCTCAAATGCACCCTTATTCTGACCCCATTACCAAACCACATGCATCAGAACCACTGCATGCTCATAATAATGATGCAATGGTCAATGCAACTAAACCAGGAGTTGTGGCAAGGCTAATGGGGCTTGATTCACTGCCAAGTACCAAATTCGTATCAAACACAGACACCCCAGATTCAGTTCCCAGAAGTAGGTCAGTCAACTTTGTGGATTACTTGCTCAAGTTCGACACCAGCCAAGCCAACCATCACCAAGTGAAAACCTCAGCATCATTCAGAGAGGTTCCTGCACCGTTTCAGCACAAAAGCAAAAGCCACGATCTTGTCGTGTTCTACTGGGATAGTGGGAGTGAAGATCATGAAGTTGGATCCTTTTCGAGGATTCAAGAAATGGGGTTGGAAGAATCTAGACAGAGAAAGAAGCAGGGAAGCAAGAACAAGGAGATTGTTGGTGTCACAGAGGAGAGGAACCTCACAAAGAGAAGGCAACTTTCCAAGTTCGAGAATGAGCCTAGGGTGGTTCCTCTTAAGCATGGTTCGAAGGTTCGAAATCACAATGAAGATAAAGCTTTGGCACCAGTTTCTGCATGCTCTAGGAGTTGTGGTAATGGAAGAAAAGATGGTAGTGGTGGTGGTCCTAGTGGGTTAAGAACAACCTCAACATTGCCAAATAAGCAGAAGAAAGTGCCCTCTGAACCAAAACGTTTGAAGAATACCAGAAAACAACACGAGATAGAGAGTGAATGTAGCTCAGAGAATTTCAGTGCAATCTCAGTCCTAGGCGACTATGACTACTCATTTCTTTATGGACCTGATTTTCCAGGTTTGTCTCTGAATTCTTTGTTTTTTCATAATGAACATAGGATGCTTTTAAGGGATAATAAGAGGAAAATTTTACTCTAATGAACAATGAATCGGGAAAAGACTTGTATAAAAGATGAAGACACAATTTTCAACAAAAAAAATAACTTACCTTAAATTTCTAAGTATAATAATTCACTTTAGCAAAGTGTGGCCTTGGTAAGAAGAAAGAAAAAAAGTGTCTGGTATTAGAATTTAGTTCCCCACAAAGCAGCTTTAGGATTGATGTTAGGATATATAGACATTTTAATGATGTATATACATTTATTATTGTAGATTACAGAAGGCACTTAAAGCCAAAGACAAAGTGGGAATTTTCAGAACTTTTATTGGATGATGATGTTGGAGACAGAGCAAGCAAGGACAAAGAATGTTCCTACCCTGACATCAACCAGAAAAAAGAGTGTTTATCAGAATTAAGGGAGAAGCTTTGCAAGTTTACAGAAAATGATTTCAGAGAATCAGATTTCACAAGAAAACGCGTGTGTGAGGGTGAAAATTATGACGAAATTTGTTTGGAGTATGAGCATAAAATTTTTGACATTTTACTACACCAGCTTGTCAATGAACTTGTGGAACTTTCATTTTGAGAATTTTGTTATGTTAATGGGTACAGAGTATAACTAAAACTTTGAAAAATGCTAACAGGAACAAACTAACATTTTTTAATGTTATTAAATAGCAAATGTCAAGACCAGAAAAAACAATAAAAGGTTTTGCTATTTTTTCAATGTTAAATAAAACTCGAAATACAGAAAATTAATATTAATAAAGTTGACTAAGAAGTTGGGATTAGTGTTCATGCAATTTTTTCTCGGAAATTGTTCCGAAGTCTGATTGTATGTGAATCATTGTATTTAAAGTATTATCGCAAATAGTAATTTTATGATTATATATGCGGTTTACTAACTTATATAAACTATGTTAAATTTTAGTTTACAAAAATATCTTTATAATATATTATGAATTTTAAGTTTTAAGATTAAGATATTGAAATAATTTTTTATTATTTTTATTTTTTATTTTAAATTAAAAATAAAATTATTAAAGGTGTTTAAAGTATATTTTTTTTTCTATGAATAAAGATTTTTTTATTAACTAAAATTTGATACACTTTAAAAAATTACATAAGTTAGTCAATCTCACACATATATAAATATATATAATAAATTATTAAAATATGTTAAAATTATTATATTTTATTAGTTAATTTTATAGTGATTTAATTAATTAATTGTAGTTAAAAACATATATCAAGAAAAGATTATTGTGTAAAAATCATAAATAATATTTTAATTTGTTGAGGATCAAATTAAAATATTAAAACTTAAAAAAAATATTTGATAGATATTATAAAAGGGGTCATAGTCTTCATACATGAAAATCAAAAGTAACCTAAGATGTTTTAGGGAATAAAGATCATAGACCCATCTATATGGTTCCTAATGTCTAATATTTTATATACGCTTCCGTTTTCTGTTCTAAAAAGAATTGAAAATTGCTCTATTTCATCAATTATTGATAAGTGATTCATAACATAACTTTTAACTTTTCATTACGCATTTGTTTTTAAAAGATGTTTCAAAAGATAAAATAAATAAATAAATATTTACACCATCAACATGAATTTTAAGTTTCTTCTAAATTTAAATATTTTTAATTTAGTATTTATTAATGTTTTTTTATGTATTGAGTGTTTAAAAGGTTAAACCACTTCTGCAGTTTTTATTTATGTAGTTTTTTTCCAGTTAGATCCTCGTATTATTGGTTTCTCCAATTTAGTCCTTAAAAGTGAAAAATTGATTCAATTGGATCCTTGCCGTTAAATTGGGTTAACGAGATTAAGTTTTTGATGACCTGACACCTTGACGTGATAAGTTTTTAATATGTGGCATTAGCATAAGTTTATACTTGGAATTTCATAACATTATACATTTTAAAAATAGAGATTTCTAAAATGAGAATTAGGGTTCATTTCCAGTCTTCTCAAATGTATAAGACTGGATTTCTGCAATTTCCGCAAGCCTCACATCAATTGCCTTCTTCCCTTCCAAACACGGCGATAGGTACCCATCATCTTCGATAACTAGATCCTCATCCACCGAGGCCATTTCATCATCACAGGAATCAAATCCCTCAGTTAGATCCTCAGACTTATAAATTTCAGCTTTGCAGATACTTCTCATAAGCATGAGCCACCACTTAGATACACAGGAACACTAGCTCCTCTCTTTGCCACAAGAGAGCCGTATGAAAATCTCAAAAACACATTCATTAGGAAGAACTTCAATCGTAGGCTTTTGATCTTTCCTGAGCCATGGAGTTTCAAAAATATATGGGGCGTTGATGCGAGCTCATTTCTTAGGAATGTAGTGGTACGCATCCACACTTGAACCCAAAGTACACATGCGATCCAAATCAATGACAATTTTTTGATAAAAGGAAGCTCCATAATAGAGTTCATCATCACCTGTAAAACACATGAAAACAACCCATCAAAAACACTACTTCCAAGAGCCAAAGAAACATTATTTATCTTACATTCAACCATCTCCGTCGCCGCCATGGCTTAGAGAACATCATGACCCTGTTCTCGTTTAAAACGAGAATGAACCCTAATTTTGCGAGAACATCATACAATAAACCTCGCTAAAACTCATTTCAATCTCCTCTCTTTGCCACAAGAAAGCCGTATGAAAATCTCAAAAACACATTCATTAGGAAGAAATTCAATCGTAGGCTTTTGATCTTTCCTGAGCCATGGAGTTTCAAAAATATCTGGGGCATTGATGCGAGCTCATTTCTTAGGACTGTAGTGGTACGTATCCACACTTGAACCCAAAGTACACATGCGATCCAAATCAATGACATTTTTTTGATAAAAGGAAGCTCCATAATAGAGTTCATCATCACCTGTAAAACACATGAAAACAACCCATCAAAAACACTACTTCCAAGAGCCAAAGAAACATTATTTATCTTACATTCAACCATCTCCGTCGCCGCCATGGCCTAGAGAACATCATGACCTTGTTCTTATTCAGAACGTGAATGAACCCTAATTTCGCGAGAACATCATACAATAAACCTCGCTAAAACTCATTTCAATCTCCAACCCTATCAATCCTAAATTTGTTGTGCCTTCAATCTCAAATAAGAAGACTCTCTTCCCAATTTGATTTTCATCAATCCTAAATCCCTAATTCCTCATCTTTAGATTTAACCTTAATTCTTATTTCAGAAATCCATATTTTTAAAATGTAAAATGTTATGAAATTCCACATATAAACTTATGTTAATGCCACGTATTAAAAACTTATCACGTCAAGGTGTCAGGTCATAAAAAACTTAACCCCATTAACCTAATTTAACGGCGGGATCCAATTGAGTCAATTTTTCATTTTTAAGGACTAAATTAGGAAAACTGATAATACGATAATCTAACTGAAAAAAAAAGCCACGGACTGCAAAATTGGTTTAACCGTATTTAAAATATTTACATTTTTTAATTAAGTTCTTATCGTTTAATTTCTTTCACAGTAAAATAAATATTATCATCTTACTTACTTAGTCTTCGTATATTATGAAAAACATGAAATTATGTAGTTAACATAAAATAATATTAAGATTTGTAACTTGTATTACTTTCGTTAAAAACGTGTTAATATCAAAATCACATACTTCTGTAATGACTATAAATACTAAAAAATTGTCTTTATCATCACAATTAACTTGAGCGTCCTTGTTATCCAAAAGTTTTAACAATAAAAATACTTTGTCATTTTATATTTATCATATAAAATAAATAAGATAATAAACAAGATAATAATTAGATCACTCAATTAATTAAAAAAATTAAACGACAAACATTCAATTGAAATATATAAAATTTTTAAATACTAAATTAAATATTTAAATTTATGAGAAAGTTGAAACTTAATTAAACTTATATTTCACATTCGGAAAGCTAACCACATTTGTAAAACTTTTTTGTAAAATATTATAGTTATTTTAGAGTTTTGGCGACAATTTCATGTGTTAAATTAATTTGACTTGAGAAATATTCCCGTGAAAGCTATTTGAATATATGAAGTTGGAAACTTTTTCAGTGATGAGCAGACATAGGCCAAGCAAGAGCAAAGACAAAGAGAAGGAATAAATATTTTCCTTTTTATTTCTTCCAATTATTAATTTTATGCTCTGCTCTTAGCTCATTTTGTTTGGTGTTTTTTGGTCTATTCCAAGACATAAATGTCACAGTATTTTTTTTCTTTGGTGAAAAATGACACGAACATCATTATACACCTCAAGTTCTCATCAGATTTTGTCCCTAACTCAGGCAAATAGTCGTCGTTATGGCCCATATTATTTCAGAGGATAAGCCCAATTCTTCCTCACTCTGTTCAATTTTTTAACTACATATTCATTTTGGAATTGACTTTCCAGAATATAAAAAACATATTTCAAAAATTCCATTCCAGAATAAATGGAAAATAACCACACACAAAAATCAGGACAGGTTTTTTTCTGCACTTATCAAATTTCTTCTCACCAGAAAATTTTATTTAAAATCAGAGTGGGTGAGTGTCTTAAAAAAAATGTTTCCAAAATTGATTTAATATATTCCAAAAAAGAAAAACATGATGGAATGCAGGAAGAAATTTAATAGGATGTAGGAAGAAACTTGCAAAAATTACTGGGATGTAAAAGGTTAAGGCCCAGTGGAAAATCTAACAGGTCCATAAACTTAAATGTCCTATTTTTCAATCACATTGTATTGGTAACATGAGATTTGGTAATATTATAAAATTAGAAGGATTGAACAACATTGTTTTTTTAAATTTTTATTCCTTTTATTTTATCATTTTTTATTTTTTTTAAACTGAATTTCTACAGTTTAAAATAAATTATTATAAATCTATATAGGTTAAAAATTATATTTTTTCTTTAATATATATATATTGTCTGAAAATTTTTATAGGTTACAAATTTCAACTTTTTTAACTTTGAAATTTAAATTTTATATATTGTCTGAAAATTTTTACATGGTAATGGTGATGCGTTTATTCAACTTTGAACTTTCCCCAAAATAGTTTCTAACAATTTGTTTTCAAGTCAAATCTTCAAAATCTTAATTCAATATACACCTTTGAACTTTTCTAATGATAAAGAGACAATGAACCAACAAAGAAAACCTAAAAAAAAAAGAATAAATATTTTCCTTTTTGGTTCTCAACGTAATATCTTTGATTATTTCTTCCTGCACCCCATGATTACTGCATGCACCTACATACTAAGAGAAAAAAAAGAAAAAAAAAATACTCCTCCAACTACACCTTCCGTTACCTTCGGTCTTCTATCCCCGCTGCACTATTTGAAAAAGAAAAAAAATAAGATTAGTTTTTTTTTTCTAGAAAATTAGGTTAAGGAATTCGGAAAAATTGTCTAAAAATATGCATCTTATATATTTTCGAAGATATCATATATGTTAAGAAAGCTCCTTGTGAAATGTATTTTACGTATTCTGTAAAGTGTGTATTAAAGTTTTTGTTTCAAAAATCTTGTTTTGGAATTCATGTTCCAGAAATTTTGGAAAAGATTTATAGAATAAAAAATATGGAGTGCGGTTAGTAATTCTACGGGTGCAGGAGGATTAAGCTATAGCTTTGGTTATTGGTCTTGTCCACTTGGCGTGTGTATTAGGCCATATTTCTTGTAGAAATGATTGCTTGGACAATGCTTTAATGCTATTCTAACTCGATAACTCACCAGAAAAAAACCGAGTGAATAGGAAAGAAAATATACAAAAATTGTTATGAATTAATGTTTTTTTTTTAATTTGTTACAATTACTTATATTAGTTATATGATTGATTGATTTGTTACGTTTATTTATATTATGGATTACTTTTCATGAGATTTAATTTTTTTATTAATTATTTGTAATCTTGAAGTGATATACTTTGAGTTGTATTTAATATTTAAAAAAAAATCTTCTTAATAATAATACATATAAAATTAGTCTTTATTTCCTCTTCTTTCTTTTTCTTCTTCTTTCTATTATCAAATTTATATTTTATAATAGGTCATCACATGAATTAGTTAACAAAATTATAATTTTCTTTCTTTTGTATTCCTTATAAGTCGACCAATGTTATGTTATGTTTTTATTTTTTATGGACATGTTTTAAAATTCTGAAATCTTAATTTATGCCTTTTATAGTGATTTATTTTTATCTTTATAATTAATAGAATTATAGAATTTTTAGTTCATGTTACATTCTTTATTATAAATTAATATTATTTTATTATTTTTATACTTTTATAAATGAAATATAATTATTATTAATATTTTTATAAGCTACATTGAATTTATGACTCTTGAATGGTATCCTTTAGCATACATTTCATATCTATAAATAAGATTTTTCCTCTTAGTAATAGTATAAATTATTTTTCATTCTCTCTTATTCTCTTTTTTTTTCTTCTCTCTATTATCAACTTTATATTTTATAATGTCTAGGCAACAAATTATAATTTCCTTTCTTTTCTATTATTCATAAGGTAGGTTATTTATTATGTTTTATTTTTCTAAACATGCTTTAAAATTCCGAAATCTCAATTTGCACATTTTACTGTGATTTTTTTTCTTTATATTGATAGAGTTATTGAAGTTTTAATTCATATTGATTTATTAGTTTTATAGTCTCTTACATGAAATATGATTATTATTAATATTTTCTGAGTTAGTTATAAGCATGTCAAATATTACAAAATTTGAATTTATGGCTCTTGATGGAAAAGAATTACTTATATTGGATATTAGATGCTAAAAAACATTTAGATATAATGAGTCTTGGTGATGTCATTAAATAAATAAATAAAGCATATGAACAACTATTTTGCTCCTGCAACAACAATATCATGAAAATGATTTTCACAAAATGTTCTTAATTAATTTCATGTCTTTTTGTGGTTGAACAAAATGACGAGTTTTTGATGAAAAATCATGAGACTCGTCCAATCGGTTCCGCTTCATTTCTAGAAGGTAGTGTAACAAAATTTTATTCATTTTTTTGTTGGTTGTGATCATGGTAGTGATAATGGTCATGGACATGGCCATATTGAAAATTTTAAAGAAAGATTTTATCATCAAAACTGGAACAATAATGTGAAAAGGAAAAAAAGAAAAAAAGTGAAAATAATGAAAAATAAGATGAAAATATATGTTATTATAGCATTGGATTTGTACCTATCGTACATCAAAACATCTTCAAAATAATGAGAAGAATGTAGAAACACATTTTACTTATGAAGATATTGATTTTGATTATGACCATATGGATGACACTCATCTTGATATTGTTGTTTTCTTTACTAAACTAGATGAAAGTATTGATCGCCTCATTATGTTAAGAAATATTATATATATATATATATATATATATATATATATATATATATATAAAATGACAGAAGAAATCTCTATGTGATGAAGTTTTTAATTTATTTTTATTATAATTTAATTTAAAGTGAATTTTATTTTGTATTTTTACTATATATATATATATATATATATTGATTTAAAATATGCATGTTTGATGTTTGTATTATGTATAGGTATAAACATAAATTTTCTTTTTTGTTATAGAATATTTACTTGAACTTATGACAGGTGATGGGAATGTATGATGAACATTTATTATTATACAAATCTTATATAGTAATAATTGTTATAGAATTGTGAATAAAGATATTCAAATACCAATATTATACATCATACATATATTATAACTGAATATCTTTTAAGTTAAGGAGATATTAAAATATACATATTTTTGTGTAAGAATGTGAAAGAGGGGTTTTAATATTGATTTTTTATTTTGATTTTGTTATACTACACATATATAAAGATTCAAAATTTTTTATATGATAATATATGACATGCAGAATTGATTAATTTTGAATGTCATCTAGAACTAATTGAGGTTATTATTAAGTCTATTAATTAATGTTAAAAAAGAAGTGTTTTGTTTCTCACACCAAAAGGGGGTGAATTGGTAATGTGTAAAAATGATTGCTTTTAAAACCTTTTGTGCAAAACAAGAAGTCTTTAAACTTTTCTTGAATCGCAAGTAAATTTGTATGCAATGAAACAATAAGCGTATTTGAATGCAATGACAGTATAATGGACTTAATGTAGAGAGAAGGGATAAGAAAATTCAAACACTGCGGTTTATACTGGTTCGACCAACTTGCTTACATCCAGTGTCCTTCCACACAACCTGAGATGGAAGCCAATGCACTATATAGATCTGAGTTTTTACACCAAGGGATTTACAGCGACCTCACGTCAAAATGTAAATCACCTCTCTAACTCACTAATCTAAGTATAGGCTATACAAAACAGACAAGCAACAAGAACAATCCTCTTTTGCTGTCAACCCCTTTGAGATACCCCTCAAAGTCAAGAACCACATTCTTCTTTCTGTATACACCACAGGGAAACCAACAACTCTCAACGTTTGCCAAAGCTTTTCTGATCACGCAGTAAGCACCTTCCTGTGCAGAACGATCAGTCTTTTCAAATCAAACAATCTTGCTTCACAAGAAATTCTCAAGACTTTATCACCACTGTAATTCTTGATTCTTGGAGCTTTTCTCTGTTTTGTAAGATTTCAAAGCACACACTGAAAAGATATGAAAGTGTAAAGATCAATTCTTCTTACAAAAATCAAATCATGCATCAATATATAGTATAAGACAAATCAGACACATTTTAATGATTACGCTATTAATCTAGTCGAATACAATTCATAGTTATAACAGATTAACAACCGTCAAAGGCATTAATTGAAAGCACAATTAATGTAATCGATTTGTAATAAATGCTTGGTCAACATATTTAAAAATATGACCGTTGTGACAGTTATGTCAAGCATTAAAACAATTTTCAAATTATTAACAATCTTAGTCGAATACAAGATGCATGCAATCAATTAAGTAGAAACACTTAGCATATATTTGAAATATTTTCTTTTCAAAATACATCACAACACACTTGAAAAATATTTGTGCAAACATACGAGTTTTAATCGATTTAACCAATAATGTAATTAACTTAAAACTTGTTGCTTTGCCACACTTTAAAGTTCAAACAGTGGAAGCTAGGTGCTTGTGGTTTTTCATTTCCAAAACCTCATATTATGCATATACAGATAAAATCATATATGAAACACAGTGGTATGCAATAATAAACATAATATGTTCACAAATATGCTTGTACAAATACAACACAGTAAGCATAAGCATATAACATGTATAACACAGTACATACACATGTGTTAATATTAATTATGTGTTGTCATCATAAAAAATACAAATATCTTTGAGATTGTGGATTAAGCTAAACCTGTGCTTCATTTGGTATGTATTAGTGTTGTATAGACTAATAAATATATTGTGTTTTGCTGATAGTGCAACATGTTATACAATTTCCAAGAGTAATAAATATTTCTCTCTTGTCTACTTATGCAAGAAGTCAATATTAACATTATTTCTGGTACTACAAATATAATTGAAGGCTCTAGAAGAGATACTATACTTCTACCAAGAAGTCTAATAGATACTTCTAAAGTTCCAAGAATATTCATCTAAATGGATATCATATTGAGACAAACAATGAAGAAGATATGAAATATCTTTATACCACTAGACTTGGTTTGAATAAAAAATGTGAATTGGAGAAATTATTAGCCTTGTCTTATGACTTGTATTACACATATATTAGTATAAATGAAACACATATCATTATAAACCATTATAGAGTTGATTAATTTTGGGTGACACCTGCAACTATTTGAGGTTATTTAGTTTATTAAAATTTATATATATATATATATATATATATATATATATATATATATATATATATATATATATATATATATATATATATGATAATTTGGTATGTAATAGTGTTGTATAGACTAATAAATATATTGTGTTTGGGTGATAATGAAACAACTCATACAATTATTAAAAGTAATAACTTTTTGTTTCTCTTCTCTATTTATGTGAGAAGTTAATAATAATATTATTTTTGGTACTACAAATATAATTGAAGGCTCTAGAAGAGCTATTATACTTCTATAAAGAAGTTTAATAGAAAGTTATTAAGTTCCAAGGATATTGATGTCGATGTCGCGCTCGAATCAAATTAATGTTCCAAATTAAATGCATTATACTAGGCAATGACTCCTAGGTCGTCTCTCAAGGACCAATTTTGGTTCCTAATAACAGTTCATTTTGCTGTTATTTGTGATTCAATTTTGATACTAAATGAGCCCTTTTAGATTTAGAAATTTGCTTGAACTCTTGTTTTTAGTTAAGTTGTGAATAAAGAGAGTTGAGGTTAGAACTTATGATTTTTATCACTAAATTCCTTTGATTTTGTAGGAAATTGGAATGATTTGGAAGAGGAGTTAAAGTACCAAGGAGTTGGAATCCAGAAAGGACAGAAAAAGCACCAGAAAAGAAGGCTACAGAAGGTCGCAAGACGCCTGGTTGCCCCTTTCTGGGGTCCTCACGCAGGATGTCTCGTATGGGCGCCTGACTGTCCTTTTCTTGAGCCCTCAGCACAGGATGTCTTGTAGCAACGCTTGGGCGCCCTTCTTGGGGCGCTGAGCGACAACTTCCTTACATCGTTGAGCGCCTGATTGCCTCTTTCAGGGCCTTCAGCGCCACTCCTCTCGTACCAACACTTGGCTGCCCTAAGTAGGGGTGTTGAGTGCCAGTGTGTTGGGCTTGGACTCTGTTTTCTGCTCTATTTAAGGATTTGTTCGCCCTAGGGTTTGTATCTTTGGGCAGTATAGACACAAAAACACACTTTTTCACTCTTTGGAGGCAGAATTGGATGCAGGAGCTCTCCTCTTCGGTTTCTAGGGTTTTTCTATCACTTTCATTCCATTGTACACCTAGTTTCTCCATGATTATGGAGAACTAAACTCATTTGTTGTTGGGTAAGATGTAACCTTTAAACTCTCATGTATTTGAATTTGTTCTGAATTATTATATGCTTCTTTTATTAATTGTTAGGGATTTTCTCCTTTGCTCTATGCTTGTTATGTTTTGATCATTCATGGCATGATTTTATGGTCTTCTTTGTTGTTGGCAAATACTTAGAAACCACGATCTGAAGAATTTCTCCCAAAAGAAATATTGTCCAGGGATGGGGATAGGAGGTTGGTTGTCTTAAGCTTCTGTTCGTAATGCAAAATTAATTATTAGGGATGCAAGAGATTATGGTCTAATAATTAATGATAGACTTTCTTCGCCAAGGGATCGAGTTTTAAGTAATTTAGATAATGACATTAACAATTGAATGAAGAAGATGAATTCTTATATGCATTAGAGTAAGGATAGTGAAATCTACCCCCAACAACATACTCATCTCATATTATCAAAATCATCCATTCACTTTTGTGTGTTGCCCCAATTGATCAAATTGCATTCATATTTACTTTTTCTGCATGTTGCATTCTAAACCAATGAAATTGTTCTTAAGTCTTAATTAGTTAAGGTATTACATGAATGCCTAGTGCCGTGAGTCTTCTAGGATACGATACTTGGTCTTACCATTTTATATTACTTGATACGATTCGGTAAACTTGCCAATGTGTTATCAGTTTCGTCAAAGGATAAAACACGTAGTGGGGGAGGGGTTTGTGAATAGATGGCGAATTGAAATTAACAACACAAATGACTTAAATTAAACAACAATTAAAAATTGTTTGTCACTAGTTCAATTGCAATGCTTACTATCCTTGATTAACAACAAATTACACGCTCCTCTCACCCCTAATCCAACACGAATTAACCAGCTAAGCAAAGACTAAAGCAGTTTTCATAAAAGAGAATTAAGCAAACACATTGCACACATTTAATCAATTTTGTGCCACCATAGATTAAGAAAATGCGGTTTTAATCAACTAAGGGAAGATTAAACACAAAATGGAATTGAAAGCACCAATACGAAATAGAAAATAAAGGATAGATACTAAAAGACAGAAAACGAAAATAAAACCTAGGGAAGCCTTGTTCACATCCAAGCCATCGAATGGAATGAATGTGTAACGTTTTTATCTTTAGGTACTAAAGCCTAGGCCAAGCCAATTTGCCCTACAAATGGGCCTCTCTAAATCTGACCTAAGAATGAACCCAAAGTCATAAAGTTTGACACAAAACACATTAAAATGAAATTACAAATGAAAATAAAGACAAATGCTGATGTGGAAAATAGAAAATGACATGGCAGTCCTCTTGAAATCTCAATTATAATTCCAAAATTTGCCCTGAAAATAATAATGGGAATAATTAAGCTTAGATAAGTCAAATTAATTAAAATATAAATTATTGGTGAAATCAAGCCCAAATAAATAAATTGAGAGAATAATGGACAGTTAAACACAATTCACTAATTAAATTCGGTGTGGAAAGCTAAGTGAATAAGAAAAAATAATGATTCATCAAAATAGACCACACTTAGACTATTGCACTCTTGGGCAAAATTAAGACGCAGATCAAGGAACATTTAAAAAGACATCAAGAGAGTGACACAACCTCAGGAAACAGAAACAACAAGACACACAAGTAAACAAACAGATTTACACAATCCTCAATGAATTCTGGAAAAAGAAAAGGAGTAGACCACATTCCACACACAAAGAGTCAAAGAAACCAGATACCCATGGAAATCATCCAAGCAATTCAAGACATGGCAAAATAATCAATCAACTCAAGAGGTGAATCAAAAGCAACAAAACCTCACAAGATGCACTGTATCTCTCAAGTGTCTAGGGTAAACAATTTCAACTCAATGCACTGAAGAAAGCAAACAATAAATAAACTTGACAAACTTCTAATATCAACACTTAAAACATATGCATGTTCAAATCAAAGGGTCTTTTAAGGGTTGTAATGGGGCTAAGGACAAGGGAGTATAAGATATAGATGAGAAGCTACAAACCAAAAGGAATAGAGGAGCAATGAGAAACAAGTGAAAATACAATAAAAGCACACCTAAAACCTCTAATTTCAATCCTCTTCTTAACTTCACCATTCAATTTTTTTTATGATTTTTCTTTTCTTGACTTGTCTCTTTTGTCTCTCTTTTTTTTAGAACACAAACTGTAAGAATCCAATCAAGATCACACTTGTTCCCAAAACAATTCCAGAGCTCTAAAATTCCCTAAGGCTAAGGTAATCATGATTTTTCACTTAAGGCTATTTTTTGAGTTTCAAAACAATGAAAAGGGAAAAGAATAGGCTCAAAAAGGGTTGTCAAAGTAGATCAAGGTAGGCTTATTTGGCTAGAAACTCAAGAACAAAAAAAATGCCTTTATCACTTCCAAACATGTATATCAGTCAAGAATCATAAAAAAGAGTCAACCCAAGGCATATGGGCAAGCCATCAAGAGATATATCACATAAGAAAGAACGTAAAGTGGCTCAAATCATCACCCAAGGTATTTTGTCACAATTAATCAACCTCTCAAACATGATAATGATGAGGACGTGACCAAGAATAAGGGAAATGATCCTCTTGAAGGACTTGGAGGACTTATGACAAGGGCTGGAGCAAGGAAAGCAAAGGAAGCTCTTCAACAAGTGTTATCCATATTAATTGAATACAAGCCCAAATTTTAAGGAGAAAAGGCCAAGATGGTGAATTGCATTATGGCCCAAATGGAAGAGAACTAAAGCATCATTTTGCCGCTGTTTTATTTTACAAGTTAAGAGTTTTTTTTTTTATATAAAATGGCCCAATCTTTGTAAAATTGGCTGACTAAGTTATGTCTTTGGGTTAATGGTTTTAGTTTGTCTTTATTTTCAAGTCATAATAAGGGCCCAATTTGGAAAGATAAACATCAATCCTTATAACCTTAAATTTTTGAATCAAATGGACAAGTCAAATTTGTATGCAAGGAAATTAGGGTTTTCTCACTTCTATCTTAGTGAGAGTGATTCTCCTAGGTTCTTGAGTGATTCAAGAACCCTTGGCTGTATCAAAGGACTTTCCATCCTTTGTGTGTTGCCTCTTGTCTAAGAGTTTTTCTTTCCTTTTGTTATTGTCTCCTTGTGTTTTTCTTCTTCTTAATTTCTAGAATCTCTATTTCTGTCTAGTTTTATCTCATAGTCATAACTTGTGTTCTACACACCCAAATTGAGTGTTTGTTGAGTATAGTTTGTAGTTTAGATCGTGATTTTTCACATTGTTTTGAAAACACCCAATTCGAAATTTTGTAACTCAAGATATTGACGTTTTGAAAATTCTGTTCCCCATATTTTTACCAAATTTTGAAATAATATTTTAAGGTTCTAACCCTAAGGGTCGTCAATAAGCCCTTTTATGAATGTGGTTCACATCATTTGGTATTGAGAGCTTCAATTTAAGGGTTTGAACGTCAAATTGGTAATATCTTATCCTTATTTTTCTTTTTACCAATTCATTATCTTATTTTCATATTATTTGTGCTTGTGTTGAATCATTGCAAAAGTTAGACCCTTGTAAAAAAAGTATTGTAGTATTTTAAAAAAAAAAATATTGAGCTGACTGATTCATGTTTTAGAGCAATTTGTTATGAGGTAATATATTGGTGTTCTTGAAGGATTGTTGTTGATTCTCGTGTTTACCAATTTTCTTTTAGTCCTTTGTTGTTGTGTGAGTCTTGTTTTCTGTTATTTAACCATCTTTGTCTACCTAGCTTTATCATAGAGGTTTGTTCTTTTATTGTGGCCATAATCTCTTGAATTTCCTAAGAACTCAAGGAAAAGCCAATCTGTTGAGTGCAAACACTTGAGTAGGTGAGAAAAGTTTCAAACACCACACACACACACACACACACACACACACACACACACACACACACACATATATATATATATATATATATATATATTGTTCTTGTTACCTTGATCTGTTTGTTAATCATGGTAGAAAGGAATGAAACTCAGATGTAAATTGATGCATTATCTCAACACTTGGAGAGGTTGATGAAGCAATAACAAGATGAGTTCCATGATATGTTGAATCAATTAGAGAATAGAATCCCACCAGGAGGGGGAAGGCCAAATAGGAATGAGAGGAGAATAGAAGGAGTAAAATTGAATGTGCCACCTTTTAAGGGTAAGAGTGATCCTGAAGCTTACTTGGAGCTAGAGCTCAGAATTGAACATATACTTTCTTGCAATAATTAAAGTGAGAACCAAAAGGTAAGGCTTGCAACTTCTGAATTTTCTGAAAATGCTTTAATTTGGTGGAACAAGTTGTAGAGAGAGAGGGTTAGAGATGAGGAACCTATGGTGGACACTTGGGTTGAAATGAGAAGGGTCACGAGGAAGCGATATGTACCTTCTAGCTTCCATAGGGACTTGAAATTGAAACTTCAGAGATTATGTCAAGGAAGCAAAAGAGTGGAGGAGTATTATAAGGAGATGGAGATTCTTATCATTCAAGCCAAAATTGAAGAAGATCTTGAGGTAACTATTAGAGATGTTGCTAAGCTAAAGGAGTTTGTGGAGATGGAGGATCTTTTGCATAAGGTCATACAGGTAGAACAACAAATTAAACAAAGGAGTACAACAAGAAAGAGTTCTATCAATTTTAGTTCTTCAATTTGAAGGGATAGAGAAAAGAAAGATGGTGTTGCATCCTTTAGCAATGCAATGTTATCTAACCAAGGAAAAACACCACAAAAGAAAACTAAACATCCACCAAGGAGGATTAGAGAAATAAAATGTTTTAAATGTTTGGGAATGAGACATTATGCCTATGAATGTCCTATTAAGAAAAATTGTTCTTCTTAAGGATAATAGGGAATACACAAGCGAATCTGATGATAATGGAGGAGAGGAAGAAGATAGTGATGGAGAAGTGAAAGCTAATGAAGGAGAGTTGTACATGATTACGAGGATGTTGGGAAGTCAAGTTAGGGCCGATGATTCATCTCAAAGGAAGAACATTTTTCATACAAGATGTTCAGTTAACGGTAAAGTATGCTTGGTAATAATTGATGGAGGTAGTTGTACCAATGTGGTGAGTTCAAGATTAGTGTCAAAGATTAACATGGACACTAGACCACACCCCAAACCATATTCAATGGCTTAGTGAAGGAGAATAAGTCCAAGTGAAACAACAAGTGAAAGTCCCTTTTTCCATTGGGAAACATCAAGATAAGGTCTTATGTGATGTGGTTCCCATGGAGGCTAGCCATATTCTTTTGGGAAGGCCATGGCAGTATGATAAAAAAGTCATTCATGATGGTTTCACTAACAAAATTTCTTTCACTTATCAAGATAAAAAGGTGGTTCTCAAACCTTTGTCACCTAAAGAAGTGTGTGAGGATCAGATCAAATTGAGAGAAAAGTTAGTAAATGAGAGAAAGAGTGAAACACTTGAGAGGAAAAAGAAAAAGAGTGAAATAGTTGAGAAAAATGAGAGAAAATGAAACATTTGAGGGAACACAACTTTATTTAGCAAAAGAAAGGGAGGTTAGGAGGGTACTTTGCACAAGAAAGCCCTTCTACTTATTGTTCTGTCAAAGTCAAATTTTATATGCTAACCAATTTGATAAATTTAATTTGCCTCCTAGTATTGAGTCTCTTTTGCAGGATTATGAAGATGTATTTCCATCAAGTGTTCTTGATGGTTTTCCACCTTTGAGAGGAATTGAGCATCACATTGATCTCATTCTGGGAACTTCTTCTCCCAATAGACCAGCTTATATGAGCAACTCATAAGAGACCAAAGAGATTGAAAAGCAAGTGACTAAATTGATAAGTAAAGGTTGAGTTAGAGATAGCATGAGTCCGTGTGTTGTACCTGTGATTCTAGTGCCCAAAAAGGATGGTTCATGGCGATGTGTTCTGATTGTAGAGCCATAAAAGAGGAGGCCTTTGTTGCCGTTAAGCATAGACTCACTAATGCATCTATCCTTGCCATGCTTAATTTTGCAAAATCTTTTGAGATTGAGTGTGATGCATCAAATGTGGGTATTGGGGCAGTTTTGTTGTAAGATGGACATCCAATTGGTTATTTTAGTGAAAAGTTGAGTAGGGTTTCCATTAACTATTTTACTTATGATAAGAAATTATGTGCTTTGGTTAAAGCTTTAAAGACTTGGCAACATTATTTGTTACCCAAAGAATTTGTCATTCATAGTGATCATGTGTCTTTGAAATACTTGAAAGGACAAGGTAAGCTTAATAAGAGACATACTAAATGGGTAGAGTTTTTAGAGCAATTTCCATATATCATCAAGTATAAAAAGGGAAAAGGAAATATAATGGCTGATGCACTTTCTAGGAAGCATGCATTGCTTTTTATGCTTGAAACTAAATTGTTTGGTCTTGAATCTTTTGGGATTCAAAAGACTTTGGAAATTGTGCAAGAGAACTTCTTTTGGCCACATATGAAACATGATGTGCATAAGTTTTATGATCACTGCATTGTGTGTAAAAAGGCTAAATCTAAGGTTAAGCCTCATGGATTATATACTCCTTTGCCTGTTTATGAATATCCTTGGACTGACATTTCTATGGACTTTGATATGGGACTGCCTAAAACAAAGAATAGAAAGGATTCTATGTTTGTTGTTGTTGATTGACACACTTCACACCTTGCAAGCAGGTGAATGATGCTTGTCATGTGGCTGATTTGTTTTTTAAGGAAATAATGAGACTTCATGGATTACCAAGGAGCATTGTGAGTGACAGGGATACAATATTCCTTAGTCACTTTTGGAGGACCTTGTGGGGGTAAGATTGGTACTAAATTGTTATTTTCAACTACTTGTCACCCACAAAGTGATTGTCAAACTGAAGTAGTCAATAGGACTTTAGGCACATTACTTAAAACTGTGTTAAAGAAAAACCTTAAGTCTTGGGAAGCATGTTTGCCTCATGTTGAGTTTGCTTACAACAGGGTTGTCCATAACACAACTAATGTTTCACCTTTTGAGATTGTGTATGAATTTAATCCTTTGACTCCTCTTGATTTGCTGCCTTTGCCTAACATTTCTATGTTTAAGCATAAAGAAGCGCAGGCTAAAGTTGAGTATGTGAAGAAGTTGCATGAGCAAGTGAAAGCCCAAGTTGAAAAAGAAAAACTAAAGCTATGCAAAGCAAGCTAACAAAGGTAGAAAAAAAGGTTGTCTTCTAACCTAGAGATTGGGTTTGGGTACACATGAGAAAGGAAAGGTTTCAAGAAAAAAGGAAATCAAAGCTTCAACAAAGGGGGAATGGTCCATTCCAAGTGCTTGAAAGAATCAATGACAATGCTTACGAAATTGATCTTCATAGTAAGTATAATGTTAGCTCCACATTTAATATGTCTGACTTGTCTCTTTTTAACGTAGATGGAGAATTCGATTTGAGGAAAAATCCTTCTCAAGAGGGAGAGAATGATGAGGACGTGACCAAATATAAGGGAAAGGATCCTCTTGAAGGACTTGGAGGACCTATGACAAGGACCAAAGCAAGAAAAGCAAAAGAAGCTCTTCAACAAGTGTTATTCATATTGATGAATCATTATTTTGTACTATTCACTTAGCTTTTCGCACCAAATTGTGTTAGTGAATTGTGTTTAATTCTCCATTATTGTCTTATTTTTATTATTTGGGCTTAATTTGACTAATAATTCTTATTTTAATTAAGTTGAATTATTTGATCTTAATTATTCCAATTATTATTTGCAAGACAATTTTGGAATCATATGTTGGGACAAAGAAGAGTTTGGTCACATCAACATTATAGTTTAATTTTGTTTTAAATTCGTTTTAAATTTGTTTTAAATTCGTTTATAATGTAATTGGGTCAAACTTTATGATTTTGGACCCATTTTTAGTCAACATTGAGGAGAAACCCATTATAAGGACATTTTTGTAATTTGGAGTTTTAATTACCCAAATCGGATTTTAGGTTTTGGGAACTCTCCCATTTTCACGTTTTGCTTCTTTGTGGACAATGGAGAGCTCTCCAAGTTTAGGTTTCATCATTTTCCCTTCCCTTTTCTTTGTATTGAATCGGAAATACAATTCTAATTGCAATTTCATTACCAATTTCGTTTTCCCATTATATTCTAGCATTGAACTTTCGTTTCTGCACCTTGGGTTATCTTCCATTTTCGTTTTCTGCACTTTTGCATTTTGGACCTTGCGTTTTTGTGTTTTATTGCTTTGCTCAATCTGAAGTTTCGTTTTATCCAGGGTGCTGTTTGAGTTCGTTTTAGGTTTTCATTCCAGCATTGGGTTTTAGTTTTGTTTTGTGCATTGGGTTCGTTTTTAAGGTTGATGTGCGTTTTCAATTTTTTGTTTTGCGTTTTTAATGCTTGGTTGCAACTTTTATTCGTTCATAATGGTAGCTTAATCGGTTTGGGTTGGTCATTAGTGACTTTGCAGCGTTTTCCATTAGATTTTGTGCTATTATTGCGATTCTGCTACTATCACTTTGTATCACATTTAATCTGTTATGCACTTCTGATTAGGGCACGCTTAGTGGTCTAATTTGGGTTAATTATCCCTTAGTTAGTTAACTGTTGGGTGTAGGAGCTAAATAAATTGGTGCAATTCGTTTGCTTAATTCGTCTTAGGAAAACCCAATTAATCTTCGCTTAGTTGATTGATTGATGTTTGAATAGGGTGAGGGTAGCGTCTAATTGATTGTTAATCGAGGATTGGAAGTGTCGTAACTGAGCTAATGACCAACTTATCTTTGAATTGTGTTGAATTTCCTGTTTTGGTTTGTTAATTCTAGTCACGAAACTGTCCATAAACTACCCGTTGCCAAGTGTTCAACCTAATTCCTGAACCACAGTTTGGTCCTTGAGAGATGACCTAGGGGTCAATCTCCTAGCTTATACTGCACTTAGTTGCATACAATTTGATTCGGGTACGACCTCAATCACACATTAATTGAATACAAACCCATATTTCAAGAAGAAAAGGCCAAGATGGTGAGTTGCATTATGGCCGAAAGGGAAGAGAACTAAAGCACCATTTTGTTGCTGTTTTATTTTACAAGTTATGAATTTGTTTTTAAAATGGCCCAATCTTTGTAAAATTGGCTGACCAAATTATGTCTTTGGGTCAATCAATTAGTGGGCTATAATTTGTCTTTATTCTTAAGTCATAATAAAGGCCCAATTCTGAAACAAAGACATCAGCCCTTATAACCTTAACTTTTTAAATCAAATGGACAAGTCAGATTTGTATGCAAGGAAATTAGGGTTTTCTCCTTTCTATGTTAGTGAGAGTGATTCTCCTAGATTCTTGAATGATTCAAGAACCATTTGGTGTATCAAAGGACTTTCCATCCTTTGTGTGTTGCCTCTTGTCTAATAGTGTTTCTTTCCTTCTGTTATTGTCTCCTTTTTCTTTTTCTCTTCTTCTTAATATCTAGAATCTCTCATTGGTTCTATCAAAGGGCTTTCCATCCTTTGTGTGTTGCCTCTTATCTAAGAGTGTTTCTTTCATTCTGTTATTGTCTCCTTGCTGCTTTTCTCTTCTTCTTAATTTCTAGAATCTCTATTTCTGTCCAATTTTATCTCATAGTCATAACTTGCGTTCTACACATTCAAAGTGAGTGTTTCTTGAGTCTAATTTGTAGTTTAGCATGTGATCTTTCACATTGTTTTGGAAACACCCCATTCAGAGGTTTGTAGCTCAAGATATTGACGTTTTGAAAATTTTGTTCCCTATATTTTTACCAAATTTTGAAATACTCTTTCAACGTTATAACCATATGGATCCTCAATAAGCCCTTTTGTAAATGTGGTTCACATCACATAATCGTCTTTTCAAGCAGGAAAAACATGGTTTTCAAACAAATCGGTATCAATCAAGTGAAGGAAGAGCCTACCACCTATATAAAGCCCATAAATCAAGAGAAGCATGCAAAACTGTACACCAGACATAAGCTTAAAACAAAAAAATTACCTGGAAATAGAAAAACCAAAACAAAGAAAAATCTGCCCCAATAGACTACACTTAAACTACACAGTGTGTCCATTGTGATCAAAAGATCAAAGCGATCAAAATAATCAAAAGATATGGACAAGTGCAATAAAAGTGGAGAAAGGTAGAAGGGGAAAGAAAACTCCCTAAGTCAAGGTGGAAGACACCAAATTTGAACGAGCAGAGAAATGTCCTCCATAACTAGATTTAGGAAGGAATTTCTAAGGAGATGATTCATTCAGTGCCTATTGCTTTTGAATCTTTTGTTTGTGGGTGTCGGTTTAACATAAGCCTATAAGTTAGAATTATATGTACCTCCTATGAATGCATATACAAGTTAGCATTATGTGTACCTTCCCATGTTGATCCTCTCATTTCCTTTCATCTTCCTTTTTTGAGTGCACAAGTCCTTCAAGAATTTTGCATAGTTGAGAATTTGTTTTATGACATCAAGTAGAGGTATGTTCACCTCCACTTTCTTGAAGGTTTCCAAAATCTCGTTATCCGCTTCTTCCATCTTATTGCTTTGAATCACTTTAGTAAGGAATGGAAGAAGGATAAGAGGTTGTTGCAAATCAGAACAAGTGGTGGAAGACGAAGAGGGTCCACCTGTCTCAAATTTCCTGCTTGAACTTGCGCGAAAGTCTTTCTTAGGAAGTTTTGTCTCAGATGTCCCAAGGTGTCCTCTTCTTTATCAGGCTGAGGTGTAGGTGCAGATGAAGGTTGTGGTATTGGAGGTATACCAATTTGCTTCCCAAATCTGAGGTTGATGGCACTAACATTAATTTTAGAATTATGCATAGTCTAAGATGGAAAATTGTCAGAATGTTGTGACTGTATTGAGCCTGATTCAGTTGAGTAGACATCTGCCCCATTTGATTTTTCAAACTTTTTATGGAATTTGTAGTTTCTTGGTGGAACTGCATATTCTGTATTGTCATCTGCCTCAATAACTCCTCTAATATAAGCTTAGAAGTTGAAGGTTGAGGAGCTATTTGTGCAGGTACATGATGATGTAGTTGTTGTTGCTGATATTATTGGACAAGTGGAGGCATATAAGTATTCTGAAAAGGTTGTTGTTGTTGTTGCTGCTATGAAGCATTATACCATCTTAGATTAGGGTCATTCTTCTATTTTGGATTGTACCTATGTGTCAATACCCAATTTCGTCCGGGTAAGTAAATAAATAAAAATAGAGAATAAGAGAATAATAATTAATGGTGGGTAAGAAAAAAAGGAAAAAAGAAAATAATAAAATAAATTTTCTTAATGCAGGACACATCACTAGAAAATATTTTTTGAAATTTTAGTTTAATATGGTAATAACTTGAATCAACATTATGCCAATAATTATAAGCAATAATTAAAATAGTATATTAATATAATTTGTTGCGTCAGTTGCTTTTAAAGAGGAAAAAATAATTTTAAAAATGGATAAATTTTCTGACAATAACTATAATCACTGTCTTGAATATTTTTTTATTTCTTTTTCTTGGAAACAAGACATTTTCTTTCCCTATTTTATTCATTGTCAATTAATTTACAATTAAGGCAAGATTACCATAATATTATAATGTGTATATAAATACGCACCTTGTCATAGAAAAATAGGACGAAAAAAAGGGAGGAAAAAAAATAGAGAGAGACACTCTGAAATAATAGAGATAGATAGAGTACAGGAGAGTATAGAGATAAGTAAGTTCTCACTCTAGAGGGACTCTGCCAACAAAAACTATCAAGGAAGAACTAGGGGAGTATTGAAAGCTGAAAAGGTATGTCATCTTGACACCCTTCTTTTTCTCTTTTTATTGAAGGTCTTTCTAAAGGTATTATTATTTTTACTACACACCAATAATGTTTTTTACAAAAAGAATATCTTCTCTCGTTTCTTTTGGTATTAGTTATATCACCCACATCACGTGACATTTATTTTTTATTTAAAAATAAATAATAAATAAACAACTTCAAAACAAATAAAAAATATCTCATATCACGCATTTTTCTATAAAAAAATAATAATAAGTCATAAAATAAATTCTATAAGTACTCGTCGGCCTATGGCCGGTTTCATCCCTTTTTTTCCCACCATTTTCAAAATAAAAGAATTTCTTCAAAATAAAAAAAACGATGTCAATCCTAATCGAGTTCACTTTTCAAAAATCCAAAATAATTCATAATAATTTTCAAACAAACTCACAAACCTTTTTTTAGATAAAGAACTACGTGATCCCTGATTTTCCATCATAAATGGATATACGTAGGAGCAAGGTCAATTCTTGTTGGGTTCATAAAACAAAAAATATTTTTTGTTTCTTAATAGTTTCTTTATATTATTTTTTTAGGGAAAATTAAACGTTTTGAAAAACCACGTCAAATTTATACATTTAATTAAAGGTACTGCCTTGGGGCAGGTGTAGTAGGGTGCTAACACCTTCCATACGCGTAACCGATTCACGAACCTAAAATCTTGTTTTCGTAGACTATGTCTTATTTTATGGTTTTCCATAGTTTTTCCATAATAAATTATGATGACGACTCCCAAAACTTTTTCTCAAACTCGGTTGTTTTCGGCTCGCCGTCCCGTCGCGATCCTGGTTGCGACACTATGACTATACAAATCAAAATTCTGCTGTTGTAGATAGTTGTTGTAGATTTTTGCAACATAGGCTTGAGGAGTAGGGGAAGAATTAGTTCAAAACCAGTCGCTTAAGATCTTCCGAACCAGTGATGAACCTTGGAGGAAGACAATACAACCAGTCCTTTGTCACTCCCTCTAATTAATGCTGAAATGCCTTTATGAAAATGTGATCTTTTGGGACATGTGGAGGTTTAATTGTGTAGCAGATTATATGGAATTCCTCTAGATATTTACAAGGGCATTCACCTAAAAGACCATGAAACTTAGGTAGCAAATGTATTGGTCCAGTGTTGAGAATGTATGGAACATCCTCGTCAGGTGCAACCAACTCCCAAAGAGTCCTCTCACGAGTTGGAGGTCGAGCCATATTGTTTTCAGTATATAAATCAACAAAATATAAACAAGAATCATAATCAGAGGCAGAGGCATATGCAGAAGAAGCAGTATGCACAAAACCGAAATAGGTAGAACTACAGAAGGATAATGCTCGGAACTATGCAAACTAAGGGTATCTAAATGAACATACTCTAAAGATAAATTCCTAAAATAACTAACTAATCTATGGAAAGTCCTATCTATTTCAAGATCAAAGGGTGGTAATGGTCTAGGATTGTCCCTAGTCATGCACTAAGTCAAAACATATCATGCAAAGTCAACACAAGCATACATACGGGGTACAACTGCAAGTATATGCAAACCTTATCCAAATGAGCTGAAAATTTGTGAGCAATACCCTAAATTCATGAAAAGATAGAACAAAAAGATTTCAAATCAAAATTCAAAGGATAATTATTTTAACAAATAAATGAAAGTTTGGAAAAATGGGGCAATAAAACTTCAAAAATGAAAAAGAAATAGTAAACGGGCATTTTTTGGAGATTTGAGTGTTCCCATACGACAAAGTGGTTTAGGTTCAATAGATCTCAATTTTCTACCCAAAATTCATGTAGAAAACGTTTGGCCAATATTCTTAACCAAGAGGGGGGGGGTGAATTTGTTTTCCCCTTTCAAAAATTGTTCTTTAAAGAGCTTTTTCAAATCTTTAAAGTTTCTTGGAGTGCAATTAATCAAGAACAAAGACAATGTAAAAGTGTAGGGAAAGAGAAATTCACACAATTGTTTTATACTAGTTCAGGCCCATTACCTACGTCCAGTCTTCCTTCAATGAACCTTAGATAAGGGATTCCACTATATAGATATAGTTCTTACAAGCAAGACATACAAAGAACAATCCTCTCAATGTAGTCTCCTTCCTGACTTAATACCAACTATAGGAACCTAGAAAGATCACCCACTTTTTGTCACCCTTAGAGTAATACCAACTCTAAGTCAAAGAACTTCACCAAGTCCCCTTCCTGGCCGCAACAATAGGGAAACACAATCAACCTTGATTGCAGATGAATCTGATTTCCAATAGTACACCTCAAAGTGAATATATGATCGACTATGTGAAACCACAATGTTCTTGCAAGAATCTTTAAGAATTTCTTCCGAATGTAGTATCTTGATTCTTGAAGATCTTAGGATGCTCCTACAGTTAAAATCTCAGCAACAAGTCAATTATGAAAGATATGAATCATAAAAGTTGTTGAATACAGAGAGCAATGCGTCTATTTATAGATTTCTGAACTCTGACGCATTTTAATCGATTACCTAATTAATTTAATCGGTTAGGCTTTAACACTTTTACATTTGGACATGATTTAACAGATTAAAAGTGCATGCAATCGATTAAACAATTCATAAAAGTCACAACATTAAAAAATATGACCGTTATGACAGTTATGACTTTTCTAGAAAAAGGTTTTCATATATAACACATTTTAACCGATTAGGAAAATAACATAATTGGTTAAGCTCCATACTTAAGCAAATTTTGAAAACCTTTTCATTTATAACACCTCAATGCACTCAGTAAACATATGCATGCATAACCACAAGTTTTAATCTATTATCCACATAATCTAATCGGTTAAAACTTGATGTTTTGCCTCTTTTAAGCATACACTAATATCTGATGAATTTAACAGATAATGCAAACATAATAATCGATTAATTCATGCAGATATGCAATGTGCAAAGTGTTTCAATCAATGATTCATTCTTAATCAATGAATACACATATCACATAGTTCAAGCACAATCACAGATATAATAACATAATTGTTTTGCCATTTGGTTGTGTAAGAAACTATAAAACATTTCTTTTGTCATCATCAAAAACACATATGTGAGATATGGGTTCAGCTGTAAATAGCTCCCCCTATCAAAAATTCATATATGATATGTCCAACTTTGATAAAAGGATCAAAAGTTATGACCCTTTGATGTTTTGACAAATCTAGTTTTAAAAAAATTTTGTAACTCAGAATTGGGACTACCATAAGTGCTTATGTGATTTTTCTAACAAAATATGGGCCAAAAGAAGCGAACACAAAACATTTCAAAGAAAAATAACACCTCTACCTATCAAAACAAAAAATGCCAATTAATTGGGAAAAATGTGCACTACTCATGGTACTATTCATCGCATGCGCGCAGTATTTACTGTTCCACTGCATTTTTGTGCCGCAACATGCCAAATAAGTCTAATTCTTCCAATTTTGACTCGTTTAACATGCAACACTCAACACAAAAACAAAAACACACACATTCTACACATTAATGTTCCAAATTAAATGTAGTATACTAGGCAATGACTCCTAGGTCGTCTCTAAATAAACCAATTTGGTTCTGCCAAAGGGTCAAACACGTAGTAGGGGGTGTGAACAAATTACGAATTGAAATTAATAACACAAATTACTTAGATTATAAAGAAATTAAAAATTGTTGATCACTAGTTCAATTGCAATGCTTCCTATTTGTTAAAATAGAATGGCGTAGTTTCTCATACCAAGACGGGTGGGGGGCTTGTTGAATTGGTGAAGTGTAAAAATATAAACTTTCAAAAACTATTTCACAAAATAAGATGCTTTTACACTTTTCTTGAATCACAAGTTAAAAGATATGCAATGCAGCAGTAAACTTAATTGAATATACTAATAGTGTGTTGAAAATAGAATGGCTTAGTTTCAATACCAAGAGAGGGGAGGGGTGAATTGGTGAAACACAAAAATAATGTTTTCTTTGAATCTTTTTCGCAAAGTAGATGCCTTTAAAAGCTTTCTTGAAACACAAGGAAAAAGACTTTGTAGTGCAGCGGAATATAATCGAATGAGAAAAATACAAAGTCAACTGAATATAACAGAGTAGGGATAGAAAGATCAAACACTGAGTTTTTATACTGGTTCGACCAAGCCTACATCCTGTGTCCTTCCACCACAGGAAGCAAATGCACTATAATGATCAACGTTTTTACAACAAGGCTTTTATAGCGACATCCACGTCAAAAATATAAAACACCTCTGTAACCCTCTAATCAAAATATATGCATATACAAACAAAGAACAGCAGCAAGATGTCCCCTCTCTAACCCTCTAATCAAAATATAGGCATATACACTTTGAACAATCCTCAAAGTCCAGAACGCCGCACGTTCTCTTCCTGTAATCACAACAAGGCAACTCCAATCTTCACAAGATTGATAGAAACTGATCATGAAAAAGACACCTCAAGTGCATGTTGATCAGACAGTAAGGGCACACAGATTCTTGCTCGTCAAGCAATCAACAAAGATGAACACCACAGTCTTCTTGATGAATTCTTGGAGCTTTCACACTTTCTGCAAGAGATCAATAATCTGAAAGAAATCAATCAAATCGTTAGAATCACACTCGTTCTTATAGAAATCAAATTCGTGCCAATTTATAACAATTTGCAACTCTGACGCATTTTATTCGACTTTGCGACTAATGCAGTCGAATATAAGAAAATAGTTATAGGAGTTAGCAGCAATCAATGCAGTTAACTGAATGAACAATTAATGCAGTCGAATCATAATAAATGCTTGGTCAATATAATTAAAAATATAGTCGTGGTAACATTTAATTCAAGCATTAACAGAATTTGAAAACTGTAACAGAGTTTGTCGAATGCAGGTTGCTTGTAATCGGCTTTACAACACAGTTAAACAAAGTTTTTAAAAACTTTCTCTTCCAAAATTCTCACTGCACACTTTGAAAAAAATTGTGCAAAGACACGAGTTTTAATCGACTTACTTCATAATGAAGTCGACTTAAAACTGTTGTTTTCCTTTTCTAAAACATATGTCATGCATTCACATATAAGATCTCATGTAAAACACAGTGAATTACAGTAATCAACACAAACATGTTCTCAAATATTCATAATCATGAAAGTAATGAACATGTAACACATAATACACATGTGGTATTAATTATGTGTTGTCATCATAAAAAGCCAGAAACTCTGAGATTGTAGGTTATGCTAAACCAGTGCTCCCCCTATCAATAATCTCAACACAGCGTAATTGACTTAATAAAATAGTGTAGGGATCAGAAAATTGAAACGCTGATTTTTATACTGGTTCAGCCAACCTGCCTACATCTAGTGTCCTTCCAACAACAGGAAGCAAATGCACTATAAAGATCAAGGTTTTTACAAAATTTTTTTTACAAAGACCTCACGTCAAAAGTGTAAAACATCTCTCTAACCCTATAATCTAAATATAGGCAACAACACAAACAAGACCAATAGCAAGAACACCATCTCCTGTTGTCTATCCCTTTGAGGCACCCTCAAAGTCAAGAACATTATTCTTCTTCCTGCTAACACCAAAGGGAATCCAAGCCAATCTTCAAAGATTGCAAATCCTGATCACGCAGAATACACCCAGTTGTGCAGATTGATCAGACGTTCAAATCAACAAGTCTTGCTTCTCAAGAAACATCAAGTCTTTGATCACCATGGTCAATCTTGGTTCTTCGAGCTTATTCTTTCTCTGTAAGATCACACAACGTTTTGTAAAAGATATGAAAATGTCAGATGCACAAAAGTTCTTACAGAATGCAAATCAACGTCAATTTATAGTAATACACACATCAGACGTATTTTAATCGATTTCGCTACTAATGTAGTCGAATACATCTTGCAGTTATAACAGACTAGCATTAGTCAAGCTCATTAATTGAATGCACATTTAATACAATCAACTTACAATAAATGTGTGGTCAATATATTTAAAAATATGACCGTTAAGACAATTATGTCAAGGATTCAATCATTTTTCAAAATAATAACCAACTTAGTCGAATACACATTGCATGCAGTCGATTAAAAAAAATCACTTAGCACATTTTGAAAAATTTTCTCTTCAAAATAACTCACAACAGACTTGATAAAAGTTTGTGCAAACACATGAGTTTTAATCGATTCATCCCAAAATGTAATCGACTTAAAACTGTTGTTTTGCTACACATTAAAGTTCAACCAAAGTGTTTGTGGTTTTCCGTTTCCAAAAACTTATGTCATGCACACACATATAAAATTACATATTAAACAAGTGATATGCAATGAACAACACAATCATGTTCACAAATATGCTTATACAGATTTATCACAGTAAGCAAAAGCATATAATATGTAAGCATAGAACACGTAACACAGAATACTCGTGTTATTAATTATGTGTTGTCATCATCAAAAACACAAATATCACTAAGATTATGGGTTCAGCTAAACCAGTGCTCCCCATATCAACAATCTCCCCCTTTTTAGATGATGCACAACCATGATTAATAAACAACCATGTTGCAAACATCATACATATTATCTCAATATTCAATTACATCAAATTCTCCCCCTTTGGGCATTATAAAAAAAGATATACAGAGTAATTGATATACTGATAATCACGCATATAGAGATGCATCAGATAAGATAACAGAAATAATATGATGCTCCCCCTATCAATGATATTCACATGATAGTAATATTTGCTCCCCTTAATGGAAACATGTGAACTATCAACAATATGTAATGCTCCCCCTATCATTATGCATGTTTCAATCTGAAATCACAGATGCATAATGCAGTACAATCAGAGTATATCTCAGAGCACATAAAGTCACATTCAAGCATTGCATCAGAACAAATATACCACAGTAGTAATTTCATAGCATAAATGATATAATTTTAATCAAGAATATAGTTTAAACATTCAACAAATATTTATCACAATCTAAACACAAATATTTATCAAGGTTTAAAGATGACAAATATTCCCAGTTTGGAATATTCAAACCCAATGTCAAAATCTAATCGATTTTATCACAATCATAATCTACTTCTTGCTGTTCAGAATGTTGATCTTCCATTTAATCTTAGTCAGCAAACATATTTCTTGCATAACCTTTCCAGGCCTTTCCAGATCAAGCATTTTAGAATCAATGTATTACAAGAATTATCACAGATAATGTATAAGTATGCAATGATGTAAATGTGACAGTAAAACATGTTCAGTTGCATACATACAAAGTGTAATTGATCATCAACTATTTTATGCTACTATTATCCAAAATTCCTAGTTCATTCCGGATTGCGTAAAATCTTTCCTTGTTCAACGGTTTTGTGAAAATGTTAGCCCATTGATGTAAGGTGTCTACATATTCAACCTTAATTTCACCCTTAAGGATGTGGTCTCGTATGAAACAATGCCTTATTTCAATATGCTTAGTTTTAGAGTGAAGAACATGATTCTTAGTCAAGTTTATTGCACTGGTGTTATCACATTTTAAGGGAATATTATCTAATGATATCTCGTAGTCCTCTAGTTGGCTCTTGATCTAAAGAGACTGAGCACAACAGCTTCCAACTGCTATGTACTCGGCTTTTGTGGTATATAATGCCACACAAGCTTGTTTCTTTGAATATCAAGATACCAGTGAAGATCCAAGTAGATGACATGTACCACTAGTGCTCTTTCTGTCTAGCTTGCAACCACCAAAATCAGAATCACTATATCCCTTAAGAAAAATGTTTGAACCACTTGGATACCATAGTCCAAGATTCTTGGTTCCCTTTAAGTATTTCAAAATTCTTTTTACAACTGTTAGGTGTGATAATTTTGGTAGAGACTGAAACCTAGCATAGAGACAGACACTATGCATGATATCTGGTTTACTGGCAGTTAAGTACAGTAGAGATCCAATCATACCTCTATACATTTTCTGATCAACCGCTTTTCCTTCTTCATCAAGGTCAAGATAGCAGTTTGTTGCCATAAGGGTTGTAGCCTCTTTGCAGTCCAACATTTTGTATTTCTTTAACAGATTAGTGTAGTACTTGAATTGATGAATAAAGATGTCATTCTCAGTCTGCTTAACTTGAATTCCTAGGAAGTATGTGAGTTCTCCCATCATGGACATTCATCTGCACAATCTTAGAAAACTCTTTGCATAAACTAGGATTAGTTGATCCCAAAATGATATCATCAACATAAATTTGAACATATAATCTATCCTTTATGGAATTCTTAATGAAAAGAGTTGAATCTACTTTACCCCTAGCGAATCCCTTCTTTACCATGACCTTGGCGCCTATTTCAATCCATATAAGGCCTTTTTCAATTTGAAGACAAAGTCTGGATGTTCATAGTCTTGAAATCCTGGTGGATGTTCCATATAGACTTCTTCCTTGATATACCTGTTTAGGAAGGCGCTCTTGACATCTATTTGGTACAACTTGAACTTCATGACTGAAACAATAGCAAGCAGTATCCTTATTGCTTCCAGTCTGGCCACTGGTGCATACGTTTCATCATAATCGATTCCTTCTTCTTGACTATAACCTTTAGAAACCAACCTTGCCCTGTTCTTGATTATTTCTCCTGAATCATCCATCTTGTTTCTGAAGACCCATTTAGTGCCTATAACCTGAAGGTTTTCTGTTCTTGGAACCAACTCCCATACGTTATTCCTTTTAAAATGATTTAGCTCTTCTTGCATGGCCATCATCCAATTTTTATCAGCAAGTGTAACTTCAACATTCTTGGGTTCAATCTTAGAAACATACGCTACATTCATGCAGAATTGATTAAGTTGACGCCTGATGGAAACACCTCTTGTGATATCACCAATGATGTTGCTTGTCGAGACATTCCTTGGTGTTTTCCATTCCTTAATCGATTCAGCTCTGAGGGGATCGATTACATTCTCACGCTTTTCCTCTTCTGGAATTTCTTCATTTTCTTCTTCCTCTCCAGTGAAATCATCTGCATCTATAGACTTTCTAGAGTGTACAGGATTAGTGGCAATATCAATATACTTGTCGGAAGCTACATGTACAAATTCTTCAACACACATTGTTCTTTTGTTATAAACACGGTAAGCTTTACTTGTAAGAGAACAACCAATAAAGATGGCCTCATCGGCTTTGGAATCAAACTTACCAAGGCTTTCCTTACCATTGTTTAGAATAAAACACTTGCATCCAAAGATCCGCAGATGTGAAAAGTTAGGCTTCCTTCCCTTGAACAATTCATAGGGAGTCAAGTTCAACATTGATCTTATCATTGTTTTGTTCAATACATAACAAGTTGTGCTCACTGCATCTGCCCAGAAATACTTTGGTAAGTCCCTCTCATTCAGCATGGTTCTTGCCAGTTCTTCTAATGCCCTATTCTTTCTTTCAACAACTCTATTATGCTAAGGTGTTCTTGGTGCTGAGAAGTTGTGAGAGATTCCCATCTCTGCACAATCTTCATCAAATGCTTCATTCTGGAACTCCTTACCATGATCACTTCTAATCGATTTAATCTTAAGCTCCTTTTCATTTTGAATGACAGCAGCAAATTTCTTGAACATCCTGAAAGTTATACTCTTGGCAGAAATGAAGAAGGTCCATGTAAAACGAGAATAGTCATCAACAATTACTAAACCATATAAATTTCCTCCAAGACTCCTAACCCTTGAAGGACCGAATAAGTCCATATGTAATAGTCCAGGGGTCTGGTAGTAGACATTTCTCTTTTATTTTTGAATGATTGTCTTTTTTGTTTTCCTTTTTGGTATGCATCACACAATTTTTCAAAAGCATAGAAAATATTAGGAAGACCAATAACTAGATCCTTAGACACTAGCTTGTTCAATTGACCCATATTAATATGAGCTAGTCTTTTGTGCCACAACCATGCACCATCTTCTATAGACATAAGACATACAATAGATTTGAAAGAAGTTTTCTAAAATTGATTATGTAAATGTTGTTATATCTCTTTCCTATTAGTAACAACTCATCAGTTGAACCATTGCTATCAAACAGTATTTTGGTTCAAAAGTTATTTTCAGCCCTCTATCACACAACTGACTAATACTGAGCAAATTGTGTTTCAATCCTTCAACAAGCAGCACATTATCAATTCATATGCAGAGCGAGTTTGGATTTTACCAATACCGATGATTTTTCCTTTGTTGTTATCATCGTATGCGACATGGCCAGTAGTCTTGTAAGAAATGCTTGTGAATTTTGTTGGATCTCCTGTCATGTGCCTTGAGCATCCGCTGTCCAGATACCACATGGAATCTTTCGTTCTTTATTTCAAACATGCTTTCACTATTTCAGATTTAGCTATCACTAGTACAAAAACAGCGTATAACGTCACGCGTTTAACGTCCAACCATTGAATAACCAACGTTAAAAATGATCGGTGACATTTTTGTAAATAAATGCAATTATTAAACGTCGTTTAGAATTGTAATTCGACGTAAAATGATATAAAACGTCGAATGTTCCAGCATTAGACGTCAAAACGTTAGTGAATTCAATAAAAATTTGAGCGGGAGATTGAAAATTCATTTTCTTTATCTTAGTGCGCGAGACCCTCTTCTCTTCTCAAACTTTTCTCGAACGAAGTTTGACGACCATCACATGTAATCTTTCTTTCATTTGATAAAAATGCATTTTATGTATGATTTTCATTTGTTTTGATCGATTATTGTCGTGCTTTTGTCCTTCATAGGCGCATTCTGCTTTCTTTGTCACCGGTGACGACACTTTATTCCAACAAACTCACCTTTTGAAGGTTAGTTTTCGTTTTCGTTTTGAAGAACTTATTTGTTGAACTTGGTTGTTGTTGTTTGGTTGAACTTGTTTGTTGTTGTTGTTGTTTGATTGAACTTGTGTGTTGTTGGTTATTGTTGTTTGTTGTTGATACTACATTCATAGTTCTTCCTTTATAAATACTAAAAACTGAAATTTGTTGTTTTTCTGCTTTTCAGGTCTCGTAGAGTTGTAAAAAAGATCACAATTAATTAAAAAAAACAAAAAAAAAGGTGATTTACGTCGTATATTAACAAAATTCGACGTTAAGTTAACATCGTATATTGACGAAATTCGACGTCAATTTAATGTCTCTTGATATGACGTCGTTCACGAATTCGCCGTTAAAAGCCAAAAATATTCGACGTTGTACGCGATTTTTGTACTAGTGCATCATGATGAGATCACTTCCTGATACACTCTCTTTGTTATCATTTTGATGCCTGTGACTTTTCTTCTCATTGAGGAATCTTGTAAACTTTTCAGCCTGCAAATTCATCCTTTCAGCTCTTGATTCCAATTTAACTACACTATTTTTCTTGTTTCTAAAGAAACCTGTTTCAAGAGACTCATAAAAGCATTAGTGACAGAGTTTGACTTAGCATTATAGGTCGCATGCACAAGTTCAAAAACAGATTCACCTATTCTTCTTGTTTGAGAAACAGAGGTCATTTTTCAGGATCGAATCGATTAACCGAAAATAGTAATTGTTTTATTTTTCAAATATTTTATGAAAATCAGCTCTAGTGCCAATTGTTAAAATATAATGACTTAACAAAAGAGTGTAGAGATCAGAAAATTCAAACGCTGATTTTTATACTGGTTTGACCAACCTGCCTACATCCAATGTCCTTTCAACCACAGGAAGCAAATGCACTATAGAGATCAAGGTTTTTACAGAGACCTCATGTCAAAAGTGTAAAACACCTCTCTAACACTCAAATCTAAATATAGGCAACAACACAAACAAGACCAGCATCAAGAACACCCTCTCATGTTGCCTTTCCCTTTGAGGCACCCTCAAAGTCAAGAATATCGTTCTTCTTCCTACTAACACCATAGGGAATCCAAGCAATCTTCAAAGATTGCTAATCCTGATCATGCAGAATACACCGGGGGGGGTGTTAATTGGTGAAGTGTAAAAATATAAGCTTTCAAAAACTATTTCACAAAATAATATGCTTTTACACTTTTCTTGAATCGCAAATTAAAAGATATGCAATGCAGCAGTAAACTTCATCGGATATACTAACAGCGTAATCGACTTAATAAAAGAGTGTAGAGATCAGAAAATTCAAACGTTGATTTTTATACTGGTTTGACCAACCTGCCTACATCCAATGTCCTTTCAACCACAAGAAGCAAATGCACTATAGAGATCAAGGTTTTTACAGAGACCTCACGTCAAAAGTGTAAAACACCTCTCTAACACTCAAATCTAAATATAGGCAACAACACAAACAAGACCAACATCAAGAACACCCTCTCATGTTGCCTTTCCCTTTGAGGCACCCTCAAAGTCAAGAATATCGTTCTTCTTCCTACTAACACCATAGGGAATCCAAGCAATCTTCAAAGATTGCTAATCCTGATCATGCATAATACACCCAGTTTGTGCAGATTGATCAGAAGTTCAAATCAGCAAGTCTTGCTTCTAAAGAAACCTCAACTCTTTGATCACCACGGTCAATCTTGGTTCTTGGAGCTTTTTCTTTCTCTGTAAGACACACAACTTTCTGTAAAAGATATGAAAATTTCAGATGCACAAAAGTTCTTACAGAATTCAAATCAACGTCAATTTATAGTATTACACACATCAGATGTATTTTAATCGATTTCGTTACTAATGTGGTCGAATACATCTTGCAGTTATAACAGACTAGCATCAGTCAAGCTCATTAATTGAATTCACATTTAATACAATTGACTTACAATAAATGTCTGGTGTATATATTTAAAAATATGACCGTTAAGAGAGTTATGTCAAACATTCAATCAGTTTTCAAAATAATAACCAACTTAGTCGAATACACATTGCATGCAGTCGATTAAGAAAAGTCACTTAGCACATTTTGAAAACTTTTCTCTTCAAAATAACTCACAACACACATGATAAATTTTTTTGCAAATATACGAGTTTGAATCGATTCATCCCATAATGTAATCGACTTAAAATTATTGTTTTGCTTTACATTAAAGTTTAACCAAAGTGCTTGTGGTTTTCCATTTCCAAAAACTTATGTCATGCATACACATATAAAATCACATACTAAACATAGTGATATGCAATGAACAACACAATCATGTTCACAAATATGCTTATACAAATTTATCACAGTAAACAAAAACATATAACATGTAAGCATAGAACATGTAATACGGAATACTCATGTGTTATTAATTATGTGTTGTCATCATCAAAAACACATATATAACTGAGATTGTGGGTTCAGCTAAATCAGTGCGCCTCCTATCAACAATCTCAACACTATCCTTGATTAATAACAAATTAAACACTCATCTCACCCCCAATCCAATACGAATTCACCAACTAAGCAAAGACTAAAACAGTTTTCATAAAAGCAAAATAAGGAAACGCAATGCACACATTTAATAAATTATGCACCATCACATATTAAGAAAATATGGTTTTAATCAACTAAGCGAAGATTAAACACAAATTAGGCAACAAAGCGTGTACCTAATTGTAAGCACAAAATAAACTTAATATAATGCAAGGTAGAAGAATAGAATCTCAACGACATTGCAGCAATCTCAAGGAATTCTTGCAATCTCTCTAGTGTCCAACCACACAAATTCAAGCTACCATTAAACTGAAATGGAAACAACAAAACGCAGAAACAAGATAATTAAAGCACAAACGAAAGAGAAATGCAAAACGTAAGGGAATTGGAAACGAAATTCAAACCAGAAAATGAAATTGAAATGCAAAAGTGCAACTGTAAATGAAAATTTAGAGTTAAAAACAATAAACGAAATTGAAAGCACCAAAACGAAATAGAAAACGAAAAGATAGATATTAAAAGACAAAAATAAAAATAAAACCTAGCAAAAGCCTTATTCACTTCCAAGCCATCAATTGGAATGAATGTGTAACATTTTTCTCTTTGGATACTAAAACCTAGGCCAGACCAATCTTTCCTACAAATGGGCCTCTCTAAATATGACCTAAGAATGGGTCCAAAGTCATAAAGTCCGGCCCAAAACACATTAAAATGAAAATAAAAACAAATGCTAATGTGGAAAATAGAAAATGAGTTCGCAATGCTCTTGAAGTCCCAATTATAATTCCAAAATTTGATCTGAAAATAATAATGAGAATAATTAAGCTCAGATAATTCAAATTAATTAAAATATTAATTATTGGTGAAATTAAGTCCAAATAACAAAATTGAGAGAATAATGGACAATTAAGCACAATTCACTAAATAAATTCGGTGTGGAAAGCTAAGTTAATAGGAAAAAATAATGATTCATCAGATATTCATCTAAATGGATATCTGTTGAAAATAGAATGGCTTAGTTTCAATACCAAGAGGGGAGTGAATTGGTGAAACTCAACAATCAAAGTCTTTTAAAAATCTTTTTCACAAAAGGACGAACTTTGAGTCACCCTCAAAGTTAAGAAGGCAGCACGCTGTTCTTCCTGTAATCACAACAGGGAACCTCAATCCAATCTTCACAAGATTGTAGCCTCTGATCTCTCAGTTACACCCAATGTGCAGAAATGATCAGCCTTTGTACGTGCAGTTAAGTTGCTCTTCAAGAATCCACAAGTAGATGATCACCACGGTCACTTCTTGTTTCTTGGAGCTCCTTCTCTCTTTCTGTAAAAATGCACTTTCTGCAAAAGATATCACAAACTGTTAGATTCATAAAAGTTCTTACAGAAATCATATTTGCGTCAATTTATAGATAAACACAACTCTGACGCATTTTAATAGACTAAGCTATTAATGCAGTCGAATATAACAATTCTGTTATTGTAGTTAGCAGCAATCAATGCAGTTAATTGAATGTACAATTAATGCAGTCGAGTTTCATTTAATGCTTGGTCAACATATATAAAAATATAGTCGTTGTAACATTTAATACAAGCATTAAAAGAATTTCAAAACTGTAACAAACTTAGTCGAATGCAGGTTGCATGTAATCGACTATATAACACAGTTAAACAAAGTTTTGAAAAACTTTCACTTTGAAAATCTCACAGCACACTTTGAAAATGGTTTGTGCAAAGCCACGAGTTTTAATCGACTTACTTCACAATGCAGTCGACTTCAAACTGCTGTTTTGCCACACAATTAAAGTTCAACATAAGTGATTGTGGTTTTCCTTTTATAAAACATCAGACATGCATTCACCAATAAAATCAATTATATAGCACAGTGAAATGCAATGTATCAACGCAATCATGTTCTCAATGCTTTAAACAGATTTACACAATGATTAAAAACATATAGCATGTAAGCAATAGAACATGTAACACATAAACAATCACATGATAAAGATATAATCTCCCCCTTAAGTGTAGGCATGTGAAATTATCTAAGATCCTATGCAATGCTCCCCTGCCATTATGCATGTTTTATAATCAAAACCCAAATGCACAATGCAGTTTTCATAGAACATTTTAGAGCATGTATAACTTGTGACAGTATTGTATCAAGACAAAAATTGTGTAAACTCATCAATGAAGCATAAATAAAATATCAATCAACAATCTCAATATTATCTCACGTAATTTCAATCAATTATAAAACATAGATATATTAAAAGAGAAATAATTAACAGAATGTAATCAATAAAAAGAATAAGCAAATTCCAAATCATGGAATTTTTAACCCCTATTAAACAATAATCGATTGATCCACTGTTGCAATCGACTTCATTGCTTTCCATTTGAGTTGTATCTCCAATAGTTCATCCAGAAGCAATGTTCGTGCAAATCCTTTCAAGATCTTTTCCAGATCAAGCATTTTAGAATCATTGTAATACAGGAAATAATACAGGTATAATCTGTGTGTGTAAACGTATGAATGTAAAGATAAACAGTAAAGTAATCAACTTCATACACAACAAAATTGACTTATCAGATACTATCAGATACTCAATATATAATAAACTTCTGATTTCATTGATTTTAAACTGGAATTACAATCAGATAGACCAGAGAAAGTGGCTTATAAAGCCTACTACAATAGAAACACTTAAAATAATAAAGCAAACAAACTAAAACAAACAAGCAACTAAGACAACCAAACAACTAGGACAGACATTCCTTGTAACCCTATTCTGAGTCAGATGTTTCCATAATATCGTCATCAGAAGTGTTGTCTTCCCTTCGTTGTTGAGCCTCATCAAATCTTCTTCCAAAATTATTGAATTTATCATTCAAAGTTATGAATTGTTCAGCTACAAATGTTTCCAAATTTGTCTCATGAAAGAAATTTGTACGTTCTGCATTTGCTGCTGGAGTACTTCTTGAGTTGTAGGATAAGTCTTCTTCACCTTTGAATACAACATTCATCATATGGTAGATAGTGAGATTTCTTGAATACAACAGTCTTCATATGATTTTTTATCACCTTTAGCCAGTTTGTTGGAATATTATTCTTGATGGCATGTGGCAGGTATACATCTTCAGTAGACATTCATTCTCGAATCAATATTCCAGGTAAGATCACCCATGCAAGAAGATAAGTAATAATCTTCTCCTCTATCTTTAACCCTTCATGTACAAAGAGCCTCTCAATTGGATATCTTCCAGGAAATCTCAGCCAACTCGTGTAAACGTCTCTTTTCCTCAAAGATATATTAATTTTGGAGTTGGGCAAATTAGAAGATGCATCTTCTGCTTCTAGTCCAGTAATTAGCATCCAGATAAAGTTGTCAATGTGAATGTCTATGTCTTTCACTCTTGAATGAATATCACCATTGACAATGTTCGGGTTGTGATAAAATACTCTTACAAGGTCCGAATACTAGTAGCCTTTCTTTGGTACAAATATAGAAAGTCCCTCTGTTTCGAACCATTTCGGAAACTGAAAGCCCTCTCTTTCAAACATATTCAAGTTCAAATTCTTGGGAGGTACCATAATCTTGACTCGTCCACGACGAAATCTTTCTCTTGTATCATCATCACTGATCCACCCTTCAGGATCAGCACCTCTTGCCATTCTCACATGTAACACCCATAAAAAAATCCAAAATTTTACACCAGTTTTTTTTTTTATCATCGCGGAAGTAAACATCAAAAGGCTAGGTGTCTTACAACATAAGGTTAAAACCTTACAAATATAAAATTCATTATTCAAAGACATAAAATTTCTTTAAAACATGATAAATCCCCCATAGTTATTCCCATATCTCTCATCGAGCTACTCCATCTCTGCCTCATCTGTAACGCCATCTACTCCCGTACAAGTACGATCATCGTAGGTGGAACCACAACCACAAAATGAAAGGGTGAGTAACTAAGAACCTAACATAGCATATAATTTCAATATCAAAATATCATAACTTAGATTATCCTAGTCACAACCTTACAATACAACACAATATTCAACTCATAGCTTAGATCACTACCACCCAGACTATAATATTCAACTCATAACTCAGATCATCACCACTCAGACTATCAAAGTCACAATATTAGTACCTCAGATCATGACGACTCGGACTATCAAAGTCACATTATTAAACCTCAGATCAACCAATCATACTATCAAACTCACAACATCTTTATACATCACAGTATTAAACTCAACACTCAAATCATTGACACAAGCTTCTGTTGTTTCCTTGAATTTTTGTCGTACCAAACCTATTTCGCAAAACAGGGCGATTCGAGTCGTCTTCCATCACAACTTCAGACCTATCTCCTCGACTCCTCAAGGAATTACGAGTAAAAACTTCGGTTAGGCGCACCCACCGAGCACTATACTCACACGAGCCGAAGTCATTGGGCGAGACATCCAACCCTCTCTATTCCCCACACATGAGGAAAGGTTGACACTCGAATCTCAGTCTCCGCAGAGACTCAACACACTATCGTATCGCAATACGAACACCATTGATTCGACAAAAATTCTAAGGAAATGACAGAACGCTTGCTCTCACAATTTTACCATCACAACCATCACCATCATATATAAAGTCAACTAAATTCATTGACTAACAAATAATTAAATAACTTAATTTAATTATTTATCCTACTGCCGCAGCCCTCTAAAATTACTAATTTCACACTTCCATCAACTAGAACAACATTTCTAGTGCACCCCCACTTTTTAATTAATACCCAACATCAAAGACAACATAAATCTAATATACCTCTTTTTTTTCTCTAAACACACTCCTCTCATTCTCATAATTCATTCTTTTCTCTTCCAACAATGGAAGAGAATTCTATATACCCTCTTACCCACACTCTTGGCCAAAGAGTATAGATAAGTGCTCCCAATGAGTAAAATTGAATGCTGTCCAAACTGACCTTTGCTGACTATTTTGCTCATTACTCTCTCTACCGAACTCCAATTGAGTTGATTCTTGCTTTGTTGTAAACTAGACTCAAATATCTTTCTTTGGACATAAAACTCGAAATTTTTGGACTACAGGGCTAGCTTCAGTAAAATTATTAAAAATCGGAAAATTTAATCACACTCTGGTATGCTCAGCTTTGACCTTTGATGCCTGTTTTGCTCATTACTCTCTCTACCGAACTTTAATTGAGTTGATTCTTGATTTTTTGGAAACTAGACTCAAGTATCTTTCTTTGAAAACAAAAAGCATAATTTTTGGACTACAGGACTAGCTGCAGTAAAATTATTAAAATTGGAAGTTTAACCACGCTCTGGTCTGCTTTGCTTTGACCTTTGATGACTATTTTTATCATTACTCTCTCTACCGAACTGCAATTGAGTTGATTTTTGATTTGTTGGAAACTAGACTCAAATATCTTTCTTTGGAAACAAAAAGCGTAATTTTTTGACTACAGGGATAGCTGCAGTAAAATTATTAAAATTGGAAGTTTAACCACGCTCTGGTCTGCTTTGCTTTGACCTTTGATGACTATTTTGATCATTACTCTTTCTACCGAACTGCAATTGAGTTGATTCTTGATTTGTTGGAAACTAGACTCAATTATCTTTAATTTGACTACTCATACGACTATTTTGGGCTTCGGGAAGGGTCTCAAATAAATCTCAACATGTTAACTTTAATCCCAACACACAAGGAAGAAAGCATGCAACAACATTATATTTATACGGGTCTTACATCACACAATGCATTACCCATCTCTACTTGAGAATTTGTAATCATCAGAATTTCAGGATGAACTTCGTGGATTTCGCTGTCCATACTCATACTTTACCACCTTAATAACTAGCACAGAGATATCCCTCCTTGGACTTCTCTTTAATACCAATAGGAACAACATACCTTATTTGAATATCAATATAATTTCTCATATATGGTAGATCAATGCAACTATAACAGTGAAATCAGCATTTAAAGATCAAATAACCTTTCGTAGAAGAGGATCAAACGGAAACAACACAACCCCTGAGTACGACCGAACGAAAACTCATTAACTATGACAAAACCGAACAGCATTACAAGATTGTGTACTAGTACATGACCGAACGCTAGTACTAAACAAAATACTAATACGAGACCGAGCGCTATAACTTAAGACGAACACCTACAGTTTACTCCGAACACTTAAGATTGATCTTGAATATTATTCATAAAACCTAACACTACTAAGAGACCGATCGTTACAACAATATGACCGAACTATGTATAAGAACTATTATCCAATTATAACCAAATATATAAACTACTATCCAAGCATAATTATGATCAACACATAACCTTACCAATTCACATCCTTCTTACAAACTTCTAAAACCCCAAACTTATATCATACACATCTTTTACACTTAATTTAGATCATCTAAACCTTTCTAATATTATCTAAAGAGTTTCATCTCAGATTTGAGGGTCAATTCTTCAGAAAACACAATCATCATGAACACAGCACCTAATACTTCATATCAACAACATCCAACACCAAATCATTCAATTATACACACATGTAGAATCATCAAACCCCAATTTTCATACATCATAAACCAATTAACTAAATTACTAGCTTCCCTTACCTCTTGACTGAACAGAAAACTTTGACACCTTCAGGAATTTGTTTGAACTTCAAGAAAATCTAGAAACACCTAAAGATCATCGAGTTAAAAAGAAAGGATCAATCAAAAGACCGAGAACATGATCAAAATTTAGAATAAGAAGCGGATGAACACATGCAACAGGATTTCCTTTGCATGCACCAGAAACTGAAACACTAAGAAGAGTAAATGAAACATACTGACTCAAATCACTAGATTAACCGGTTGACAAGAAATCCTTCAGCTCAAGGATCACCTAAACTCCTTCTGAACGAAGAACAACTGATTAACTTATGAAGATTTTTAGAGAGAAGGAGGAGAAATGAAAGATTCAGAAAGTTAGAGTGAGATGGTGCATGCAGAGATTGAAACGTGAAATTTGAAAATTTCATATATATATCACTACCAAAACCGATCGGTCCAATCAACTGCATACACTTGTCCTTCTCCACTATCTATGAATTTCTCAATCCTTCCATTCTCCCCAACAACAAGATTTTTCGTCCTCGAAAATTAGACTTACCAAAGAACAGATTAGGATATAGTTCCATCATGACATCTTCCAATTCCCAAGTAGAGTCACATGTTCTCCTATCCCAGACCACCTTAACTAAACTGATGGATTTTCCTCTAAGTTTCTTAGTATGGCTTTCCTCAATGCTAATAGGTTGCATCTCAACCGAGCAGTCTTCTCTGACTTGTATATCTTCTACTTCCAACACATGAGAAGGATACGGATCATACTTCCTAAGCTGAGATACGTGAAAAACCTAATGAAGATTGGCTAACTGAGGCCGCAAAGCTATCTCATAAGCAACTAGTCCTATACGCCTCAAAATCTGATAAGGACCAATGAACTTAGGAGACAACTTCTTAAACCGAACGGCTCTTCCAACACTCGTAGTAGGATTTAATCTGAGGAAGATGTGATCTCCAACAGCAAAATCTAAAGGTCTTCTTCTTCGATCAGCATAGGACTTCTGACTACTTTGAGACGCTCTTAATCTTTCTTGAATTAATTTCACCTTTTTAGCAGTCTGCTAAATCATTTTTGGCCTAGTTAACACTACTTCTCCTTCTTGAATCCAACAAAGAGGAGTCCTGCAACGTCTTTCATACAAAGCTTCGAACGGTGTCATACCAATACTGGACTGAAAACTGTTGTTATAGGTGAATTCCACTAATGGCAACACTTCATCCCAGACTCCCAAGTGATCCAAAACACACGTCCTCAACAAATTTTCAAGTGTTTGGATTGTCCTCTTAGACTGACCGTTCGTCTAAGGATGATAAGCGGAACTCATCTGCAACTGACTGCCTAACTCACTCTGTAGTGACTACCAAAACCGAGAAGTGAACCGAGGATCCCGATCGGATATAATACTGCCTGACACCCCATGTAACCGAACCACTTCTTTGATATAGAGCTGAGCCAACTTTGCCATTGACATCCTCAGGTTAATGGCAAGAAAGTGAGCACTCTTGGTTAACCTATCTACTATCACCCATATGGCATCATGTCCTTTGACCGTACGAGGCAAATGAGTAACAAAGTCCATGGCAATGTTATCCCATTTCCATACAGGAATCTCCAATTGCTGCAGCAAACCTCCTGGTCTTTGATGTTCCACTTTAGCTCTCTGACAAGTTAAACATGAAGACACAAAGCAAGCCACATCTACCTTCATGCCTGATTACCAAAAAGATTCCTTGAGGTCCTGATACATTTTAGCCATGCCTGGATGCATACTAAAACCACTCTTATGTCCTTCCTCAAGAATCAATATCTTCAACTCCCCATCATTGGGCATACACACTCTTCCTCTGAACCTTAAGAGACCGTCTGTCCCTTCACTAAAATCCTTTCCTTGTTCTCAACCAACCAAACCTCGAAATTTTAGTAACTTGTTGTCAACCAATTGCTTTTCTCTGATGTTATCCAACAATCCACTTGCTAACACGAAACTACTACAGATAAAACCATTCGGTTCCACCTCCACCTGTAATCTTAAATCCCTAAAGCTCTCAACCAAACTCAGCTCTCGGACCATCATAGCAGAAGCATGCACAGTCTTCCGGCTCAAAGCGTCAGCTACCATATTAGCTTTCCTAGATGGTACAACAGATCAAACTCGAAATCCTTAAGAAATTCCACCCACCTTCTTTGCCTCATGTTAAACTCCTTTTGATCAAAGAGGTACTTTAAGCTCTTGTGATCGCTGAACACTTGAAATTGTGCACCGTAAAGATAGTGCCTCCAAATCTTCAAAGCAAAAACCACAGCTGCCAACTTCAGATCATGTGTAGGATAATTCTTCTCATGAACTTTCAATTGCCTTGAAGCATAAGCAACCCCTTTTCTTTCTTGCATCAGAACACAACCCAAACCCTGATATAAGGCGTCACATAATACCTCAAAAGACTTTCCTGTGTCCGGAATTACTAAAACACGAGCACTCATCAACCTTTGTTTTAGTTCTTGAAAGCTAGCTTCACACCGATCGTTCTAGACAAAAGGTTGATCTTTTCTAGTCAACTAAGTTAATGGTGCTACTATTTTAGAAAATCCTTCAATGAACTGCCTATAGTAGCCCGCCAATCCCACAAAACTCATGATATCAGTGGCCGATTGAGGCCGCTTCCACTGAAGCACCGCCTACACCTTTGTAGGATCCACAGAGATACCGCCTGCTGAGATTACATGCCCTAAAAACTGCACTTTTTCTATCCAAAATTCACACTTAGACAATTTGGCATACAACTTCTTCTCCCTCAACACACCGAGTATTGTCCTAACGTGATCCTCATGCTCTTCATGAGTTTTAGAATAAATAAGTATGTCATCTATAAAGACAACAACGGATTTATCTAAGAATGGTCTGAAGATACGGTTCATGTAATCCATGAATATACCCGAAGCATTAGTAACACCGAACGGCATTACTACATACTCATAATGGTCATACCGAGACCTGAAGGCTGTCTTCTGCACATCTTCCTCCTTAACCAAGATTTGATGGTATCCTAACCTTAAGTCTATCTTGGAAAACATAGTAGCCCTATGCAATTGATCCATCAAGTCGTCAATCATAAGCAACGGATACTTGTTCTTGATAGTCAACTTGTTCAACTGCCTATAATCAACACAGAGCCGAGAACTACCATCCTTCTTTTTCACTAGTAACACAGGAGCACCCCACGGCGATACACTTGGCTGAATAAATTACTTCTCAAGTAGGTCTTCAATCTGATTCTTAAGTTCAGCTAACTCTGCTGGAGCCATCATATAAGGAGCTATTGATATTCGCCTTGCTCTTGACACCAGATCAATAGAGAATTCAACTTCTCTTGGAGGAGGCAATCCAGGTACCTCTTCAAGAAAAATGTCTAGGAAATCGCTTACGACCGAACGATCTACACTCAATTCACCTTGGACCGACCGGTCTAAAATCTGCTCATCCTGAACCACTTCCAAGTGAGATAGCACCAGAAAACAGCTAGCGCCTTTCATTATATCTTCTCTCAACTGACCGATAGACAACAACATTTCATGATCTTCATTGGGAAACACTAACTTCTTCTCACCACAATCTATAAGAATGTGATTGGCAGCTAACCAATCCATTCCTAAAATTACTTCTAACTCTTGAAGAGGTAAGCAGATAAGGTTCACCTTGAACCTACGGCCCTTAACTTCAACTGGACATCTAACGCACATGGTAGATGTCCGAACCAAACCAACTACTGGGGTTGACACCTCCAGATCAGACTGCATCTCTCTTTCAGACAACCCCAACTTCTCAACACATGCCTTTGGGATAAAGGAATGTGTTGCCCCCGAGTCAAACAGCACACAACAACGTATTCCATACAATAAGCAAAAGTTGATAATAAGGTTACCTGAACTTGCTGCTTCAGATCCCGTCATTGCATAAACTCGACCTACAGGTTGTGCTCGGCCACCACTCCTTTGTTAAATTCTCCCAGCATTTGGTGGCCGTGAGACAGTCCTTCTTTCCATCAGACAATCTTTCTCCCAATGACCATCCCTCCTGCACCGGTTACATCTCTTGTATCCTCCCAATTGAGGACAGACTGATTTGAGGTAAGGTCCTCCACAGTTATAACAAGATATTGACCCTTGTTGCCCCTGATGATCAACTGAAATCGAAGACTGAGAAGAGGAACCACTGAAACCCGAAGAAAACGTAGGCCGAGAGTAGGGAGTTTTCCTAGAACCAAGACTCCCTCTGGATGCAGCCGACCCTCCAACTCTCTATGGTTGCTTCTGCTGACTCTCAACCTCTAACTTGGTTTTCTCCAAAACCCTTACCCTTTCCACCAAAGCAGGAAACTCTTTGATGCATAAACCGGCCACCAACAACTTAATGTCGCCCCTCAGTCCATTCTCAAACTTCCTACACAGACTCCATCATTCTCAAAATGTTGGACATATCAGGATTGTGGGGTGGAGAAGGAGGAGATCTATTTGCCATCTTATGTTTACACAAAGAGAAAAGGCCATCAGTCTAACTCAAGAAGACTAAGATACTACCGAACATACTATGAGTACACAACACAAGCATAGTACACTCATATCCTACAGGATTTCTAAGGAAAGAACGGCTCTGATATCATTAATGTAACATCCCAAAAATATAGTAAAAAACTATATTCGAAAGTCAACATATAATAATATATTAAACAGTTACAGGAAAATAAAGTTAACCTTACAGTTATTACAAAAATAACCATAAAATTTAAAACTTTACAAAATTCCTATACTACTACAAAACTATGTACCTAACCGACTAGATAATACAAAGTTAGAACTGTGATCGAACGGTTCACCCAAAACTATAAACAATAATATGATTGAACGGTTATAATCTAAACATCAAGGTTCTCGTCATCCAACGCCTGCTCCAACGAAACTCCTCCCCCTCTATTCACACCCAAAAGGTGATCATCGCAAAGAAGAATTACCGAACAGAAAACATAACAAAAAGAAAACAAAAAGGGTAAGCTAGAGTAATTTAATTAATCATTCAATTAAAAGGAGTATAAACAAACATGCAACATACAAGCATATCAAGCATACTAAGATAATCATAACATACATGGTATGACTGAATCAATGACTTGACCATTCGGATTGTATGAATATGTAGCTTGAGGTCGTTCATGCACATAGGTGGTGTAGTAACTGAAAAACCATCAGTTGCCACCCGAGGTTAGTCCGTTATAACTCACCCAAGAACCTATGGGCTAGGACCTCCTGCCATTCTCACACAATGCATTACCCATCTCTATTTGAGAATTTGTAATCATTAGAATTTCAGGATGAACTCCGTGGATGCTGTCCATACTCATACTTTACCACCTTAATAACCAGCATAGAGATATCCCTCCTTGGACTTCTCTTTAATACCAATAGGAACAACATACCTTATTTGAATATCAATATAACCTCTCATACATGGTAGATCAATGCAACTATAACAAGCAATCAAAGTCAAACAGTGAAATCAGCATTCAAAGACCAAATAACCTTTCATAGAAGAGGACCGAACGACAAAAACACAACCCCTGAGTATGATCAAACGAAAACTCACTAACTATGACAAAACCGAACAACATTACAAGTATGCGTACCTGTACATGACCGAACGCTAGTACTAAACAAAATACTAATACAAGACCCAGCGATATAACTTAAGACGAACACCTATAGTTTAGTCCAAACACTTAAGATTGATCTTGAATATTATTCATAAAACCTAACACTACTAAGAGACCGAGCGTTACAACAATATGACTGAACTGTGTATAAGAACTAATATCCAATCATAACCGAATATTCGTGAACATGTAAAGCCCATGAGAAGCCGAACACCTATAACTTAAATCGAACGCATTTAAGCCTAATACAAGTACGAGCACTAGTTTAAGAACGAGCGCTAATAAGAAACCACACAACCCAATAAGACCGATCGCTACCATGAGATCACACGCTTCACTAAGAACGATCATTATGATTAAAACAGAATACTAATACAAGACCGATCGGTCATTAACTGAAAAGCTCTATAGAAGTAAAACTCAGTTAAGACAGAACACCCGAAGAAGGTCGAACGGTCAACAATGACTCTCGGCAATATGCATAATTTTGTAGAATACTGCATAATTATGATCAACACATAACCTTACCAATTCACATCCTTCTTACCAACTTCTAAAACCCCAAACTTATATCATACACATCTTTTACACTTAATTAAGATCATCTAAACCTTTCTAATATTATCTAAAGAGTTTCATCTCAGATTTGAGAGTCAATTTTGTAGAAAACACAATCATCATGAACACAGCACCTAATACTTCATATCAATAACATCCAACACCAAATCATTCAATTATTCACACATGCAGAATCATCAAACCCCAATTTTCATACATCATAAACCAATTAACTAAATTACTAGCTTACCTTACCTCTTGCCGAACAGAAAACTTTGACACCTTTAGGAATTTGTTTGAACTTCAAGAAAATCTAAAAACACCTAAAGATCACCGATTTAAAAAGAAAGGATCAACCAAAAGACCGAGAAGATGATAAAAAATGAGAATAAGAAGCAGATGAACACATGCAACGAGATTTCCTTTGCATGCACCAGAAACTGAAACACTAAGAAGAGAAAATGAAACTTACTGACTCAAATCACTGGATTAACCGGTTGACAAGAAATCCTTCAGTTCAAGGATCACCTAAACTCCTTCTGAATGAATAACAACTAATTAACTTATGAAGATTTTTAGAGAGAAGGAGGAGAAAAGAAAGATTCAGAAAGTTAGAGTGAGATGGTGCAAGTAGAGAGTGAAACGTGAAATTTAAAAATTTCATATATATACATATATATATATATATATATCACTGCCAAAACTGATCGGTCCAATCAACTACATATACTTGTCCTTCTCCACTTTCTCTGAATTTCTCAATCCTTACAATAAACGGGTCGGGTGCGGGTATTATATTATTTGTACCCTCGAATATCCGTACCCGCAAAAAATAAAAATAAAAAATTAATTTATATTTAATTAAGTTAACTTTAATTAAAATTAACATTGATTTCTATTTTATAAGGTTAAATTTAATTAAAATTAAATTTTCATTAAAATTAAATAAAAGTTATATTATATTTTATATATTTTATGTAATTTTATTTAAATTTTATTTTAATAATTTATAAAAATAGATTTTTTTAAATATTTGCGGGTATCCGCTAGTTTTAAAATATCTACGGATAATTTTTAAGCAGGTATCCGTGCGGGTAGCGGGTGGATTTTTTTTGTCGGGTCGAGTTGCGGGTAGGCACTATCCGTACCCGACTCGACCCGTTGTCATCCCTACTTACGACAAACTTGAAACATTTCAAGAGAGGGAAGATATACACCTGGAGAACAAAGGAAGTTATCTACATCATTGCTTCTCCCTCAACCCCTATGTTGAGACAACTAAAAAGATGCACTCCCTAAGCTCACACCCATTAAAGTGATCATTGCAAAAGAGAAAACAACACACAACAAACAACACAAAAGCAAAGGTAAGCTAATTGTAAACCAATTATACATGGTAAGATAAAATTTAACATACATTTTAAATCATACAAATAGTAAAACATCTTCCCCAATTACAAAAACGACTTGGACTTGGCCAAACCCTTTACAATATAGTATAAATGTAGAGCCATGGAAAGGTTTTGCACCTGTGTGGTGGAACAACCGACCTATTCAAAGCTGCAACACAGGGTTAGCCCTTAAAAACGTCCTTTGCCACTATGAAGAAAGGCCCCAAGGCTAGGACCTCCTGCTCCTCTCACGACATGACTCATCACTCTCTAATTGAGCATGAATGGTCATTAGATTTTCAGAATAACCCCCATATTGGGCTTCTTACATTTATACTATTCATATATGAATCCCCTAATAAGATATTTCTCCTTGGAATTTTATTTATCAACCTTGAAAACCATTTGAAATCATACATATGTCCATATACTTTCACATTGAATACCAACATATAACATCACTGATCATACATCAAAGTACCATAAACAACCCAATAAGCTATCATAAATCACTTAAAATATAAGAATGAAAGCACATAGGTTGGCTGATGTGTGAATAAAATGTAATTGCATTCATATCTTAGCTTAGGCCATTTTCACACATGATTACATTAATGGAATGATTTCATCATGCATTATCTTTGTATCAGACCATACATTTGGGTTTTGTATTTTTCTTGTAGAAAAGTGTAGAAAACTGACTTACTCTATTTGAGAAATTGATCGAGCAGACTTGAAGATCTTACTTCAAGGATCGCACAAGCAGTATCTGATCATCAAACAGATGAACAAGGTGCAAGAACCCTTATAGAGAAGGGAAATGACTATAGAAAAGTAGTTTCTAGAGAGATTGTGTGTTTTAAATAATGAAACTCGTTTATCACAATTCTTTTTATATTAAAACCTTTTAATATTAAAATAGTAGAGTTTCATTATTTTTAACTCACCACCACTTCTGAAATGTCATTTTCTAAGTTTTCACATTTATAAAGTGTATTTCATAAAATAAAATAAAGGGTTAAATATGTTTTTAGTCCCTATACTATCAAGCGATTTTGGTTTTAGTCCCTTTTTCAAAGTAAGGTACATTTTAGTCCTCCTCCTTAAGGAAACTTTGATCTTAGTCCTCCAAAATTAACACCGTTAAAAACCAGTTGATGTGGCTAACGGTAGACTGACACGATTTTGTTTTCTTGCGCAGTCAGTGTTTCTCACCTTTTTTCCCTCTCTCTTACTCGTCTCTTCATTCCATCTTCCACCCAACCTCCCCTCCGGTATCACCTTCCACCAAACATCTACAAATCTGCATCAAAATTTTTTCTAAGGGAATGAGAATAATCTTAAAGAAAAAGAGCACAATGCTTGATAAATTCACCTGAAAGAGCAAAGTATCATTACCATTCTTTGATCAAATTTAAAATTTGACCTCGGTAACATGTGAAGACAATTAATAAGATGAAATTATAAGTCTAATTATCTCCAACAACTAGAAAAGTTTATGGTACTGTGTCTAAGTTTTATAGAGTAACCAAATTCCTCACCTGAACCTGTCCTCTGGCAGCTGCAGTATGCAAAATGGTGCAACCTTGAGCATTACTAAACCCCAAAACGCCACAACCCTCTTCCACAAGCTGTTTCAAGAGAGAGCATATTCGCAGCCTCGCCAGCGTTCGGTTTCCGGTCGCCGGAGCACGATGAGGTCCACGTGACCTTCGATCTTATCTTCCTTGCAATCTTTCACAAAACTAAAATCCTCAGTTTACATAAAACAATCCAGAAATTTGTAACATAAATAGCAACTATCAATCAAATAATTAAATCTCTTATCCTTTCCCTTAGACTCAATCACACATTATCAAATCCAACAGAACAGAACAAAATGGGAAATCACCAGAAACAACAGCAATAAGATGCATAATCTCATCAGAAGAATGAGTGAAGCAAATTCTCATATCACAGTTTGTTTGTGTTCTGCTTCCAAACACAAGCACATACAGAAAATATAGAGAAATAAACTCTAAGATGCAACTAATGAGAAGGTATACAGAAATATATAATCAACCTTAAGCTTCATCTGATTATAACGCAAGATAGCAGAGAATGATACACTGTGCGATTTGATCTCTTTCTCCGATGAATCACCATTGTCATTGGTGAGAGAGGAAGATGAGGATTTATTAGAACAGTAGGAAATCGATATTTGTCCGCGTGTTGTTGTTACTTCTCCTCTCTCGAACTGCATCACTTGAATTAGAGGGAAACCTTCGGAGAGAGAAATTTGTGAAAACAGAGTGGTGATCGGTGACGCTGGCGACACTCACCTCATGCAGCTACTGGCGGCTGATTCGGCGAAGGCTGTGGTGCGGCGTTCAGCGGAGGCAATTTTTTCCCTGCTCTGGAGAAGAGACTCTAGTCTCGTTGTGCAAATGGAACGAAGATGAGAGACCCCTAATGTGTTCTAATTTAGATTTGCACAGTGTCAATGACCTTTTTGAGAGGGTGGGGAGGTTGGGTGGAAGATGGAAGGAAGAGACGAGGGAGAGAGAGGGAGAAAAGGTGAGAAACATTGACTCAGGGCCTTTTTTTATTTAAAACAAATATTAAAAAAATATTTTAAAAAAATATCACGAACTCACAGGATGATACTCTCTTTAACGGTGTTAATATATTATTAACGAAAATAGTCCAATTATCTTGATTTTTCATATTAAAGACTAATTATCTTGAATTTAGTAATCTTTTCCATTTTAATTTATTTTTTCTTTTCCATTAGTTGTCTTGTTTGGTCATATTAATCATGTAACTTTTTTCATCACATTTTAGATAAAACCACCTAATTATTAATAATCAAAGAAATAATTCATCATTAAGCAAAAGATTATCAAGTCGTTGCTTTAAAGTACGGTTATGCATTTGATTACGCTGTTAACACTTGAAGCTGATTAATGAAAGAGTGGTTTTTAGATATGTAAATATGGTGAAGGAACTTGTAGGACCAAAAAATTTGATCCTAAATGCACAAAAAACAACACGATGAGTTTCACAAGAAATAGTGGTCTCTTATTTTTCTTTTTTTTCATATTTTTTTAGTACAAACATTAAAATGTGGATTTAGATTTAATCCAACGTCATAAAGCAACTAATAAAATGAAAATTATAAGTGGATCTGTTTGTGGTTATTTCTTAAAATAAGTGATGTTTTAATAAATTAAACAGATTTATTTTGAAGTGTTTGTTTACTATTTTATTTTAAAACTATGTAAGTTTTTGTTTATTTTAAGAAGCCTTTTTTTCTTTTTTTCAGATAAATTATATATTATTATTTACTTATTTTAAATTTAGAGAAACTTACCCATTTGCTTATTTATATATTAGATTTGTATCATGTCTAAACGAAATAAAATCTCTAACCTATATCAAGTATCAAATGACAAAGACCAATTTAATTTAATTTTTCAATCTATTTAGTGATTACACAATGGGTTGGAACAAAACATAGCTCTATCTCACACGTTTCTAGCTAATTTAATTAAGCTAATTACGATAATCAGACAATAAATGCCGAGTGCTTCATCATTATAGTCACAAAATGACAGAGCAATGGGGAGAACAAACACAAGAAAAGGACCAATAATTAATGTGCTTGACTTAATTATTCTATCCAAGAACAGAAATTCAATTATCATTAAAGTTTGTCCAATTATTATCATCATCAAATTATATTAGCAGAAGAGTTTAGGCTATTTGTCATCTTTAAACATTATTCATCCTTACTTTATTTCATAATATATTTTTAATTTGTAATTCACATAAGATTTTTGATATAAAATATTAAATTTATGTGCACATGAACCAGGTTTTATTAAAAATAGGATTAGATATGATTTTTATCCTTTAACTTCTAATAAAAATTAAAAATAGTCATTCTTTAATATTTTAGATTAATTTAGTCTTCTAATTTTAGAAATATGTGAATTTAAATTTTTTAACTAAATTTTGTAAAGTTTATTTGATGTTTTAAATGTGCATTTAAATTGGTTAAATGATTTGATATATTCTTACTTTAATGTTGGTTAAAAGTTCAAATAAATTTAATTAAAAAAATTAAATCTATGCATTATAAAGTTGAGAAACTAAAATAATCCAAAGTTTCGAACCTAAATCAATTCTAACTTCTTTCAAAGTTAATAGTAATAATAGAAAGAATAAATTCAAATTATTATCCAATATTTTTTTTGTTGAAATCCTATACATAACATAAATTTAAAATATATAACTATATACAAATTTGATTTAATTAATATTTTGTTATTTATATTTAAATCTTTAATTTATTTTGGTTTCTATACATTTTTTATATTCTCTGCTTTTCTTAAAAAAAATAAAACTAAATTGACTCTCTATATTTATAAAAATTACTCAATTTGTTCCAGTTTATTAATTTAATATTAATACGGTTTGAATCAGATAAATTCTAAGATAAAAAATAATTAACCTAAATTTTGATATATGACAAACCTAGATGGTGACATGTAATATTTCTAAAGGACTAATTTAAAAAAATAGATTACATTAAGTTTTTTAACAAAAATAAAAACTCAATTTAATAAAAAAAATATCAGAACTAAAATAAATCAAATATATAAATATAAAAACTATACTACAAACCTTCAAATTTACTTTAATTAATTTTATAATAAATTAAACTTAAACTTAAATGTTAAGATGATACCATAACATCCAAAATTTATATTTTAATTAAATTTATTATTTATTAAATTTATGATGTCACTTAAAAGCGTTTTTAACCTTGGAAACCATGTTCATCAAGTTAACTCTTGTCTCATATAATATTAAAGTTCCATCACCTCTTTAATTGACTCTGTGAATTGTGAAAAAAAAAGAGACATTTTGTAGCATGTTGGAACTTGGAGCCTCCATGTTATCTACCTTTAAAAGCTGATACTATGAAAATTGTGGAACGAATTGAACGAAAGGTCAGCAATTTGAAGTGCCTCCCAAGTCCCAACAGTGCAAAATCAAACATAAAATATTCCTCCTTCAAAAAGCAAAATGGGAAAATTCAAAATGTGGCTCACATTCTCATCTAACCTAGTTTAACACAAACTTTTGCTTTTACTTTTTCTTTCTTTTAATCAAACACCTTCCCTTCAACCTCTCGTTTCCGAACTTGCTTCACTATTTCAAACATAACATCTCAAATTTCATTTTTCTTCGTACAACCATTATTACATGAAAACGATTTTAAGAGTTAGTTTTTCGCAAATAAAAAACTAAATACAACCAATTAATTAAAATAGTTGAAAATAGTAATTTAAGCAAGTTACGGTTTTGGTTTTCATACGAAGTCGGTGATAAATTTATAAATATATATTGGTAACAGTGTTATATGTCAGAAACGCGTTTAGTTTGAAGTATTAAAATAGAGGAACAGGTTCTTAGGCACACCCCGTTACAGACATCACATTACACACGTTATCATGAGTAGTGTGGTCGTGAATGTAATTAAGTTCGTTTTTGCGTGTTCGTAGGGATGTGTTTGTTTTTGTGTCGGTGCGCATGTTAGCACACAGCCACACATTCTTTTCCTCTAATATCTCTTCTCAGCTAAGCCACTCACACAAACGCAATTCTTTCTTTTCCATCCAAACACTGCTTTAGACACCAATAATGGATGTCAAAAATAAAAAATAAAACAACTCAATTTCGAATAAATAAAAATTATTCTTTTACTCAATTTCTTCTCCACTTTCTTCATGTAAATTATTGGTTCAACCACTTATTTCAATACGTTTCTTTCATCTTTCTTTTTTAATATAAATTTTTTCATATATATGTATTGTATATGCGATTTGAACCTAGCATGTTCTTTATATATTTCTTTCGTGCATACATTGATTTGGAAATTTCGTAAAGGTTTTGTCAAATAATATCGTGACGTATTGTCATCAAAATAATAGAGTGATTGATGTAAAAAAGAAAAAAAAATGAACTTTTTTGATGAATTAATTTTCCTTCATATACAAAGATACAAAACTGACGGTAACGTGTTTTTGCTATTATTAATTTAGAGGGGCATGAGAATTTGTATAATTAATTCACATTTTCTATTCTGAACTTCTGTTATTTATTTAATTAATTTATATTATTAGTTTATAGGTAAGTTCTTTTTTGACTGATGGAAGTTACAACTGCTCTGTGTTATCAGTTTCCGTTTACAAAAATATTCAATAAGTGTTAAAAATGAGAAATCAATCTCATTAAATATAATTAATGGTAAAAATAAATTATTTTTATTCATACATTATTTAGATGTTTGTGTTCATCTCAAGGGGAATAGTTTAGACACAACTTTAATCACTGTAAAACCTTGTTCAGTGTAGAACTACTTTGTATAGGAAAAAAGCCTTTGTTTATAGTAAAAGGACTCTACTATAAGCAGAAATATAATTATTATTGGAGAAAAAAAGGATTAATATATCCCACAAATTCCGAAACTAAAGCTAAACCTGGCAGATCTAGACGAGATATACAGTTCAGAAACAAATCCATGTTCTTCCTATATTTCATTTTATGGTTCTTCATTTTCATGATAAAATCAAAATAAAATTGAAAAAAAAAATATTAAGGTATGGACAGATTCAAACTTATCATGTTCAAATTAGGCATGAACAGTCGAGAACTGAATGATCAGCAGAAAACTTTATTTATTAGTTGATAAAACAAATTGTAATTAGCTCAATTTAATTATTCTGGTCCACTTCGAAATAAAAAAGAAGAAGAATGAATTACTAGCCAATCGATCTACCCTAAATGATCCATCGTTTTTCTTATTAAAAAATTGTCGGTTTAATTTTTAAAACAAAATTGTTAAAAAGACATCACTTTGTTGATGGAAAAGTTGCCCCATATATCACAAAAATTAGAATATATTGTTAAATTGATTTTTATAGTTAAATGTTAAAGACTTTTTCAATAACTACAATCAATATACTATGTGATGTGGAAACATATTTAAAGGAGTTATTTTTTAACAAAGAAAGTTCAATAAGAGCACTTTTATTTATTGATAATAATGTCTAATATATTAATGGGTGAATTCAGAGAATATAACAAATTGAGATGTATATGACAAACTTTAATTATATCAATAACGTATGTTAGTCATATACGATATATGTATGTATAATATATATTTATGAAACATCCATACATACATATACATATATATATATATATATATATATATATATATATATATATATATATATAACTACAAAAAAATTATTAATATTAAATTTTGATTATTCATGTATAATTATAGTATCAAGATTAATTATTCTCGTAAAATAATTCTTCGTAGATATATACTCTTTCTATCACAATATGTCTATCTGTAAACTTTTATGCTTGGATGTATATATACAATAAGCATTATTTCGGTATCGATGTTATATAATAAATAACTAATTTAACTATCATGTACATGCCACATTTTAATATCTTTTAACTAAATACTTATACAAACAATAAATTATTTGTTTATAAATTAAAATTGGTTTACCCACAAGTTAATTATTTTAAGAAATTATATAAGGAAACTTATAACAATTAATTAATATGTAAAGCTAATTTTAACTTATAATAAATTAGTTTTATTTTTAAACTTTTTTATATCAATATTCACAGAGAAAGTTGTGTAAATACGTTAACATTCTGGTTCAATAGCAATCAAAATATCATGACAGAAAAAGTTGTACAACGCTCAAATATAAAGTTTCAAGACAATTACTTGGTTACACATTTCATTGAGAATAAAAGCCAAATACAAAATAACTCAACCAAAAAATCTTGAATTAAGATATCCATAGATATCTACAACATATACCCTACACACACCACACGCACATAAATTTACAGACAAAAAGTTATCATGCAATCTTAGCTTTTGTATTTTGAACAAACACCTCCTTTTCTATCACTGATCTCTGTGATCTTCCTTTTCCTAACTTTAAATTATTTTATTAATTTAAAAATCAACTCATCACAGAAGACACGCCTTAAAGAATGTTACCACTTTAAAGTCATAATAAGTTCATACCTCAGCCTGAAATTCATCATACTAACATGATCATGATGATGTGCTTGCTCTCTCACATGCACAGAGGTCAATCTCATGAGTAGCCTTTTGGCATATCAACTCTTGCATGCAAAATTCAATTACTCAATAAGCAATACAAAATCTCACACACAAATTATGGTGAAGATCATCATGATTCAGCTGAAACTGATTTCTAGTATCTGTATATATGTCCTATCCATACTACACAATCAAGTCCTTGGAAAACTAATGAAATAGATTTCCATAACTTACACACACGCCACATGTTTGTACAATTTCCTATTATCTTTTTCTCTCTAGTACCATTAGATTTTGATCCTACGTACCACCCTACCACTCATTTATATATATATATATATATATATATATATATATATATATATATATATATATATATATATATATATATATATATATATATATATATATATATATATATATATTTATCTACCTCTTATTTTTGAGATCAATCTCAACCATAACGTCGTTTTCAAAGCTAATTGGAACACATGGCTGGGCTACATTACTTGCACCGACACTCTCACGAACACGAGTTGATTACAATTCATCACTTAATTCAAAACCCTACTTCAGCTTCAGACCCATTGTGTGAATATATATGTATGCAGACACAATGGACAAGGGAGAGTAGCATCACGCATATATTTATATAATAAAACCCTTTTTAGGTTTTTTTGTTTACAGTAACCAAAAGTGAATGAAACATCACTTTGTGTACAGTGACTCATTTAAGCAAACCTTAAAATTGTCCGTCTCCACATATATGGATAGACACTATGATGAGTTATCTTGTGACATGTTTTCTGGATCTTTTTTCCGTTTTCGGTTGTTAGTTATTAGGAACAGCAAAATATATACATATATAAATGTATATGTAAATATATATATATATATATATATATATATATATATATATATATATATATTAATATTTCTCTCTCTCTCTCTCTACACCTACTACAAAGAATAGAATATCTATGAAAGCATCATTTTGGGATCAACATTGGTCCTCTCTCAATGATATTGCATGGCCAAAAAAAAGTAACACAATTATTTGCCTATTTGCAAGTAAAACAAGAAGAAGAATATCCTAGAACCAATTTTATTTTATTTTCTTCTTTTCTTGTTGATTGCTTTGATTACTTTGGGTAGATAAGCTGGAATGGGTGATTGAAATGAAGAGCAAGATAAGATGGTAAAGGTAAGCAGAAGAAGCATAAAGTATGGATATGTAAATTAATGAGGAAGATGTATGAATTGAGAGTTCTTAGAACAAACCTCTTAATTTAAGCTTTGGTCGAAGAGAAGAAGAAAGAGAAAAAAAGGTAGTTAGAGGTATGTATACTACATCTGTTCTCTTGTGAGCTTGTTGAGAAGTGCTGTGATTAGAGCATCTCTCTTGTCAGCCCTAAGTTCTTCCCTAATCCTTCTTTGGTCTTCCCTCTCTCTCCATCTCTGATCCATCATCATCCTCTCATTCTCCAATGCCTCCATGGTTTGCCTCCACTCCATCTCCTTCATCCTCCTCTCGTTCTCCCTTGCCTCAAACGCCTCCATCCACTGTGCCTCCATCTGCATCTGTTGCCTCATGAACTCCTCCATGATCTCCTTCAAACTCTCCATATTTCTACTGCTACCACTCCCTCCTCCTATTACCATCTTCCCCTTCTTCTTCTTTTTCATCACGCTACCCTTCTGATCTCCCTCACTCTCTTCGTTTCCCTCTTCCTCATCCTCCGATGAAAGCTGCACCACCTTCTTCTTCGACCCTCCTTCTGCTTCTGCCCACAACATTCTCTGCATCCTTGATGCGAAAATCCCTTGAAGCTCATTGTAAAACGGGAATTGCTGCCTCATCGCCTCTGGCTCTATCGCTTCACACCCCTTTAAATCTCAACAACAAAACAAGTACTCTATCACTACATAAAACCCATTTTTTTAATCAAAACATACATTTATTAATTAAACTATCATTCAAAGAAATTCTATTAAATTCTTCAAAACCCCAGACCGATAGATATATGTTAACTGAAAAATCATAAACAAGTGACGGTCTTAATCCAGATACCGATCAAAGTCTTGAAGACGTGGTAATCTTAAACCAGATATATTAATCGGAATCGTGAACATGATGAGACAGCCTTGAACCATACACTGATTAGAATTAAACACGTGAAAGGATGGGATTGAAAAGGACAAAGACATGCGATTCATAATAAGAACACGAGTTTTATTGGGTTGATGTGATTAACAAGACATGTATATTATATATATATATATATATATATATATATATATATATATATATATATATATATATATATATATATGGATGGATGAATGTTACAAAAATACCTTATAGCGGGTAACGAGGTTTTTCCACTTGCACTTGCACTGTTCTGCACTTCTGTGGAAACCCTTTTCCTTCATCCTGTTGGAGATGACTTCCCAAAGCTGTTTGTTCCTCTTTGTCTCCATGAAAGTCTGATCCAGCTCCGCACGGATCACGAGGAACTCTTTTGTCTCCTGGATGCTCCATTGGGGGAACCTATCCGTGGCATCCACGTTAGCACTGGTTGTGATGTTGTGAGAGTGGTGACGCTGATGCTGATGCTGCTGATGTTGTTGTTGCTGTTGCTGCTGCCGGTGATGGTGATGGAGATCACGACCCTCCATGAAAAATTGAAAACGAAAACGAAAACTAGAAAGCCAGAGATTCAAAAATCCAATATAGAAGAGGATGAAGGCGTGCTCTAAATGATGTAGAAAAAAGCTATTGAAGAGTGTGTTTTGGTTATGGAGGATAGAGAGAGAAGCAAAAGATGAGAGAGAAAAAGATGAAGAGAATATATATGTAGGTAGAGGTGTGGTGTGAACATCAGGTGTGAATCGCGTAATAAAGAAGAGAGAAAAAAAAAGAAGAAAAGAAAAGAGAGATTTTCTCTAGCTTAGGTGTCCAAGCCAAAGTGTTGCTTTATTTCAAGGACTGAAATCTTAAAGATAAAAAATCTATATTGTTTCTCATTCCTAACTAATAACAACAATGGTTAATTAATAAACAATTCTTTTGATAATTTAAAAGGTCTTTTACCCAATTATTATATAAATTAATAATATTAATAAACATTAGACACAAAATTGACGTTTCATCGATAAATTAGGCATGTCTTATCTGTGGGATTCTTTAAAAATTGAAATTTTCTTCTTTTTGTTTTTATTTTTTTATTAATTTAAATTATTTGAGACTCATCTCTCTACGCGGAAACTTTGTCTCTGTTTCGCTTTATATTAAATTTTGTTTATTTTATTGCGTTCCCATTGCGTCAAAGTTTCGTCACGCTGACACCAAAAGTATAACTCCCCGCGCTTTATTTAATGCACATTTACTATTTATTAATCCAAGCAACTTGCATACCAAGTTTTCTTTTTCTATTATCATAGAAATAAATTTGAAGTTGTACTTATTTATTTTGTATTTATAAATATATTTTAAGTTGTAGTGTATTATTGTTGTCCAATGAGACATTTAATAATGTATAAAGAAATGATATGAAAGATTCTTTAATTTGCTTTTATTGTGTTTTGTGTAATGCTTTATTTAACTTTCTGCGCGTTCTTTTTTTGCCCTCGTGGGATGGTGACATAGAAAGGGTTGGTTGGCGACTGTAATAGCCAGGATGTAACCTCAAATTTATCATACATACTTTTCTGCATGGATTTCCAAAATCCTAAACTGAAAGTTTAAAGTGAAAAACTATTCCTTCTCCTCTCCCTCTTTTCTTCCATGTTTCAAATTTAAATACTTTATAAATTTATATAATCTTAATTCAGATTTATAGAAAATTTTTGTTTAATTATATATTTAAACTAAAATAATATCACAAATATTTTTATTTTTTCATCTTTATTTTAAATTTTAGTTCTTTTTTTCAATTACTTGTTTCTTCTTAAAAAAATCAGTTATTCAATGAGAGAGAAATTTTTTGTAGAGAAATAAAGATGTTCATTTGTCGACAAATTAGACATAGAAAAGCAAAAATAACAATCATATCAACTACTATTAACAAAATCAAACAACAAAATATTTATATAAAAAATAAAAAAAAAATTGAATACTCAATCAAACCAATTTTTTAATAGAATTTCAATTAAAAATATAAAAAATTATAAGATACTTCAAATTTAAATACCTTCTTATTAAATGATTAAAGTAAATATATTAAAATAATAGTATTATGACACACTTTATAAGAGTAAAATAGTCCTAAAAGTGTAAACTTTTGTATTCTTTCAAGAAAAAAAAAAGTAAAAAGTAAAAAAAGATAAGATCAAATTAATGTAAAAATTTTGGTATCTCAAAGAATCATTTTTCAATTTATTATAACTTTTTTTCTTCTTTCATAGTAAATAAACTTTAAATTTTGAATCCAAATTAAACCTAATTCTCTTTCAATCTAATATAATCATGATTAAATAGTAAAAATTTGCAAACACCCAAGAAGAATTAGGTTTTCATTGGATTCAAACCTTATTATGGAAGGCTAGATTTTTTTTTTTAATCCTTTCTATATTATATAGTTACTCATATGATAAAACATGACATTTGATCAATCTTGGTTTACATGCAATTTTGTTATCATTAAAATACTATTATCAATTATTTATCCACTTAAACAATTAAAAAAAAATACTAGCTATTAACACACTCTTGTGAAGTGACTTAATGGAATTTAGGTTAACAACCAACATAGTTTGAACTAAGTTCAAATATCCTTTCACCTAACAACACCCAAGACGGGAAAACCAAACTTTTGACTACCCAATATTATAAATGCATAATCATTATTATTTATTTATTTATTTCCTCAAATCACATTAACAATATTATTATCCTTAATAATAATCTTAGTACACCAACCACAGCCATCCACATGGAGAAGAAGGCGGGGCCCACGGGTCCACATGTCCACATCCTCTCTTTGAACATGACCGGTTCAGCTATTCTAGACCGTCTTCTTCAAACCGTTGGTTCGGTTCAACATTTTAGCCTTTTGATTTTGACGCAGCATTCACAACAAGGAGCCAACTAGGAACATAAATGAATCGGTGCAGGGTTTTAAAATAAAATGGCTAGTTGATGTGCTACTACTTTAGGTCAATGTTTTGAACGAGTTGGTCTATAAAACCTAATACACGTAGCTTAATCAATTTATAAAACCTAAGTTCTGTAATAACAGTTTTACAATGTCAAAAAACAAAAACACTCTTCAAATGATGTTCTTTTATATAGTTCGCTAAAAGAAACAAATGATTTCGAATTCAGTGCTTCATTGAATCATTATTATCTCGATGGGTTGATGTTTGATGTTGTCTATTCATATTTATATATAAAACAGATTTCATTATTCATATTTATGCATAGAATAAATTTAATTGAGTTTTAAAGTATTTATAAATCTGAGTACTTTTAATTGTTTTCATTAAATGTTTTTGGTAACATTTTTATATCTTTAAACGAGTTTTCAGATTTTAATTATTTCGTTAACTGAATAATGTGATTGTTATTACTTTCATCATTTTGTTTATTAATTTTAATGTATTAATAAATGTAAAATTTTGTAATTAATATAAAATAATATTAAAAATAATGTAACATGATAAATATTTTTTATTGTTCATATCTTTTTTATTAGTCACAAAATATTACATCCTTTAATACATGGAAATAAGATAAATAAAAAACTAAATTACAAATACTTAATTGAAAAATATATTTTTTAAATATCCATAAATAAATAATAATTTAATTTACAATACTGAAATTTATAAAGACTTAAAAAATTTAGTTAATTTTACAAGAAGTAAATCACGTTGTTTGACTAGTGAATTAATTTACAATACTTTTTTTGTATGCCTGTTTTATACGTTATCGTTGAATTGTTTTCTACTTTTACTCTAATTTTTCTTCCAAATATTCTATTATGATAAGCAAATATTTAACAAAAGAAAAATTATACATGATATTTAAAGTTACTCATCTAAAAATTAAGCAAAAGTTTACAATAACAATTCTTACAGTCTGATAAACCAACCTGATGTACCTTCGTAAATACTAGTGCTTGATACTTTTAAAACTAATTTATTAAAGATGAATACTAAAATAAGAAAACATGCATTAATTGTGGCGTAAACCATGGTACAATTTGTAGGAGGTGAAGTACATTAGCTACCTCGTCACTTTGGACTAATAGAAACACGACACGTTGCAGTTCCATGAAGTATTGTCAAAATTGCGTATGTAGGTTAAAGTTGGTGAATACACCCGTAAGATTCTTAGATTGACACGTGGTCATCACTGTTTGGAAGCTTCTCGCACCATACATATGGCAATTTTTTTATACTGTTTTCAACTTTTGAGCACATACTTAGAACTTCTATTTCATAATATTAAAAGTATTATATTTAAGATATTAAATATTATTTAATATTTATAAATTATTAATAAATTTGAAGAAACATTTATATAAATTTATAACATTATTTGTTTGTTGAATAATATTTGATGGCATTGTGTGGTATGATAAAATGAAATGAAACTAGCTGGTAGATGTAATTATGATTCATAATAAATTATTTTTTAATTTAAGTTATATTATTATTAGTTAATAAATAGATAAACTTGATTATATAAGCATTTTGCATATTTTTACCGGATAATTTATATTTTAAAAGAAATATTTTTCAAAATGTTGATACTTTTTTAAAAAGTGATTTGAAATTATTGCACTTTTTTCTCACTACTACATAATTGACAAATTTTTATTAGTAGAAATAATTTTGTCATAAAATTTGTTGGTTAGATTTTTTAATAATTTTGAATATTTTATTATTGATGGATATTTTTGTTATTAATTTATTCATTTATAATTTATAATTTTTATTATCATGAATTTCTTTAGTAAATTGAGGAAAATAAATTCATAAATCTAATGATATATTTTTCTATATTTAAAGGAGACGAATAAGAAGAGAGATAAGAAGTTGAAGTTGATAACAATGGCGAAAGAACAAGTGTAAAAAATACTTGTTTTCATACTTATTAATTAGTTTAAAATTGTGTTTATTCATAAAACAATGTGTTTTTCTCATAGAAAAGTTGTAATAGTGAGTAGGAAAGTTTTATAGTCTTTTGTACAAGAATCTACACATCATTGGAGTGCTGCCAATAGTTGAGTTTTCGCCCAACGCATGCAAAACTGTGGCTGAGTGAATTATTAGATTTTGAATTGTTTTTAGTTTGAGAAAGATAGAAAACACGACACTTTTGGACAAAGAAAAATACGTAAACTTCTTCTGGAACTTTAGGAGACTACTTCAAAGAATCATGACACCATTTCTACAAGGAATTGCTTCAAATGTGTACATTTTAGATGACTAGGAGTAACTAGAATTATCTCTCGTTGGAATTAGATGTAATGACTTCACTTTGATGTAATTTTCATGTTCAATATATCTTGTTGTTCAAATGCTCTTCTTTCTTTTCTTGTCATTATAGGGAAGTATAATGAATTTCTAAATGTTTGTGTTTACTAGAAAGTAACCTTAAATGTAGACATAAGAAAGAGCAACCAAAAGGAACGATGTTAGGAATAACGTATTTTCTTCTAGTCATTCATAAACATAAGATTTTAATGCAAATTGTATGCTAAGTTGATTAAGGAGTTAATAATTTAACATATCAACTTAGAACTTGATTTAAGGAATTGAACGTGAGATATATTGTTTGAATATTATTGTAACGTGATTCATGAACAAAATTCCAACGAAGCTTGCTTTAAAACTTTAATTCATAATCTTCAAATTTGTGTTAATTAAATGCAATTTCATCAATATGAATTCTACTGTTATCATTACTAAATTGATTTTGGTAAATAAGTCCCAAGTTCCTTACGAGAACGATACTATGTACTTACACTTACTACTTGAAATGAATCACTACTGTAGAAATAACATTTAACGTCTAACGACAGGAAATTCAACGTGAAAAATGATCGATGATAGTTTTGAAAATAAAATGTCATTATAGAAGTCGGTTAAATGGGCCCCGGATGTCAAATAAGATATAGACGTCGGCTCCCCCAAGGTCAGACGTCAAATGGTTTGCATACAAAACTGAAAGGTCACTATTTTATTGTCTTTAGACGTCGGCTACAGGCCCTCGGATGTCTAATTTGAATTAAACGTCGACTCCCCCTCCATGGATGTCAAAAATGTTCGAAAATATCTCATCTTAAGCGTCAATATTAATTATTTTACGACTTAGACGTCGGCTCCCCTCCCTACAAACGTCAAAAAGGTGCAAAATTACCTTATTTGGGCGTCAATATTAATATTTTTGCACTTAGACGTCGACCGCCTCCCCACAGACGTCAAAAAGGTGCAAAATTACCTCATTTTGCACGCCAATATTATTTTTTTATCACTTAGATGTCAGCTAGGAAGAGGGACCGAAGCCTTAGAGCACTTTGACGTTTGTTGGGAGGGGGGTGACGTCAAATACCCTACATTTTCACCCACTCTAGAACACGAGCACCAACTACATGTTTTCTCTCTCGATGTGTTCAACTTCTTCCTCTGCTTTCTCTCGTTTGCCATTAACATCCAGGTAAGTTTTCTTCCACTTTGCACTGTTTCAAATTATTTTGCACTGATTATATTACGTTTGGAACCATTATCTTTCATTGGCACCGATTAAAATTTGTTTTCATTGGCTTTTGCTGCAGTTCTTGGACGCATTCTAGGAATCCTACGACGATGATTTTTAGACCGTTATTGTGCACGTTTTTCTTCTCACCTCATAGTGGCACCTGTCTACTCCTTCACCTTCACAATTAGTTTCATTTTTGGTTGCACTTTTCATTGGTTGTTACTACTTCTGGTGTTGTATATTGATTTTTCATGGTTTCAATGAAAGAAAATATTGGCGAACATCTTTTTAGAAAAAACCCATAAATTGATGTTTATTGTTCTTACAACCGACGTCAATTAACGTCTATTATAAGACAACAAACATCAATTAACGTCTATGACGTCAGACATTTAACAAACATCAAAAGCCTAAAATAACAGACGTTAAAACCTATTTTTGTTTTAGTGAATTGGTATACTTGCCAAAATGTTATCAAGTTTTTGGCGTTGTTGTCGGATATTTTCTTGTTATTGTTAGTCCAATTGTTTGATTGTTTACCAATTTAAATTTTTTTCAGTATCTGTACATCCATTGTCTTTTAATGTTTTTGGATAGGTTGTATTTTGTTTTTAGTTATTTCCTCAAGTTGCCTAGTTTAGCTCTGCTTGTTATACATGAGAAGTAGAATAAAAGCTGAAAACTTGTTGTTTGATTCTGAAATATAAAGAACAACTCGTAGGAATAATAATAGGCATAGGAGACAAAATAGGAAAAAAGAAGCTAGGAAAGCTAGTTTAAGTTCTACCTCAAACACTCTTTCTTGTTTTGAACTTGAGGATAAGGAAATGGTAGGACATCAGAACCTGTAGTAGGTTATCTGCATATAATAGAGTAGATTTGCATTAAACAAATATGTCTTTTCTCTTATCACTTTTATTGTTTCTGAACATTGAACATTTAATGTTTGTTCAGAACAACAAAGTGCATTTTACATTTTCTACCATTGAGGTATGATTTATAATTTAAGCTTTCTCTAAGATACCAAACGTTGAATAAGAACTTCCTCATTTGACGAAGTGAAGGATTTAGCTCATGGTATAGTCTAGTTTGTTTCTAAATGTTTTTTGAGATTTTTCTTTCTTTAGCTAGAGCGTTTAACACATTTTGTTTTCTACATTGTTTTGGATTTTTACTTGAGGCTTTTAAAGGGGTTTAGCTAAAAACATTGTCTTGACACTTTATCACTTCTTGAGAGTTCAACGAATTACCATTAAATACAGTATAACTTACGTATTTAGCATAACTCTCATAGACTATTTGACTTGAGATTCGTTTTTGTGTTACGTCTGGATGTTTTAACTTGGTTGTTTTCATATATCCCTAAGTGTTTTCCCAAGGTTTTCTTATGTTGCTATATTATTAAGGATTTTGAACAAACACTTATGTTTCTGCTTATTCTATTTTAGTTAGCATCTTGAGATTCTCATTTCGTTTAATGTTATTTGGTTAAACTTCAAAATATATGATAGCGTTTGGACATATAAGTCTTATAGACGATTTTGTCTTAACAATAAAGGCACATAGTGGTAATGTAGAGACGTAACAATGACGTGGAGGTGTAACAACGACAAAAAGGTGAAGTGGTGATCCATATGCTTGATCAAAATGCAAAGGCATAACAATAATGTGTAGGCGACATGGAGATGCAACAAGGTACCAATCAGAGTTAAAGGAGGAAAATGAGAAGAAAGAGCTGTTAAGCAAATACACTAGTACAAAAATATCGTATAACATCGTTGTTTTTTAGCCTTCCACGTCGAATTCAAGGTCGACGTCATATCGGGAGACGTTAAATTGACCTCGAATTTAAAAAATCCGACGTTAATCAAATTAACATCGAATTTTGTTAATATTCGACATTAAACAATTTTTTTGTTTTTTTAATTAATTGTAATTGTAATCCTTTTTTTCAACTCTACGAGACCTGAAAAGTATAAAAACAACAAATTTCAGTTTTTGGTATTTTATAAAGCATGAACTATGAACGGTAGTATAATATCAATAACAAACAACAAACAAGTTCAATCAAACAACAACAACAATAAACAAGTTCAACCAAATAACAACAACAAACAAGTTCAACAAAAAACAACAACAAACAAGTTCAAGAAATAAGTTCTTCAAAACGAAAAGGAAAACGAAAACTAACCTTCAAAAGGTGGGTTTGTCGGAATAAAGTGTTTCCACCAGTGAGAGAGAAAGCAGAATGCGCCTATGAAGGACAAAAACATGAAAATAATCGGTCAAAACAAACGAAAATTATACATAAAGTAGTTAATTAACATGCATTTGTATCAAATGAAAGAAAGATTACATGTGATGATCGTCAAACTTCGTTCGAGAAAAATTTGAGAAGAGAAGAGGGTCTCGCGTGCTAAGATAAAGTGAATGAATTTTTAATCTCCCGCTCAAATTAAAAAAGGGAAACTTTTGGCTGACAAATAATACGTCGAAGCTCCTCAAAATTCGACGTATTATATGTGGTTTAAATGAAAAAAGAAAAAAAGAATTAAAAAGGGGTTACTTTTTGGCTTATGGCTGACAAATAATACGTCGAAGCCCTTACAGAATTCGACGTATTATTTGTTGTTTAAAAGAAAAAAGAAAAAAGAATTAAAAAAGGTGACTCTTTGGCTTTTGACTAACAAATATTACGTCGAACCCCTACAGGATTTGACGTACTATTGGTGGTTTAAAAGAAAGAAGAAAGAGAATGACGTCTTGGTTTAAATAATTACCATCATAGAACGTCAAATTGAATGGGACTTCGACGTTCTAAAATTGCATTTATTTACAAAAATGCCCCGGTCATTTTTAACGCTGACTATTCAATGGTTGGACGTTAAATGTGTGACGTTATACGCTATTTTGCACTAGTGATCTCACGATACATACACTCAAATATTTTCCTAAAATTGAGTCTTGTATTCACTGATAATTGAAGGGCTTTAAATAGCCGTGATACTTGCAATATTACGGGAATAAGAATAAAATATGAAAATAAAATATCAACTATCTTAAAAATAAAATCTCCTTAATCTATCATAAAATAATATTGTACTTAGATAAATAGAAAATCATAACTATCTATCCCTATTTTATCTCTATCAAAATCAAACTAAATATTACTAGACCTAAAACTAATAAAATAAGATTTAAACAAAATTATTAATAAAACCCTAAAATTTAAGTTTATCCCAACAAACTCCCCCATAAACTTAAATTCTTCCTTCCTTCAATCGGCTTTCCATGTGCATCCCCACACCGGGTTTTCTTCTTTCAATCAGATTGAGTTGGAGTTATCCAAGCTCTTGCTAGTCATATCTTGTTTCAAACATTTTCTCTCCAAGATTTTCAGCTCTAGTTCATACAACTGGTTCTCTTTGCTTTTAGCTGGGTTGTTAGACGACCATGTTTATCCTTTAAAGATAGTACCTGATTTTTCATAAAAATTGAATTACTATTTTCAATTATCTCACCCATGCTTAAAATATTGCTCTTTAGCTCCAGAACATAGTAAACATCCCTAATCTCTCCAACTCGTCTATTCTTCTACATATGTCGGATTGTTCCACGTCCTTTCACGACCACCTTGGAGTCATCTTCGAAAGACATAAATTTGGCCTCCACCTTGGTGAGTTTATAAAAAAAGTTCTCGTTTTCACACATATGATTGTTTCCCCAGTATCTAGATACCATACCGAGTTGGTAGAAATCTCATCAGCCTTCATCTCTTCTTTATCTTCTTCTTCCCTATTTTTATTTGGTTCAAGAACGCTAAACGCTTTATCTTATTTTTCAAGAGCCATCCTCTTTAGCTCCTCAAGCTCAATCCTCTGTTTATTCATAATTTCATTAGCTTCATCTAGAAGCCTCCCTATCTGCTGAATCTCTTCCTCTTTTTGTTTGAGTTCCTTTTCCACGTTTGTCGCACCTTTTACAGAGATCACTTCATCCATTATTGAGAGCGAATTTTCCATGTCCACTATATCCGAGCTCTTTGCCAACAACAGTTCTTCTACATCTTCAGTAAGGAGATTCCTCTCCCCCTTTGTCTTTGTCTTGCAATACTTTGCAATATGGCCTACCTTACCACAATTGTAGCACTTGCTTGATCTACACTCATTTGCATAATGACCATACTTGCCACACTTAAAACACTAAAGTTCTGACCGATCTCCTCGACCTTTCCCTTGTCCTCGGTCACGCCAATTCTGCTGACTGGTTTTCTCTTCATTATCATTCTCAAAATTACGTCGGCCACGTCCACCTCGTCCTCGGCTTCCTCGCCATCTGCCGCCAAGCATTCGGCTCTGAGTAATCTGAGTTTTATTCGAGTCAAACTGTACTTATAGTGCTTCATCGTCAGGTTCCCTCTTTTTCTTTTTCTTACCCAATTTGTGGGCTTTTAATGACCCAGCTAACTCCTCCATAGTAAGAGTTGACAAATCCATTGTCTCTTCAATAGTGACCACGATACATTCAAAATCATCTGTTAGATTTCTCAAGATCTTTTCCGCAACCCGGTTAGGAGGAACCTCTTCTTCGTTCATTCCGAGTTGGTTGGTCATCTTTTGCACTCTAGCTATAAACTCGACAACTCCCTCATTTTCATCCATCTCCATATGTTCAAACTCTCTTCTGAAAGTTTGTACTCGGACTTGCTTCACGTAGGTATCTCCTTTGTATGTCACATTCATAATTTCCCATGCTTCTTTTGTTGACTTTGCATTAGCTATTTTCTTGAATCAAGATTCATCAACTGCATTATACAGAAAGTAAAAAACCGATATGTCTTTCACTCGTGTCTTTTTCAATGCAGCAATCTGGTTCAGTGTTTGATGCTCATCATTCGCGGGTTCATTGTACTTGTCCTCCACTATGTCACATACATCTTGGGATCCAAGAAGAAATTTCATCTGCAAAGACCAATTGTCGTAATTGGTCTTTTCCAACAATTGTGGCACACTCATTCCGTTGACTACCTTTATCATCTCTCTCATAAAAAAAAATCAAGCACTCACTTTTTCTCTCACGATGTTTAACTCTCTTCTCTCTCTCTCTCTCTTTCTTTCTCTCGGTACTCAGAGCATAAAGCTCTGATACCACTGTTGGGTCTATTCAAAGGAGGGGCTTCGTAGGGGAGACAAAAACACCAATGAGATTTGAGCCCAACCATAGAAGGGATTAACACCACTCTCTACCCAAAACCTTAAGGCAATGGGTTAATGGGTCTTTCATCTTTATATAGTACTCTACTTTCTCATTTTTATCCTATGTGGGACTTAGACTCATACTTGGATTCCCAACAATCTCCCCTTCAAGGGTGAGTCCCTTCCACTTTTGTACACTCCCCCTCTAGCAGAAGTATTCCCAACCAACCAGAATCACGAGTAGCCCTTTCCAATCATCGTTCATCTTAACGAAACTCGCTTACTTGAATACCCTTTACCAAGACGACTTTCGGTATAGGGATCATTATACTTAGAGCTATCAAAACGGGTCACCCGACCCAATCCGAATCGGCCCACCACGGGTTGGTCACTTAGTGAGCCAACCCAACCCGGCTCATTTATTATCGAACCAGAAAAATTCGAACCTGGCCCGACCCACCACAGGTTGGTGGGTAAACGGGTTAGCTCACTGGCTCACTTAATTACAATTTTTTTTAAATAAAAAAAATTTACAAACTTTCTATAATTCAAATCTAAACAAATTTCACTCTCAAATTTCATTCGCAACATGGGTGTTTAATTAATTTTGAAAATAAGAAATTTAAATAATTTTTTCAAGCAAAAAAAATAATAAATATTTTTTTATAAAATTAAAATTAAATTTTAATAGAATAAAATTAGGTTGGTTGGTCAACCCGGTCCACCACGGGTTCAACCCTCATGAGCTAGATTTAAATGAGCCGGGTTGAAATCTGACTCGCATAAAAAAATACAATTTTTTCAAACCCAACCCGGCTCGAACCCGTGGTGGACCGGGCTGGTCCGCGAGTTGTGACCCATTTTGACAACTCTAATTATACTCGTCTAAGTCGGTTACCAAGACAAACCATCAACTCTTATACCACTATTAAGCAAATCTCACAATACACACTCAAATATTTTCCTAAAATTGAGTCTTGCATTCATTGATAATTGAAGGGCTTTAAATAGCCGTGATACTTACAATATTACGGGAATAAAAATAAAATATCAACTATCTTAGAAATAAAATCTGCTTAATCTATCATAAAATAATATTGTACCTCTAAACAGAAAATCATAACTACCTATCACTATTTTATCTCTATCAAAATCAAACTAAACATTACTAGAATCAAAATTAATAAAATAAGATTTAAACAAAATTATTAATAAAATCCTAAAATTTAAGTTTATCCTAATAAAAGCCAAAGGTGATGGTGGTGACGATGGACATGACAATTGTGTCGACGACAATGGAAACCCTACAAGAAGGAAAAGAGGTGAAGATAAAAAAGAAGAAGATGAAAAAGAGAAAAAGAAAAGAAAAAAAGAAATAAGAAAAATTCAGTGGTCGCTTTTACTTACAAATTTTATTGGTAACTAGAATCCAATCATTAAATTTGTGAATTTTGTTAACTATTAACAAAGTTTACAGTTTATCAATAAAATTTATTAATAAACATTTTATTGACAAAATATTTATTATCGATAAACTAAAATTATTAATTAATTATATAGAATAGTACGTTATTTTCTTATAATAATAAATAACCCTTATAATAAGAAAAAAAAACGATTATAAAAGAAAATAAGAAAAAGTGATAAAATAAAGAAGAGAAGATAAGGAAAAAAAATAAAAAAAAAGGAAGAGAAAGAAAAACAAAATAATGAGAGCAACAAATAATTACTAATAAATTTTGTATATCAATAATACATATTTATCGATAAAGTTTTGCTATTATACATAAATCTGATCTATTAATAATTTTTTTAATGATAATATTCAACATCAATTCATCTTAATCAAATAATTCAATAAATTCAAGTTATTTGCCTCCCTGATCTTGATAGCTTGCTTTTAACAAGGAACACAACTTCAAAACATATCTTCCAACTCAAGAAAAGAGGTCTTTTCAAAAATTTCAACTTAAACTAAAATCTGGATCAATTTATCTTAATCTATTATATGTTGCCTTTTAAAAAATTTAGAATGATCCTAAAATTGATGAATGATGAATTTTAGATTGTAGAAATATTACAGAAAATAAATAGATTTTAAGAATAATCTTCTTAAAAACAAAAAACAAGTATTTCTATACCTATTTATAAACGATTCAAAATTTTCACTCTTCATTTACTTTCAACTATGTTTTCTAAATTAGGAATTACAACTAATATTTATATACATTCATTGGTTTGGTTCTTAATATTTTATTCGTCTCTCTAAAGATTTAATAAAATGTTCGTATGTTTTAAAAGGAATTCTTATATCCTTTTTATACTTTTAGTAAATTGTTAAAAATTAAATAAAAGTTAGAATAGAACTTAAAAATTGATTAAAAATCCTTAAAAAAATTATACTACAGTCCGTGAAAATGTAATCAGATTAGAAAGTTAGAAGAACAGTTGTCTCACAATTATCATACATGGGTGACTAATCTCGAATTAGTTCGATGCTGAATGTGATATTCATAACAATAATAGTTTTTCATAACTATTAATAACTAAAATAAATGTTCATGTATTTTCTTAATATATAAGTCATTACTTTTTTTTTCTTTTTATATACACAATATTCATAAGTAGGGTTAGAAATCTGATTTTATTGTACAATTTTTTTTTACCAATCTGTTTAACCATTACAAATTTTGTTAAAAATCCAATCTACATTCAAATTATTAAAAATCTAATCCGTCAATAAAAACGTTATTCATAAATGGCATCCATCCATAAAACTAATATTTTAATAAATAAATAAAATTTTCAATTATATTTTTTAATAAAAAATTAAAATGTATATTTAAATGATTTTAAAAAGCAAATTTTAATTATGAAAAAAATTATTAAATTAGTTGTTATATGTTAAGTATTGATAGGAAAATATATTGGATTTAAAGTTATTGACAATGATTATAATATAGCTCCTTCGAATGCGTGTGTATTTTAGATTATTCAATATTTTTGCAAGTTGTTGTGTTTATGTTACAGAAAACATTTTAAGAGGTATTGTCTTGTGTTTAAATATTATTTACTTTTAAAACATGTCGGTTCTTATATAGGAGAGATCAAATAGGATAGAGTGTATTGAATAACATATACAGTATTTGTCCTTGTCTGAGTATATATTTGAATTCGTACATGCATAATAATTTAATGTTTTTTAAATAAATTTAATAATTCTTATATCTTTATTTATTAGGTATATCTAAAAGGTTATATTCGTATCCATTAACAAATTAAATATAAAACATTGAGAAAAACAAATAGATTAAACCTTTACGGTTATAGTTCAATTAAAATACCATTCAAAATAAACCATTGTAAACGTGTGTATAATAATATACTTTGCAACAAACTTTGACGAAAACATATTTATAAATTTATTGGTCTAATGCGACATTATAATATTTCTGAGGTGGATTTTTAAATTTTCTATGAACAAACAAAATCTCTCTCTCTCTCTCTCTCTCTCTCTCTCTCTCTCTCTCTCTCTCTCTCTCTCTCTCTCTCTCTCTCTCTCTCTCTCTCTCTCTCTCTCTCTCTCTCTCTCTCTCTCTCTCTCTCTCTCTCTTTTTCTATATATATATATATATATATATATTATTGTATCTACAAGATTTAGTGCTTATTACTATTCAAAATTGTAGTTAATATAATTAAAATGTGAACCTACGTTGATCTATCTGACCTGAATGAAATATTTTAATTGAACCTATATTAACTTATTTTGATCAAACTCAACAAATCGAATAAATGTTCAAAAGAAAACATTGGATTTAAACTGTGCATATCAAAACAGTGTAAAAAGAAAAAAGATAGTTTTATCAATGCAAAAAAGTGGGTCAAATATGTTTGAGGAAATTCACTTTTATGCTTTTGACAAACAATAAAATATTACGAATCCATGGAAATCTATCCCTAAACTGGTTCACATTTACAACCACAGCCATTAATACATCTTCTTTTTATCCTAGATTTTAATTATATTTTTTAAATTATTCTTATTAGATATGATTAAATGAAAAGCATCAATTCAGATATACGTAAATTCTAATTCTTTAAATAAAGTCTCAAATTTACGGTTTTATATAGACGAAAAAAACAAATAATTTGTTTTTCGTGTAGATATTTTCGAACAAATATTAATAATATTCATACCATGGTTATCCAAAACATATGAATAAATTTAACGTTGAAATTAAATTAAAAAATTTACAGCCAAAAATAAGCAATATAAAGAAATAATGGAAGCAAAAAGTAAACAGCATCAGTAGTTTGAAAATAAAAGTTTGTTCGTTGCATTGATCATGCTGAAGTTTCCTTTACATTACAGAGGAAAGACAAGTATGGATAAGATTGAGACGAATGGTCTATTTTTTGTCTGACGATGAGAACCTGCTGGTTACAACGTGATTGACCCACTCTTCTACGTAATTTCCCCTGGAGCTTCATCGTAACATTCTCTTCATTACGTTCAATTGGGACCATTGCTGAAAAACCAACAAGAAGAAATTTAAAGACACAATGGTTGGAAAGTTTGAAACATATATGGATCAATCTCGTTTTTTATTATAGCTTCCACAATGAACATGTTTAATGAGTTCGTCACGAACTTATGTTTGAAGATTGAAAGAGTCGTATGTGAGAAATCCTAAACCACGTGGAACAGATATAGTGGACTATATATATATATATATATATATATATATATATATATATATATATGTATGTTTTGGTGTACAAGATTCTGAACATGCATTGCATCATTTGTATTTAGTGGTGAGAATAGTTTAATGTGGCACAGTGGTGTGAACTTATTGTTTAGAAGAGTAAATAGATAAAGACATTGAAAAGGGTCAATTTGAAAGGTGATAACAAAAAGAGACACTGAGGTTTTATGATTTATATATTAAGCTTGAAAAAGAAGACATTTTATAATTAATATATTATGGTTGAAAAAGAAGACATTTTATTATTTAACTTGTATTGTATTCATCTGTTAACTAACCGATCTTACTTTAGGGTTTTCTTTGACAGAATCTTCGATACTTCTCCTAATTTTTCTTCTTCAATAAAAGAAAAAACACAGTGTATTGTGAGTTGGAAGGCCATGAAAAAGGAGTGGATATTTTAAATTATTTCAGAATTTGTTTTTTTATGTTTCCTTTCAATATAAGAAATATTTTGTATTCTGCATGGACCCATAGATTAAAGTTGAGCTATTTTAAACTTTCTGTACAAGTTATTTTTCTGCTATTTGTTTTGCTTGGTCATAAATATTCGTTCATACACTTTTCTAACCAACTAAAAGAGGCACAATCTTCAGCTCAAATTTCACATCTGAAAAGAAAACTGAAGGATTTCGTCATTATTTTCTTCCATTACTATGACAAGTGGTTAATTTGTTGTATAAGTTTTCTAATCCCATAATTCTTAAATATGGTTATATTTCTCTTGTTCAGATAATTTTATAATTTTGAAGACATTATTTAAATATATTCACTACAAGAATGATTAAGATTACCGACGGTCATAATTCGTCGGTAATGTATAAAATCCGTCGGTAATTAGCATTTACCGACGGCTTACCGACGGCCAAAATATCGTCGGTAAAAACGTTGTCGGTAAACTTTATCGACGGATTTTTTGGCCGTCGGTAATTACCGAAGGCTTTTGGCCGTCGGTAAAGCCTTCGGTAATTACCGAAGGATCTAGGCCTTCGGTAAATCCGTCGGTAGATGTCGCGACCTGGTTCATCTTCTTCCTCTTCCTTCGTCGCTGTGTAATTTTTTTTTTCATTTCCACGAACTCCGCCACCAAAACGGCATCACGCTTCCAGCAAGCTTTGAAGAGGCAACCTTGGTCCAACAAGTTTGGTGATGGGGCTGGACACGCTGGCAACAAGGAGGGTGCACACGGAAGTTGAGCTTGCAAGGAGAATCCAGTAGCTTGATTGCAGGTCTAGCTTGACGGTCCAGAAGAGGGCAGCGTATCCAGCAGAAACCCACGTACAACCTTCACGTTTCCAGCGTCCAGCGTTGGGAGTGTCCAACAACACTTGGAAGCACTTCACGGGCTGAAGGGGATTGAATGGAAGGGGGTGCATCAATTAGAAGAGGGAAGCGTCGTTGGAGAATTGCACGTCCACAAGAAGTGATCCAGCAGGCTGCACGTCCAAGAATGCCACGGTCCAGGAGAGCAAGGGGCTTCCGCGGAGAAGGAGAGGCACGTATTGGGTTGCCACGTCCAGCGGTGGTGGAGAGAATGGTGGTAGAGAGAAATGAGAGGAGAAGTGTTTGCCACATATATTGGCACTGGATGCGAAGCTGGTTTCGAAAAATTCTGATTTTTTACCGACGGCCAGAGGCCTTCGGTAAATCAGTCGGTAATGTCGTCCAGCGAAATAATGGGCGGGAAAAATCCCGCTCTTTTTACCGACGGCCAAAAGCCTTCGGTAAATCCGTCGGTACTGTCATCGGCGAAATAATGGGCGGGAAAAATCCCGCTCTTTTTATCGACGGCCCAAAGCCTTCGGTAAATCCGTCGGTAATGCGCATGTCACTTACCGACGGCCCAAAGCCTTCGGTAAATCCGTCGGTAATGCACATAAAAACACCGTCGGTAATTCCGTCGGAAATTAAGATATATCGACGGATATGAATCCGTCGGTAAAAATCCGTCGGTAATATTAATATTTTTTGTAGTAATTGTATTGAATTTATCTTATTTAAATTATTTTCAAATAATTTAAAATTATTACAAAAATATTTAAATTTAGTGAATTTTATTTTATTTTGTTTGGAAAATTATTGCAAAATAAAAAAAAAAACATATAATTGTTAAAAATATAAATATATCAATATTGACAGTCTTTTACAGTCAATATCGTTCGAAGTAGCTTCCCTCACTATCCCCTGTAAAATCTATAAAGAAAAAGTGCTACCAAATCCCTTTATCTAATCCCTTATTGCATCTAGAAATTCATTGAAGGACTTCCATTAACGAACATAGACGGAAACAAGTACTAATACAATCTCTGATCCAATTCAACCACCTTTCATAAAAATCCAGCATTCTTAACATAAGTTGTAATAAATTTCACAAAACCTAGTTGTAAATCTTTTTTCGCAGTGCATCTTCAACACAAGACAATCCTTCCTCAATCTCCTATCTTTGCTGACAACTTCATTATCCACCAACACATCGTGCAACATGTTTCTACAACCAAGAACAAACATTTCCTTTTATTACTCTCTATTTTGGGAGCACTCTCTTAATCTTGTTTGCAAGAACCTTAACTACAATTTCACTATTACAGAGAAGGCTTTATATTATAGTTATTTTGGAGGTTAGACTATGTAACGAACCCTAATATATCAAACTGTAGTAGAATACGATGGATATTTGTATTCTATAATTTCTAAATGGTTAGGATTCTTTTAGAATCATAATCCATTTATACTGAAATAAGCAACGATTTTCACAATGGGAACATGCTGCAGCAACAATGGAAGACCAGAAAAGACTAATCACAATGCAGGTCAATAGAAGCGAAAAATGGCACTCTTTTAATGGCTGATCACTGCAAAATTGAGTACAAAGATGAGTCAGTTAGAAACTAAAAATGAACAGAGAAGGAAGAAAACGATAGAGAATCAACACACAAACCTAAATATGGGTGCTTCCAAACTAAAATGAAGAAGAACATGGGAAGAAAAAACTTCTCTCTTTCGCAGCTGCTAAGTGCAATGTTGAGTGCAAAGACAAGTTAGTTAGAGAGGCTAAAAATGAACATAGGAGGAAGAAAACGAGATAAACCAACAGAAACCTAAACTTGAGTGCTTCCAAACCAAAGTGAAGAAGAACAAAGAAAGAAAAAGCTTCTCTCTTTTCTGGCGGAGGAGGAAACAAAAAAGTTATGCAAAGACGGAAGAAGGCAATAATTGCTTGTCTGAGGGTAAGTAAAAAATGAAGAAAATAATCCTATTAAGGGAGGTATAGGCATTGGTTGAGATAAATTCATGGCACATACCAATATAAGTTATGATTCCTTGAAATAACTATAGCCTAAATACAATTACTTTAAGGAACTATAACATATATTTGGTATATGAAAAACATAATTTTATGCTAATGCAATGACCTTCTTGAAATTATTGCCAAAGAATAAATTACAATTTAATAAAACATAACATATACTAATATATGCTACGGTTTTTTGGAATAATTATAGCGTAAAGTAAGACCGACAGTCTAACTTTAAGCTACGATTTTTCCAAGAAGTCGTAACATATACTAGTATATATTATGATTTTATTTCAATCATAGCCTATTTTTTGACAACATTTCTAAATATGTCACTAGTGTTTTATACTTACAAATCAACTAGAAAAACATGTTTATACTCCCTAAATCAAGAGGATTTTGTGTCTTCCACCCATCAATTGATGATCCTAGAAACTGACTCCCTAATCTACATCCCATATCTCATTAAATACTAGTAAATATTTGGAGAAGCTCAAACCTCTTAGACATAATGTTGTCAAACTTGCAACCATTTGTAATGCATTATCCAGGAATACTAATAAAAGCTCACACCTCTTAGACATAATGTTGTGAAACTTCCAACCATTTGTTAGGCATTATCATTCTATCCATTTTGTTTCTTACTTTCTTGTTTGACTTAAGCGATGGGAATTTCTCACTCACTTGGGAGATATATATTAACTCCATATTATGGGTTCATTAGCCACCTAACACTTGTTATCATGTAGTTCCCTTTTGCTCACCCTTGTTTCACTTACTGCCCTTGATAGTGTGATAATCAACTATTATTCATACTTATTATAACTCCTTATTTGTCCTTATATCATGTGTTTTGTGTTGAATTCCATGAAAAGATGTAAGATTTGTATATAGTCTTCATAGATATATTTAATTATCTATTTTTGGTTTATTTTGTAGGAAATTTGAAGATTGAAGAAGAATAGAGAGTTGCTGCCATAAGTTGTTAGCCCAACCAGCAAGCACTACTAGCCCAACCAGCAAGCACCACTAACATAGCCAACAGAGCAACTCTAACCCAGCCAGAAAGTCTTACTAGCCCAGCCAACAGAGCACCTCTACCCCAGTGAGAGGAGTTTTTGGCCTAACGAGAATGCACATTTTGGAGAGGGTTTTAAAGTGGCGAAAATGGAAGAAAAAAGGAGTTTTTGATGTGGGGACACAACTAAAGCTCAAGGACGCAGTGTGGAGGCACGATTTCACTTCTAGAGCTCATAAAGGGAGCTTGGGGCATGTGAGAACATCCTCTTCTCCCTCCTTGGGTCTCCTTCTTCTTCCATCATTCATTTTATTAAGTTTTGAGGCTCTCCATGGAAATGAAAAGCCAAACCCATCTTGTTTGGGGTAGATGTAGCTATTGAACTATCTCGTATCTTATAAATGCTTTGATTATATGCATCATTTAAATGCTAATTTTTTGTTTCTACTCTTAATGTTTGTGGAAATAGGGACGTTCTTAGCTCGATTGATTTTCTAGGTTTTGGGAAGAATCTAGTGAACCCTATTCTTGAAACAAGAAATCTAGTAAGGGCTAGTGTCTAAGAATGGAGTTTGACCCATTAGTTTTTTAAAACCATAGATCCTAATGCGGGTTCGCCTGTTGAGTGATCAAGGAATTGACACTTAGTAAGAAAACCTAGGCTCTCTCACCTAAGGGATTATGGTTTTAGTGCTTTAGAGGGTTAACATTAGTATTTGATGGAGATGAGATGATTTTGTGTGTGCAAGAGAGTGAAACCAGTGAAATCTACCACTAACAATGTCATTCCATACCATTTCTACCATTTTCCCACTCCTACATGCCTTTAATTACCAAAGTTCACCCTTCTTTGTAAATCTTTATTTACTTGCATATAGTTGTAAATTCATGAACTATTCTTTAGCCTAAATGAGTTACTAATATTGTATGATTATTTAGTATTACACGAGTCTCTTGGGAGAATGACACCTAGTCTTACCATGGTTTTATTACTTTAGCGATTTGGTATGCTTGCAAATTAGTCTAATAGCCCTCTTACAAAGTTAAATTCCCCTATCAACCACCATAAACTTGTGGTACACGAGTTCTTTCTCAATTGTAATTCTTTCTATGTTTGTCTTCATTTGTCTGTCTTATGAAATATAATTTTACTACGACCACCTTCTCATTATATATTTTCTTGATATTTTGAGGGTGATGGTGAGGAGAGTGTGAAATTGGTAAGATGGTGAATTTATTTTTAGTGAAGTGATGCACTTTATTTGATTTTTATTGTTTTGAGATGCATAATCCAAGTAAATTGATTTATAATGTATAAGCATTTTCACTTTAATTGTCTAGGTTGGTTTTGCATTAAATTGAACTTTGTTGACATGATTATTAAGTTGTTCTATTAATCATTTTCTTCCTTGTATTAATAGGAGTATCTGTAATGTAGCTCTTATAGAGAAATGAGGTAAAATAGATGACTTATGTTTGACATGTTTAAATTAGTGCATTGGTATTGAAAAAGTTTTTAAAAGATGGCGTAAAAAAGCCTTGAAATAACTTGATATGCCAACCCATTTAAAACACACTAAAACTCTTTTTCATCTCTTATATATATATACATATATACATATATACATATATACATATATACATATATACATATATACATATATACATATATACATATATACATACATATATATATATATATATACATACATATATATATATATATATATATATATATATATATATAATAAAGGGAGATAACTGAGAAAGAAAAGGAAGATGAGGTGATTGGGGTGATAGTGATGGTTAGGGGTTGACGCGGAGGCTTAGTAGTGATGCTTTCCAAAGACACCGATGATCACTGATGACATGTAGATGGAGGACACCGGTGATGGTGACGATGGTGGCCAGAGTTAGAAAAGAAGGTGGATGTGGAGGTAGAAGAAAAGGACAAAGGAAGACAAATAAGAAAAGGATGTGAAACCTTACAAGATGAAAATAACCTGGAGTGATAATGGTGGCGCAGCAACCTCTCAGTGATGAGGAGGAAAATGATGACGAAATAAAGGAAAAAGAAAAGGGAGAAGGAGATTCAATCATGCATTTTGTCGACCAATGTTACCCATGAGCATTTACCGACAAATTTGTGGCTTTCTATACTTATTAATGGATGTTTGTATCTATCAGTAAAGTTACCGACAATCACTTTATCAATGAATTTTTGCTCGTTGATAGTTTATTGGTAAACACCTTTATCGACAATTTTGTTCTTGTTTCTGACGAATTATGACCATTAGTAATATGTGATTTTCTTGTAGTGAAGAAAAAATAATTAACGCCGTTTGTACGGATTTAACAGAAGGAATTTCATTGATATAAATTTTATTAAGTAAGGACGTAATTGACGCACTTTTTAAAGGATGGACTAATTTGACATTTTCGAGCGAAACTGGGGACAAAATAGGGTATTAAGCCTATTATTAACTACCAAAATTTTAGCTATCAAGAAATTTCTGTCTAAATTAGTGTATAAATTACTCTCTAATTTAAAATTAGAGAGTAATTTATTGATAGTTCAAATCTTGATAATTAATGTTAGAAATCAATGTAAATCGTAATTCATAAATCAATTATAAATTTTTTATTTATAATAGAGACTTATTATAATTTTTTTGTAATAATTTATATCTTTCTTTCATAAAATTATGAAGTAATTCATCTAACTAATACATGAAGCAAATATTTTGTTTTTCACTTCTGTTTTGAAAAAGAAAAATAGTCTGATCGGTAAGAATTTTTCTTACAAGAAAATTTGATATTGTATGTTGTTAAGTAGACTTTAAGCCTAACTCGATCTTACAAAACTTACTTGTAAGGTGAGGTTTGCACCCACTTATATACTATGAATTGGCCTTATCTCTAGCCGATGTGAGACTTCCAACACATCCCCCTTACACCGAGGTATATACATCTCGAGCGTAAAACTAGATATTAATGAGTGATCCAATAGTGGCCCGATAGCGGGTGGAACAATATGTCCACACAAATCTCGCTAAGATAGACTCTAACCTGTCTCTGATACCATGATAAGAAGTGGACTTTAAGCCTAACTCAACCCCATAAAACTAGCTTTGAAGGTGATGTTTGCACCCACTTATATACTATGAATTGACCTTATCTCTAATCGATGTGAGACTTCCAACAAATGTTAAATTATTAAATTAATTACTATATTCTTTAAACATATGTTTGGGTGAAAATTTTTAGAAAGGAGTTTGTTTTTGTAAAAAAAAAAATATAAATGTTTTAGTAACAAAATATATTATTTAGATGAAGAATTTTAAAAGAAATTCAAATTTTAAAAATTTGTAAAAGCAATTTGATTCCTTAAAATTAGAAAAATTTAAATTTTAACTAAAATATAAGATTTTAAATTCTTCATACTCTATTCTCTTTATATACCTTTTTTCTTCATATTTTATTTTACTTCTATAAGCTAATGATATTTTTCAATTGAGAACGGACACGTATCAAAATTCTATTGGGTCATTTTAAATAATATTTTATTCGAAAAAGTTGGCTTGCAAGAGTTAATGAATTTGGTATCCAAAAATACCCTTCCCATTTTCATTTTCATTCTCTCTCCACTGTGCATTTTCGTTTTCAGTTTCTGCATGTGCTTTCTCTCCTTTCTCTCTCACAAAGCAAGCACAAAGGGTCATCTTCTCTAGCGAGGCAATCCGGCGAGACTCCGGTGAAGCAATGGAAAGCTTCAGTGACAAGGTATTTCCTTTTCCCTTTGCATTTTTCGTTTCCCATTCCCCATTTCTCCTTTTCCCTTACTCCATTTTAATTTACCTTTTGGTGTTTTGGATGTATACCCATTTCCATTTTGAGTTCGTCTATTGGTTATTGTTTTATTTTTCATGCAGTTGAATTCAAAACCAAATTTGTTAGTGGGTTGAATGGAAGATTGACCCCAGAACAAAGGACTATTATTGGAAATACACCATTCATAATGGTCGGCCATGGAGAAAAGCTCATTAGTTGGTGGTGGGGATGGGGTTGGGCTGTTACGACGACAATGTGCCATTGTGGAAGAGGAAGCCCTTTACTTTTTCTTAGTGCGTTCTGCCATTGGGGATTTGTTAGGGTTTAGGCTTTTGGAAGGGGGGTGAAATTTTGAAGGGCTTATATATGTGAGGAGAATTGGGAGAGAGAAACAACTATGACGATGTAGAGTATTGGGGAACAAAACAGGGTTTCAACAGTGGCCACATATGAGAGGTATTTGAATGGCATCACATTGTAATCGATTACAGAGTATTTGTAATCGATTATAGGGCCTTTGTAATCGATTACATAACATTCGTAATCGATTACGATTGCTTTTTTTTTTAATCCCTGAATTTGAAACATTATACTGTGTAAATTGTGTAGATAATTCTAATAATAGTTTTGATATACTTTTGAACGAAATGAAGACATCAAAAGACATTTGGAAAAACAAGCAAACAATATATTATCTTGAATTACATCTTGATTTGGACAACACTAACACAACAAAATAAACATAAGCTCAAAAACATATACATAGAAGATGAAAATGATATACATCAAAATTCAGTGTTATCAACATTGTTATGTACAACTGATAACAAGGACAAAAACTCAACTAGAGCCACTTCAGATAATTATGATTGTTGGTAAGGTTGGGTCCCATCTTCGACGACCTCCTAGGTTTATCTAACATTAGAGGTTATTTTTTCCTTATTGAACACGAGTACAGTTCAGAATACATATAGGAATATCAATTAATAAATGAAGTAGATAGCCATTTTAATGACACAATTTTTTGTTCTGATGCTTTGTTATTATCTTTTTGTAATCGATTATCAAGACATCATATAAACTACAACGATTTTCCAAATGACCTGACTTGGACAAAACCACCTAAAGGGACAATTTTGCCAACAATTGAATGGACAAACGTGGTAATTAATGCAGGGAACACAACCTTTCACATTCAACTCAATCACTCATTTCAATGAATGGAAAAATTGACCCAAAACAAAGCCAAAAACTTCTTGGTGAGTGATGTTCTTACAGTTGGGGAGTGCAGTTGAACTTTCTGTACAAATGGTCCTAAGGCCCCTGGTAATCGATTACATGATCCTGTAATCGATTACCAAGGCATGAAAAAGGCCATAATGATTTTCCAGCTGACCTGACTTGGAGAAAACCACCTCAAGGGACTTTTTTGTCAATAATTGAATGACCTAATGTGCTAATTAGTGCAAGGAACACACCCATTGACATTTAACTCACTCACCCATCTCAAAACTGGAAAACTTGACCCAAAACAGAGCCAAAAACTTCTTAAGAGTGATGTTCTTCCAATTGGGGAGTGTAGTCGAACTTTATGTACAAATGGTCTTGAGGCTCCTGGTAATCGATTACATGATCCTTGTAATCGATTACCAAGGCATAAAAAGGCTAGAATGGTCTTCCAACTTACCTGACTTGGAGGAAACCACCTGAAGGGACTTTTTTGCAAACAATTGCATGACCTAACGTGCTAATTGGTACACGAAACACACCTATTCTCAATGAACTCGCTCAACCATCTAAAAAAAAGGTAAGAATGACCAATGAACTCACTAACCCATCTAAATCAACAATGTACTCAATAAACTCAGTCATCCATCACAAAATATGCAAAATGTCACCCAGAAACATAGGCAAAGTAAATCAAATTGGTCAATACTTATTCATCAAAACTGGAATTGTATTGAAATAATGTCTCACAAGTACATATTACCAACAATACCTTTTGTATACTAAAAATCTATACAAGGAAAGTTATACAAGGCTCATACAATCAAGACTTGTACACAACATACAATTGAAATCCTATAATAATCCATATTTTTTCAACACTTGGAATCTTTGCACGTTGTCGTTGTCGAGGATCTAGTCACATACATATTTTTTCCTAAGTCCAAGAAACTCCTCCTGAAATCAACATATTACACTTTAGAAATTAACACAACACGACATTGTGCGCTTTAGTGGAGAAAGTGTGAGAGCAATGATCGAGAGAGAGGAGAGCAATGGTGGAGACGGCTACGGTGGTTCTCGCGTGAGAGGAAGTGCAATGGTGGACAATGATAGACGAGAGAGAGTGTGTGAGACCACGAATGGAAGAGGAGAAGGGGAATGTGTTTCCTGAAATGAACTCATGAAAAGGAAAAATTTTCTCTCTGACTACCCAAAATACCCTCAACGTCACATTCCTCAACATGAAAAATTAGATTTAAAACAGATCAATTGACATCCATCACGTGACGTAAAAAAGTTGACAACATTTGGTAGTCATAGAAACGTTTTCATTTTAAATTTTAAATTACTGTTAGTTAAATTTTTTTTGTCAACACTAACAATATTTTTAACTTTTTTGATTAATATTATTATTTTAGTTGATAATATTCGGAATTTCTTTTTTATAGTTTAAGATTGTTTATCAAGCAATATAACTATTTTTCACTCAGCTGTATATTCTTCTATTAAAGTCCTCAGCAGTTATTTTTTTGTATCAATTTTTATAGGATTGGAACAATATTCTTTTGTTGAATGCCAATTAAAAATTTCTATTTAAATAAAACAACTCAAATTAAATAATTTAAACTATTTTATCCAAATAAAATGTTCAAAAATTAAATAATATCAAATAAAAGTAATTCAAATTCAATATATTTAAATTTCTTACAAATTAAAAAAAGAAAACAAATTTACTTGTTAGATAAAGTGGTATCATACGAAACATATACGAAACATATACGAAACCCCCACCTTTGATTGCATGGTTAAACAAAAATGTTGAGTGAGTTTAAGAACTGACATCGCCCAACTATAAAATCAAACTAAGCTACCAAAATCATTCTCAATAATGCAACTTCCACCCATCTTGCTCCTCTTTCAACAAAACTATAAAACTATTATTGTACTATTATTGTGAATGTAAGTTCCATATTAAGTAAAAATTAAAAGAATTCAACTATTTATGTAGTTAGTTTCATACATTTGGCATTTTCTCATTAGGGCTCAAACAGCCACATACACCTCTCTGTAATCATAGCTTCAACATGCCCAAATAGTAATACCAATGTTCACACAGAAATGCAAAAACGACAGCCACCACGTAGTTTAGGGAATAAAACACTACCAAAAGGTCAAACATTATGATAAAGTTTTGCAGAATTCAGACTCTACCACACATACGCATACTTCTCATTTACGTTAAACATCTCCTCATACAATTATTGTCAAACACCTCCATGCTTCTAATTACTTATTATATATGTATTTTTCTCAAAAATGTTTTCAGAGAATTTCATGCGTGCAAGAGAAACCAATTCTATGAACTCTCATACTTTAGATTAGATCAGGTTTCTCTTAAGGCGTGCTTATTTAAATCTCCATTATTTCAATTTGAAAAAAAAAATGTATATGCTAAAAAAATGACAATTGTGACAAAAGTGTAATAATAGTTTGTTGGGGATAAGTCCAAGGCAACTTTTTAAAGTTTAAACAATGGAAAATTTGATGAATAATATGGATTTAACATAGTACCTCACACTGATACAAGTGACAGCTAATTCTGAAACACACCCATCATTCTCATTTCTCATATCTCTTGCTTTTTCTGCTTTTTGTTTTCTTTTACTTGTACATTATTTTGGGTACGATAATAATTAATAATTATCCCACACATATATTAATTATGAGATATCTGAATGAGAATGTGAAATAAAGTATGGAAAAGAAACGATCTCTGGAATGAATGGATGCTGGTGAAAGTGTGAACGGAGCCTTTTGGTGGGCCCATACATAGATAAAAGGGTCCAAAGGTCCAATCCAAGACACCTGACTTCCAAATGGACTATGACCCATTGGGCCCACAGCACACACCACATGCCCTTGTACGACAACAAAATTACTAATGAACGTGAATATACAGCTTTTAGTAATTCATGGCTTAAGACAGATACAGTTAGAAAATAAAACCTTTTATCTTTATTTTGAAAAACGGTATAAATCTTATTTTTATGTATTTTTGAAGTACTTTGGAATGTTCTTTTGAAATACAATATTAAAAGTATTTTGATTTATTTCTATATATATATATATATATATATATATATATATATATATATATGATACTTTAATGTTGATGTTGTCAATTAAGGATTTAAGATTTTATGGTATTCTTAAAATTTTAGGATGTGACAAAACCATTATAATTATATAACATCGAATTGAATTTATCAACCAAAATATTACATACATTAATAATACTAAAAGAAATTATTACTAATTTACGCTATCATACATAAATAATTTAAAAGTTCAATAATACAATTTATCAATAAGAATAAAACAACTTTGAAGCCAATGTTATTACATTCAAATTACCATAAAAAGTAATAATGAAGAGCTACAAAACAAGAGGACTAATCTCATGTAAAATTTATATTTTTTATCCATTAAAAGATTCTAAAACTTTTAATATAACTAGATAAAATGAGTACAGTCTGATAACATAGGTCAACTTAATTGAATTGAATTGTTCATTAACTTGTAGTGATCTAAAATTGTGGCCTTATTTTTCAACATTAATTCTAATATATTAATTTAAAGAAAAATATTGAAAAACTTAGTTTTAATATTATGGATAACCAAATATTATACTAATTAAATTGTTCTAAATATCTACTAACTGTAACATCCCAAAAATACAGTATAAAACTATATAAGAGAATAATCACATATTAATAATATTACAGATCAGTCTTACAAAAGATAGGAAGTACAGTTATGGCCGAACGACCTTACAAAATAGCAGGGAGTTAAAACTGTACAATGGCTACAACTAGAACGAACGGTTTACAAAATAAACTTATACCGAACGTTCCTACAAAAGAATAGGCCAACAACTGACCAAACGGTCCTAAGGTTCAATCTTCACTTCCACCTCTTCTAGTGCTTCTTCCAGCAACTCTTCTCCTTCTGGTCACATCCACACTGATGATCATTGCAACAGGACAAACAACCGAACAGACAACACAGTCAAGACAATAAATAGGGTAAGCTTATGTAATTTAATTAATTCAATAAAACATACAATTTTCATGATTAAATCAAACAACAACCAAATCATAATTCATACATCATGGCATGCAAAGAACAACCACTTGACTCTGACTGTCTGGACTGTATGAATTCTGTGTAGCTACGACGTTTGTGCTTCCAGGTGATGTAGTAACTGGGATACCCTCAACAGCTGCCACCCGAGGTTAATCCGTTCCGTCCAAGTTAACCTTATGGACTAGGACCTCCTACCATTCTCATCATAGCACAAGTCTGAATGGAATAACACTCCTTAGAAACTAACATGACCGAGCGTTATTTACAAATTGATCTGATTCAATGAACTGACCCTTAAGAGTTCAAACCGAACGCCATGAAGCCTAGGCCGAGTACTAAGACTCTAGGCCGAACACCATTTAGAGACCGATATTGTTTGACACCAAATACTATTAACAAACCGAAGTACTATGAAGAAAACAAACGCTATTGAGTTTGACCGAACGCTCTTATTTTAAAAACGGTAATAATATCTTACTGAGACGAGATCAAGCGCTTGGTTTAAGACCGAGCACTGTAGAAACCGAACACTATTGAACGAGCGCTGGTCCAAGACCAAGCACTTATCAAGAACGAGCGCTACTAAGACCAAATGCTTGGTCCAAGACCGGGCACTACTAAACTTAAATAAAAATGAAGGAATATATATATATATATATATATATATATATATATATATATATATATATATATATACACACACACAATTACGCCACACTTATTTTTAATGAAAAATAACGATAACATCTATGACTTTACGTATTATAGAATACATTAACTAAACTGTTTAGGAAACATAAAGAAGAACTATACTTAGACCGAACGCTCATTTACACATATCTAATAATATAAAATGATCGTCATTAACTAAATTCTCTACAGAATAAGAACTTAGTTTTAGACGAACACTCAAAGGAAAACCGAACGGTCAATACTGACTCTCGGTTACAATTTACATAATTCTGCAGAGTATTACAGAATGACTCTCAGAAAATATCCCTACCCATTTCATGGCTTTCATTAATCATCAATACTTTTAAACAACATACAATATTTCATCATCAACCAAATCATCAAACACAATATCATTCCAGTTTCTCATCTTTTACATTCATATACTCATACAACCAATAATGCAGTAACAACCATACTTCATATTCATTCAACAATCAATCAACATGCAACCATTTAAAACAAGAATCTTAATCAAATTATATAAGCTTCCCTTACCTCTAATGTAGCCGAATGCTCAATGATGTAAGATATAGCTCACCACTATCAGAAATCTTAGAGTTCTACGGTCACGCTTTATGAAACTAAACCAAACAGAATACCAGAAATACTCAGAAGAAGATGATCCACTCATGCAACTAGAAATATGGGTTTGCATGTGAAAGAAAACGAACGTTCTAAGGATAAAGTAACTCACCGGCTTAGAACCACAACTTGATCGGTTTAAATGAAAGCCCTTGATGCTAGGAGAGTTCAAACGGTGCCTGAGGAATGATCGAAAGAAGAAAAGATGATAATTTCTTAGAGAGAAGGTGGAGGAGATCTAGAGAGAAGGAGGAGAAAAGTCAGGTTCAAAAGGTTGAAAAAGATGAGTGCATGCAGAAAAGTGGCACGAAATTTGAAAGTTTGATTTTTACTTCTATCGTCAAAACCGATCGTCCAATCTGCATCACACACCTGTCTTCTACTTTCTGAATTTCAGACACCCTTTAGCTTACACATATACTCCACTAAGTTGGGGTTTTTATGGGTCTGACATTAATTATTAGTATTTGTATAATCTATATAAGTATAAAATAATTAAATAAAATAAATACTTAACTATTATAATTATTTAGGAGGAGTCAGAAGAGGACACTAAAACTAACAACTATTTCTTACATGTGCACAGCAATGCAATAAGACTTGAAAGTGATAGGAGGATCACAATTCTTTGCAAGTCTATACTATGACATTAACTCTGAAAACCATTTGTCCCACAAATTCCTAAATCAACATATCATAGACTACACTATTTTTAATCTCTCATTTGGGAGACCATATTCAATTTTGAGTGATTAAAAAAAAAATTAAATCTGGGGATTAAAAAATAATGTCTCAAATTTCAAAGATTAAAAAGTATGTGTTAGGTTTATGTTTTGTCTTTTCACACCATACCAATTAAACAATCTAATAATGTGATATTAATTATTAATACGTAATTATGTAAATAAATATTAGCGATAAGCGATAGAGGACAAAGAATATTCGTTCATATTAGCTTTTGACTTAGGTTTCGTGTCCTAAATATTCTTAATTTGTCGTGTTAGCTTATTCAAATTTTGAAATTAATTGTAACTTTTCACGTAACACTTTTTTATATTTTCACATTATATTGCTAAAATTCTTTTAAAATTACCCTTCTGATAAACCTTAACATGTGGCATATCTTTATAGAATCTTCACACATGCAAATTTTGATATAATATTAGGGTGTTTATATAAGCTAAGAAAAGAAAACAAAAATACATCTTCCTCCAATATGAGCACATTTTTACATGCTAAAAGTTTGACCATGGAAAACATTTTTTTTATAATTTCTTTAGTGTGAATTATGCTAACATCAACACCATGATTAAACTATATTGTTCATATAATTTTCTAATGGCAACACACTATCCTTTCATTAAAGAAGGGCAATAGGTTAAAGTCAATATTTATGGAGTCAAGGAAAGCTTATTTGGTAACAATTAATTGAAGAGAAAAAACTTCTTTTGTTAGTTTTTTACACTATGTAAGTACATTATATTTATCAAAATGGTGCTATGCTATGTTTGCTGCAACAATACCAACAAAGGATCAATTTTTTTAATCATATTATAATGTTGAAAGAAGTTTTAATAGCATTCTTTTTAACACATATTTAACCATCAATTGGAATTTATAAAAAAATATACAGTCAGAAAGAAAATCATTAAATAAAATTGAGATCTAACATTAACAACAAATAGTTTGTAAATTTGGATCGGCGAAAATTTAAAATGATTAACTGAAATGTATACACTTTGTTAATTTCAATAATAGAAAAAATATATGCTAAAAAGAATGTTGTTAACCGTTTTTTTTTATAAATATAAAACATCCATCGATTTGTGAAAAAAGCCTTACCAACTATCCTTAGAAAAATCTCTAATTTCTTGGACTACATATGGGCCTTAGACAGTTTTTTTTCTTCTTTTTTTTATAGAATAATATTTCAACATCATGCAAGTGCAACACTTCATTTCCTATTGGTGCTTTGTTATAACAATTGGGCTGGATTTCTATCTACCTATATTCCAAGGAAAGAACTTTATATGATTTTTTTTTTCAAAAAAAAAAATACTGGCAAATATGCAAATGAAATCAGTGGAAGCTATTTTAACTTAAACAGTGACACTAAGTTTGCATTTAATAGTACATTTTTGCATGGAATTCAACTATAGAGTAGATAAATAAGCAAAATCAAATAATGAGACACAAACATTTTGAGGAACAAGCATTCTAGTTTCATAGACCAAAAAAAAAAACAGTCAATGTTGAAAGTTAAGTAAATGTAAAGCAAGCTTAACGAATTTAAAGAAAACACTGTTTACTTTGACATGGGTTGTCTAGTGTTGAAAAAATGAAATTTCCTTTTTGTAACCAACAGTGTGTTTTGTATGGAGAAGACTTTGAGCCTACTGATACTGTGGAACCAACAGCATTATATATCCTATCTCTAGTTTTCTATTATACTGCTTGCTTTTCAACCAACAAATAGTCTTAAAAAACGTTAGTTAGGTAAAGCAGACAGATGAACCTTTTTCACCATACTGTGATCTCTATTATTTATTAAAAAGGAAGGTTTGGCTTGTGTTCTTCTACATATAAACTTTAACTATTGCTGGCAGTAATTTTAGGAGTTAGATTTGTGGGAATGTATCCCAAATTTAACTTATATTGATAGATTCATTTGTTTCATCACAGCATTGATTTATGCCTTTCTTTTTAAGTAAGGAATACGACTAATGATAATATTCTAGCACTACTTTGACTCTTTAGTATGATAAGTATCATTGTTTACAAGTGAAGTTACCACAATGCAAATAACTTACACAATGATGGCATTGCAGTACTTGAGAGAAACACAGGACTTTCTAATACCCACACAAAACTATAATTCTTACTTTTATTTACTATTTGGTCAAGAGCACAATTTAGTTAAGCCTATTACATAGTTAGGTTTTGGATTTCATTTAAAGCAACTTGCTGATAAACTTATTTTCTATTCTTTACATGGATACAATTTTTTTATATAAAGTGAGAAAAATTATTCCAGATGTCGAATTCATAAGTACTCTCAAAATAAAATGATTCTACAACTTTGACCAAGGATTTGGATATTAGGTATATAAGATAAGAAAAAGAGAGAACAGATCATCAACAAATAATCATTTGGCTTCTCAACTTGGAGAAGAAAACCCATTTTTTTTTATAGAAAAAACCATGGATGTCCCTAAATTTAGCAAAATGTTCAGCACCTACTAAATGAGCTAACAAAACAAGTCACTAAAGATTTTTTGGTTTGGCTAAAAAAGGTGCTAAAACAGTGACCAAGGAAAACCAGCAAAATTTAACAATTTTAATAAAAAAAGCTGCAGTGTTGCCAAAAGTTGGCTCCCATTAATATTTAATTTTGACCACTCAATCAACTTCTTATTCATTTTTCCTTCTTTCGAAATTAAAAATTTGTCTACTTTCTGCACTGTACTCATGTGTGATGTCCGTTTACAGAGACAACACTTAAAGGGAAAGTTCTGTATATGGAATGCCAAGCTTGAAATAACAACGTTCAACAAAATGAGAAGCTAAGTTACACTAGTTCTTATACAAGTGCACTTTTATAAGCAAAAGTTCCCTTATTTGACTAGTTTTCTGTACATGCTATAATGATGCATAGCTCTGTTGCCAATCACTAGTTTGTTAATATATATATAAAAATATATATATATAGATGTATATGATTCCATTGTTGTGAAGGGTTTGATTAAAGTAGAAGGTTGTTTGAATGTTGAAATTGAGAAAGCATAAAATCTGAATAGGATTTGTGTATTTGGGGTTCTTGTTGTGTGGATGTTTGTCGTGTATGTTTTAGTTGTTTGGAAATATCTGTCTTTGTTCTCTGCTTCCAATGAGAAGATAATGAATACAAAATGAGGCATAATAACTCTTGTTCCCCAATTAATGGACCCAATAATATAATATGGTTTGGTCAGAAAAAAAGGTTTGGATGAGTAATAATTTGGTGCCCTTTGTTCAGGGTGTGATCCAAGGCTTTGTGGAGCTTCTTAAACAAGCACCCCAACATTGCAAGCAACTTCAGAAATACAATGAGAAAAACTGGTTGGTAGAGATGCCCAACCAGACCCACTCCCTTTCTCTTTCCCACTAACAAACACAGAAACAAGACAGACAACAAGGTCCCTTTGGTTTCATGTGTTTGTAAATTAAAGAGACACCACATGCCATCTTCTATTCTTATTTTTTCCAATCTTTTTTTTCCTCCATTTCTCTTCTTCAACTTTTCTGTAATATCATTTTTCTGTAGTTTCTTAAGAAGTAAACTTGATTTTACGAGACTTTTAACACATTCGAGATATCTATATTTCGAATCTAAAATTAGATATTAATAAATAATTCAATAATGATTCGATAACAAATGAAACAATAATATTATTAGAATAAATTTTAATATTTTTTATATTATAGTAAATAATAAATATTAAACCTAACTCAACCTATAAAAATGATTTATAAAATAAAATTTATATATTATAAATTGATACGAAACTTTCAAGCATCATTATTTTCTTATATATGTTGCACATATTGGATATTCATGAAAGCATAAATACTTATTTGGTTTTGTTATTTAAGAAAGTACAAATGATATACATATTGAGAGGGACAATTTTTATGTTCTCATTAAGTAATTATATCTCGAAGTTAACTTGTTCCTTTTAAATTGTTGTATTTAAGGAGTTAATATTTTCTTAAGCCATGTTAATGAGAAAGTTCATTTTTTTTTTTGTAAATAGCTGCATGTAGCTAGTGTGAATTGGACCCAGGTGAGATTTCCAATGTTCATTTTTATGTCTTAAATAGAGACAAGTGTGTGACACTTTGTAGTCATTTTTAAGAGATGCTTCCAGTGCTTGGGACAGTAAACCATCTTTATTTTAGGGAAGTGTGCACATGTTCATTAAAGTATTTTTTTTTAAAATGGTAGAATGTTGTTTGCATATTCACATTCTCAATACTCATCAATGAACATGTCTGCTGGTAATTTGAAGCAATGCAGCTTTTTTTAATTGAGTGCATGAAACATTTTTTATTTGATTAAACTATCATCTCAATTATTGAATTTTGTCGTATAACAAGATTTCTTCTTCACCACTAGAAAACTACATAGTACATATGTTTGCCAAATATAACAGCAAGTAGCAACATTTACCAAGAAATAAATACCTCAACAGATCTTTCCGCTATTTTGCAAGATGTGGTCGCAAACAAATTGCAAGAAACCTAAAAAGAAAACAACCCTTTTTAACATTTTTATAGATTTAATTTTTTGCAATAATATATCTAAGTGTTACAAAAGATTTTGTTTTATATGAAAATTAAAGAAAATGCCATGGCATGAGTTTGTGAACTAAGAAAGTGGATTGTATATTATAATGTATACCATTTGTTTCTTTACTTTGGAAATCCTTTGTCTCCATCACTTATTTTTTTTCTGTAAGAGTATGTAAACTACTTGGGTAATTCCAATAGGATTATTTAATTTATTGAAAAATGTTAAGAATCTAAATTAATTTCTTTCATTGGAAATATTTTTTATTTATGTTGAATATGATTATTCTAGGTGACAAGTGACAAACTTCTCTTTCTTAACATAACTACATATTTAAGACAAATTCAAAACTATCAATTAAATAAAAAGTACTTCTATCAATTACTTCACACATTTAATAACAATTAGTTTTCATCTAGGTAAATATAACCCATCAAAAGAAATGATTATATTGAATGCACTATAATTCTTACTAACCGTATATTTATTTCAACTTCATATTTTATTTAATAGTATTTAATATCTTTTGCATTAATATTGTACGACACAACCGTTCAATGTTTTAAAGTATTAAAATATTTAACTCTTTGATAAAATTCTATAAATATTCCCACATGCTTCGAGACAAATAACTATAAATGTAATTTTAAAGATCAGATCTAAAACTTAAATCTTGTTTATATATAAAAAGAATATCTAGCAGAATTTGATACATAAATTTCGCTATTTCAGACTATTAGAGAAATAATGTTGATTGGTTTTGGAAGGTAGTGCTTAAAAAAACAAAAGCTATCACTTTTGCAGTTGTATTTATTAATTCTTTTTGTTTACAGTTGTATTTATTATCATTACTAGTTAACTTTCGCAGTCACAAAAGAGGAAAATGTTTGTTTATTACTCTAAGCTTAATATATTTTAATTTTAATAGTAAGTAAAAGTTCATTGAAAACGAAAAAAGAGGAATAAATAAATTTATATATGAAATGGCGAAAACCCGAGCTTCCTGGCTCCTAAAAAACCGCATCCCCAGCCGTTACCGTACACCCTCACACACCCACCTTCACCTCACTCGCTACTCACTCGCTATTCACTCACACTCTCTTACTCTTCTTCTTCATCTCGTCTTCGTCACCTTCGTTTCAATCACACCTTCTTTTTCAAAATCACATTCTAGGGTTAGGGTTTCCGCATTATGATGTGAAACGCTAGCACGCCTCGTCCACCATCTCCTCCCAAACCCTCCCCTCCGCCGCGATCTCCGCTCCTCCTACCATGGGAAACTGCTGCAGATCCCCGGCCGCCGTGGCCCGCGAGGACGTCAAATCGAGCTTCTCCAACGCAGACCACCATGGCAAGCGCGGTTCCGGGGCTGAGGCTGTCAAACAGAAGGCGCCGATCACGGTCCTCGCTGGCGTGCCCAAGGAGAACATCGAGGACCGCTACCTCGTGGACCGCGAGCTCGGCCGCGGCGAGTTCGGCGTGACTTACCTCTGCATCGACCGTGACACGCGCGAGCTGCTCGCTTGCAAAAGCATCTCCAAGCGGAAGCTCAGGACGGCCGTCGACGTCGAGGACGTCCGCCGCGAGGTCGCCATCATGCGCCACCTTCCCGAGAGTCCCAGCATCGTGTCACTCCGCGAAGCCTGTGAGGACGACAATGCCGTTCACCTCGTCATGGAGCTCTGCGAGGGGGGTGAGCTCTTCGACCGGATTGTCGCCCGCGGCCACTACACCGAGCGAGCTGCTGCCGCTGTCACTAGGACGATTGTGGAGGTTGTGCAGCTCTGCCACAAGCACGGGGTCATCCATCGCGACCTGAAACCGGAGAATTTCTTGTTTGCAAACAAGAAGGAGAATTCGCCGCTCAAGGCTATTGACTTCGGGCTTTCCATATTCTTCAAGCCAGGTACGGCCGTGAGTGAATTTGGATTTCATTGACTGCATTGGGGAAGTTTGGTTTGGAATGGGAAGGTATGGTTGAGTTTGTACTTGATTGGTGGGGTTATTGTTTGGAAGACTATGTTGGTCTTTCAGCTGCCTGGGATGGTGTCTAGGCTTAATTTGGATTATTTACACTATAAACACTCATACGGGAAGAAAATAAAAGAAATTGAATTAAATTTGTCTCGTTAGGAAAACTTAAGCTCTTGGAGATGTTAAACCAGAGAGCTTCTATTTAAAGTAGTTAAGTATTATAAATTGTTTACAGCCTACTGGATAAAATCAATTTATTTGTTTTTCTATTACAATTTTTAAGTATATATAGAGAAGTTTATCCAACCAAGGACCTTGTTTAGTGTACTTGAAGTTGGTACGGTTAGGTTTTGTACTGTCTACACTACATTCTGCGCCTGCAGCACAAAAGGAAGTAAGGTGGTTGTTTAGTTGGTACGTTCGTTGACACCTAAATTTCCATGCTGTTTTTAACTCAAGCTCTGAACGGCTTCTATGTAATAAGGGTGCCTTGTTATTTATGTTTACTCTTACGGTGATTGGATTTAACAATGTGATTTTGATTGAAAGATGAGAGGGCGCATACTAAGTGGTCAATCTGTTGTATGATGTTGAAATTGTGGAGTCGGTTGCGGTAATGATAGATCAGCTAACGCTAAGCTTGGCAGTTGCTTTGCTTGTGTTGGATTAGACCATCACTTTTTCATTGTTAGTCCCATTTGTCAATCCTTTTATTTTCCCTTTCTTCTAAACTCTATTGCAACATGTGGGATGAAGTGTAAACTTTATTTCAACTATGCTGGGGGTTGCTACCCTTCATTTGGATAAGAAATAAGTACTCTAACACTAAGGTGGTATTTTTCTGTGGCTGTTGTATGGTTGTGTTCAAACAAAGTGCTTTTGGTTCTGTTTTGATGGTTTTGTTGAAATATATTAAGGTTACTGGTAGTAGGCTTGGGCTAGTACTTAGGACTACTAATTAGAGTAGGAGCTCTAGGTTATGTATCAGAGTACCACATTACTTACTTCCCATTCAGCGTTATTAGTTAGTTCTCTCTCTCTCTCTCTCTCTCTCTCTCTCGTTTCCTATCTCTTAACACGGTATTAGAGCAGTATCATTCTTTATGAATGAGGAGGTATTTTTTTGTTGTGTTGAGTTCACCGAACTAGGTTGTACTTGTACATTATCACATCTGTTTCTATGTTGGAATGTATTCTTGAGGAGTTGGCTATTGGTTGAATCTCTTTAGAAATCAGAGTAGAGTTACTTCTGTCAACTCACTGCTGCTGGAAAACTGGAGCATGGGTGATTGTTCTCTGCTTGTGGTGTTTATAGATTCATTAATAATTGATGGTTCTCTCGATGACCTCTGGGTGATATCTTAACATATCCTGAGCAGAAGTTTTGGTTTTCTGTTGACCGGAACCCATCCTGTAGGGTATTATTGTGATGTGACTGTGGCAATATCCCAAAACCTGAGCGCATGTGGACACTGGAGAATGTGTACTTTCGGACATACTTAATTTTGTCGTGTTTGTGTGTGGTGTGGTGGATGTGTGTAGATGGAGCTGCCTGACTAAGGTTGGAGACTGGCCTGGTGTACTGGCTGGTTATGAAAATGGTGATTGGCTGGAGCTCTGGCGAGTTCAATTAGTATTAATTTCAGATTCAATTTTACTTGTTGTTTTCTGTCTCGGATTTGGCTTTTCTTCTAGCTCTTTGGATATGCGTTGTGTCAATCAGTGTTTGAGGAGGAAAATTGTCATTGCTGACTGCATTTGGGTGGTCACTGGTGTCAATTTTGGCAAGGAAGAGTGGCAAGACCTTGGGACTTTCTATGCAATTATGTCTGACAGTGTGTGGTCAGTGTGTTGTTCTGCCTAGATTTGGCCTGTATTTGCTATATATGGTTGGTGAACTGCTGCTCTGGCCCCTTCTTGGCATGTTTGGTCTTTCTTTCTTTATTTGGTTATTTTGTCTATTCGGTATTTCTGTGATTTTCTTAAGCTGTTTGTCGTTGAACTATACTGGTTGAAGGATTGGAGTAATTTTATGTAGTCTAGCTTGTTAGGTGTATAGATTTTGAACTTTGAAGACTTTGCACCCTAAGAACCCTTTTTCCCTGGTTCTTTTATGCTACTGAAGACACTGGTTTGGAGATCAATTGGGAGGTTGCGATGCTGCTGATGAAAAGGCCTGAGGCTCTAGAAACCATCTCATTTTCTTGTTAGGTGTAGCATGGAGACGTTAGGAGCTTTTCTGCCAATTACACTGCCATGTTTTTGTGCTTTGATGGTGTTGTAGGGTTAGGAAGGGTAAAACAATGTTTGGCTTCAATTCTTTAAAACAATGTTATAAATAAATGAGTCTATCTCTTCTGATTGTCTTTTTATCTGCAACAAGAAATTTCTCTTCCCGTTGAAAGAGGTCCTCATCATCCCATTCTTCCTCCATTTCCTTTTTTTTTTTTTCAAAACAGAGGACTCTTTGCCTAATGTTTACCCTCATGGTTTTGTGCAAACACTATGGTGCCACATTGTAGCAGAGTATGGGTTTGTGTAGTGGTACACTGCTGCTTCCTTTACTCGTCTTTTTAGGTCCACCAACAAAGTTTAGGAGAGGGTCTTGTCCTATATTTTCACATTTCCAAAAAGAAGTGTAATTGACTTTTGAGTTCACTGTTTTGAATTTGTGATTATCTTCTGTATTTTGTTTAATTGTCTGTGAAAATGTTGCACGATTTCTCTCCATTCTATGGCTGTCTCATTTGACTTGTTAAAATAATGCTAATTTCTAAGATAATGTTTTTATGGCTAGTTTCTGAATAATTATTTTAAAGGATTTCTCTCCTTTAAATTGTAGACTTCAGAGGGTCAGGTGCGGTTTAATAATTGCTGTGTTGAAAGTCATGAATTTGTGCTTAAAAATACATTGGTATTATTTATAATATCAATTGTTGATATTTCTATAAATTATAAACATCACCAAAACCCCAACACATTTTTACAGCTTTTTTGCTTTAAATTTTTTTTCTAAGTAATGTTGTAAACAATTTTTGAAAGCAGGGGAATGAATTGAATCTAACTGCACTATTGTTTTAAGATTTTGACTGTTTCTTTCAGAAAAGATTGAAAACAGGGTACAAGAAGAAACTAACTTATCTTTCTTATTGTAATGGGGACATGTTGTAAATGAAATCGAAAAACAAACTTAACGCCCTTTAATGTTGGCTTACTTCCTTAGGAAACACGCTGCCTGTTTGTGAACAGCAGTATTATTGAGTATAGACATTAATGTTAGGGTTGACCATACACCATCTCTTGTTGGCAGTTTACCATCAGATGGCACATTTTATTGCTGTCTACTCATGTTTCAATGTTATATATATATATATATATATATATATATATATATATATATATATATATTTATCTATTTCTTTCTTTATGTGTGTGTATATATTATTTCATTCTTGCAGTATCTGACTTATTTTCCATAATGAATTGTGTGTAATATAAAAATTTCCAGGTGAGAGGTTCTCAGAAATTGTTGGAAGTCCATATTATATGGCTCCAGAAGTTCTCAAGCGGAATTATGGACCAGAAATAGATATATGGAGTGCAGGAGTAATTCTCTACATCTTACTGTGTGGTGTTCCCCCGTTTTGGGCTGGTATAAATCGTTATATTCTTACAATGCTCTTTATGCATGCCTTTTTTTATACATGCATTGGCATCTATAAACATTCATGTGTGTCCCATTTTCTGTGCTAATACTTGCATGCTTAGACTTTTTGTTCTTTTTCTTTTGGTTTGTGACACATACTATTTTTTTTTTCTGGCTTGGTTTTAATCTGCTAGTTGCCTTTTTCTTTTGGTTCAAGCATATTATTAGTTTTGGGCTTTTGAGCTTGGTTCTTTTTATTATTTCATTTGCTCGGAAAATGTCTTCTTATTTTCTTTCCTTGATGTTGATTCTATGCAGAATCTGAGCAAGGAGTTGCACAGGCCATTCTTCGGGGGCTTATAGATTTCAAAAGGGAACCTTGGCCAAGTATTTCTGAAAGTGCTAAAAGTCTTGTTAGGCAAATGTTAGAACCAGACCCTAAGCTTCGATTAACTGCTAAACAAGTGCTTGGTATGTTTATCTTCTTCCATGTTCATTTCATAGTACCACTAAGAGCCTTTTTAAGATCTCAATTAAATACCAAAAGTTTCAGCAAGTATGATTAATGAAATCAAGTGAATAAAATAAATGGGTAAAAACTATCTCCTTCTGGGTTTTAAATTTTTAATAACTGCTACATCTGTTCCTGTATATAAGAAAAACAAAATGAAGATATCTTTGTGGTCTTTCACAAGAAACATAGGACCATTTTTAAATGTATTAATGGCTAACTTTCATTTGTACCCTTAATTTACTGTAGAGTCAGTCTATTAATGAGATTTGCACTCATTTCTCATGAGAATGGATGTATTTATTGAGTTATTTAACAAAACAAGTCACACCCCTTGGTTGAAATTTTCTTTGGTAGATTATGAGTAGTATTATTAAATATATGGGTGTTTGAATTTATGACATTATTAATTAAAATAACTAACTTGACTATTTTATTGGCCTTGATGAATTACTATTTGTTTCTCATGTATGGACTAGTGGTAATATATAAGAAACAAATATCTAATCCATCAATATCAATAAAAGTGGTTAAGTTAGTCAATTTTCATTAATAATATCCTGGCTAAATTGTATTCCAAAAATACTTACAGGATAAACGGTTCAAGTTTATTTAATGACACTATTTATAGAGAGATGTTTTGTTTTTTTTTACAACCAATGGGTGTTGCTTGTCTTGCCAATAACCAAATAAATGCATTCACTCTCATGGGAAATGAATGCATATCTCATTAATTGATTCTACAATAAATCAAGGCTATAGAATGAAAATAGATATATTTGGAAGTGATATGTAGGACATATCAACTAATAGTCTAATTATGGGGTAGTGTTCTAAGTTCTGTGGATATATCAACTATCAAGAATATGGCAATGACATACATCTAAGTTAATATCGATTCAGTGCTATATTCTCTTTTGTCTCTTCTCCTCCCTTTATACCTCCCATAATTTAAACATGGTATTAGGATGGTATCATCCTTAGTGAACTGTCCTGTCACCGCCTGTTAGGTTCCTTTACTCAGGAACCGTAACAGGTGAACATCTTCTCACACACACTCAACAAAAAGAAACAATTGTATCAATATGAACTTTATTAATTCTGTAAAGTAAGAAAGAACAGAATAACAAGCAAGTATTTCCCCAAGGAAGCCTCCCTTCCTCCACTGGAAACGATCCAGTCTCTACCCAAAGGTAAGAAAATTATCTGATACCCCTCTCCACTTATTCGGTTTATTATTTATACCTTCTCTCTCTTCTAACAAACTATAACATACTACCCTCCTTACACGTGTAAGACACGTGTCTAACTTACTCTCTTTTTATCTTCCTTACGTAAACTTTAATGGTCTAACACCGCCACTGTCGAGGTCCCTAAAGTTTGGAGTTCTAATTTCATTTCATGATTCTTTCTTCAAGTGAATTGTCAATCCCCTTGCATTTCCACTCCCTTTTACTGTGTTTCTTCTAGCAAGTTCATCTAGCTTTGTGTTAGGATCCAATTGCAAGGTACAGACCCTGGAATTCCTTGTTTGAAGTATGAGATTCTGGAGTTCATCTTACAATAGCTATTTTTCTTTTCGTTGTGGTTCTCCCAAGGTTCCCATTCGTTGGTAGTTGGTTGTCAGATGTTTCAGCATATAGCTACTTGTAGAGAGTTTTGACTAGTGAAAGGTTTTGACCAATGAGAAAGTTGAGTGAGTGAAATGTTGTAGAGTCTGAGCCATCAAGATGTTGTCTCTTGAGGGCAGTGTTGTGATGTGTTATATTAGGTCCCTCATCAAGTTTTGAGATGCATTGTGGAATACTTTTTAACCACATGATTCTCTCCCCTTAACGACTAGTTTTAAGGCTGGTTTCCCAAACTGTTTGGTGCTACTTAATTGGTATCACTCCTGCTGCTTTCTTCAGCTTAGCCTCGCAATTTGCTTACGTGTTTCTGAGAGTTTATTTATTTTGGTCATCTGCTTCATTGATTTGTTCTACCATCAGGACATGTTTGGCATTGTAGGGAGGGACAACACACTCATACACATAGATCTCCACATTGGTAAGATATTGTCCGCTTTAGGCTAAGCCCTCACGGATTTGCTTTTGATACCACTCCAAAAGGTCTCTTACCAATGGAGGTATCTAACGTGTATATAAATCCATGTCCATCTCTTATTTTATCCGATGTGAGACTTTGTTTGTATCCAACATCCTTCCCTCAAACAAAGGATCCATGGTTGCCACTTCTCTTTGCTCTCTTTCACGATCCATGGTCAAACACTGAGCATCTCTTGCTCTCCACCTCTCATGATTCATCTGGCTATCTGCCACTGGCCACTTGCCATGGCTTCACCTGATCATGGAGGGACGTACTCGACTGAGTCTGATCACCAGACCTGAAGTATGGGCTTTGATACTTTTGGAGAATTAAGAGAAAGAAACTCTCTTTTTTCATATTATTATCTTCACACTAAACACATACTTATACAATAATGAAAAACAGTAATCAACAATAAACAGTAAACAGTAGGCTCCTACAGAGCCTATATCTAAAAACATATTACATTTCAACACTCCCCCTCAAGCTGGAGCATATAAGTCATATGCCCCAAGCTTGGAACATATGAATTGAATTCTAGGCCCCCTTAGAGATTTGGTCAACATGTCTCCGAGTTGTTCATTAGAATTGACAAATTCAGTAACAAGTTCCTTTGACAACAACTTCTCTCTAATAAAATGACAGTCAATTTCTATGTGTTTCGTCCTCTCATGAAACACAGGATTGGAGGAAATGTGTAGAGCTGCTTGATTGTCACAGTACAGTTTCATTTGCTCATTTTCACAAAACTTCAATTCTTGAAGAAGTTGTTTAATCCACACAAGTTCACATGTAGTCAGAGCCATAGATCGGTATTCAGCTTCAGCACTAGATCGAGCAACAACGTTTTGTTTCTTACTTTTCCAAGATACAAGGTTCCCACCAAGTAAAACACAATATCCTGTAGTAGATCTTCGATCAATTGGACTACCAGCCCAATCTGCATCGCAATATCCTTCGATCCGAGTGTTTCCCTTGTTCTCATACAATAGTCCCTGTCCTGGACTTCCTTTTATGTATCTGAGAATGCGAAGTACTGCATTCCAATGATCAACATGTGGATTTTGCATAAATTGACTCACAACTCCAACTGGATAAGAAAGATCAGGTCTTGTTATGGTAAGATAAATGAGTTTTCCAACTAGTCTTCTATATCTCTCTAGGTCTGAGAAAGGTTCACCCTGATCTGTCATTAACTTTTGATTTGGGTCCATGGGATTGTCAATGGGCTTGCAATTTGTCAGACCTGTTTCCTCTAAAATGTCAAGAGCATATTTCCTTTGTGAAATGATGACACCTTCTTTTGACTGTGCCACTTCAATACCAAGAAAATATTTTAGACGACCCAGATCTTTAGTTTGAAAGTGATTGAACAGATGATTCTTTAACTGATTAATTCTAGTGATGTCATTCCCTGTAATAACAATATCATCAACATACACCATGAGATAAACACATTTGTCAGGAGAATAGTGACCATAAAACACTGAATGATCCGCCTCACAACGTTTCAGTCCAAATTTTTGCACCACCTGACTAAATTTACCAAACCAAGCTCGAGGTGATTGCTTTAAGCCATAAAGGGAACGACGCAACTTACAAACTAATCCAGACTCCCCCTGAGCAACAAATCCAGGAGGTTGCTCCATGTATATCTCCTCTTCCAGATCACCATGAAGGAAGGCATTTTTAATGTCTAACTGATAAAGAGGCCAATGACGAATGGCAGCCATAGCAAGAAAAATACGAACGGTACTGGTTTTAGCCACAGGAGAAAAAGTATCACAATAGTCTTGGCCATAAACTTGAGTATAGCCCTTAGCTACCAGTCGAGCTTTAAGGCGATCAATTTTACCAGTAGGACCAACTTTAACAGTATAAATCCATCTACAACCAACAGGCTTCTTATCAGGAGGAAGAGGGACAAGATCCCAAGTGCCATTGTGTTCAAGTGCCTTCATCTCATCAACCATGGCTTGTCGCCATCCAGAATGAACAAGTGCCTCATGAATATTATTAGGAACCTTAGTCGATGATAATGAGGAAACAAAGGAGAAATATGTAGGAGACAAGTTATGATAACTCACAAAATTATAAATAGGATATGGATTGCGAGTAGAACGAATACCTTTACGAAGGGCAATGGGCCAGTTATCATCTGAATCAGTAGAAGGTGAGGATGATGAAGGATCCATGGTCTGAGGATCTGATGCAGAAGGATCTGAGTCTCGAGGATCGTTAGTGTTAGGAGTTCGAGATTGGGTTCGACGTTGATATGTGATAAGAGGTGGAGGAACAATGTTATTTGGATTTTGATTTTGAGGTACAGAATCAGGAATAATTAGAGGATCACATGTTGGTAAAGGAAACATTTGTTGAACAGAGGAACGATCCTCCATGGAGGAAGAAAAAAAAGGTGTATCCTCAAAGAATGTGACATCAGCTGACATATAATATCTCTTTGTGGAGGGAGAATAACATCTATACCCTTTCTGAAGACGAGAGTATCCTAAGAAAACACACTTGATAGCTTTTGCTGAGAGCTTATCAAGACCTGGAGAAACATTATGAACAAAACACATACACCCAAATACACGTGGGGAAACATGGTATAAAGTGTCGTTGGGAAAAATGACAGAGTGAGGAATTTTATTATTAAGAGAGGAAGAAGGCATCCTATTAATAAGAAAACAGGCAGTGAGGACTGCATCGCCCCAATGATGTACAGGAACATTAGTATTCAACATTAAGGAACGTGCAGTTTCAATGAGATGTCTATTCTTTCTTTCTGCAATGCCATTTTGTTGTGGAGTGTGAGGACAGGTTGACTGGTGTAAAATTCCTTGGGAAGATAAGAATGAAGAAAATGCTAGAGAGAAGTATTCCTTAGCATTATCACTTCGAAGAATTTTAATTGTCTTCCCAAATTGGTTCTTAATTTCAATAAAAAAGGACTTGAATATGGACAAAAGTTCAGATCTCTCTTTCATTAAATAAACCCAAGTACATCGAGAGAATTCATCAATAAAGGTTACAAAATAATTAAAACCAAATGAAGTAACACGACTTGGTCCCCAAATATCTGAATGAATTATTGAAAAAGGAAAATCACACTGTGTCTCAGATCTTTTAGGATAGGAAGATCTAACATGTTTTCCTAATTGACAAGATTCACAATCTAAGACTTGGATGTTTTTGAGACTTGGAACCATCATCTTCAACTTGAACAAACTTGGATGGCCTAGACGATCATGCAGAAGTTTGGGGGATGAAGTGGTAAAGCAGGAAACTGAGGAATGAGGTTTTAAAAAATAAAGTCCTTGAGACTCATGTCCTTCTCCAATCAGACGACCTGTCCCATGTTCCTGTATAACAAAAGAATTGGCTGTAAAGGTTATGGAACAATTTAAGGTACGAGTCAACTGACTCAAAGAGATTAAATTGTATGGACAATTGGGAACATATAACACAGAATTTAAACTTAGTGAAGGAGATAAGGAAACTGTTCCAATTCCCTGAGATTTCACTTTTGATCCATTGGCAACGGTAATGAGATGAGGAATTCTTGGAGAAGACAATGAAGAAAATGAAGGAATGTTACCAGAGATATGGTCTGAGGCACCTGAGTCCAGAATCCATGGATTATGACCTTCCACAGATTGAGATAAGTTGGCTGTAGGCACACTAGTCATGACAGAGGATTGGCCAGGATTAGACGGTTTTCCAGACTTGTAACGTAAAAATTCTTCATATTCTTCATTTGAAATTCTGGATTCTAGATCACTAGATTTAGACACATGAGCAACTTTGTCTGGATATCCATGTAGAACATAACATTTGTCTCGAGTATGGCCTAGTTTCTTACAGTATGTGCATTGAGGAGGAGGACGTATGCTACGACCACCACGTCCTCGGTTGCTTCTGCCTCCTCCTCTTCCTTGTGGCACTCCTCTTCCTTGTGGCATTATCATAGCTGATGTTCCAATAACATCGATTGAATTCTCATCTTTCACCAATGGAGGTACTCGAAGAAGTCGAGTAACCAAACCATCCATTGAAGGGATTTGATCACCAGCTAAAACTTGATCACGTACATGATCATAATCGGAGTGTAAGCTTCTCAGAATTAGGACCATGTAAAACTTGTCAAGCTTTTTATTGATCTCTTCTAATGAATCAGCTATAAAGAAGTTCTTTAATTCTTCTACAGTAGCCCGAGCCTTTGCTATATGAGAAACCATGTCATGGTTGACTTGTTTTAGAGAAGCTACTCTTTGGGTTGCATCAAAAAGACGTTGTACATCATTAGCAAAAATATCTTCTGCCCTTTTCCAGAATGATGAACATGTTTTATAGGGTCTCAAGATATCTAAAACCTCTTGCTCCACTGACTGCCATAAAATTGCGCATAACTGAAAATCCAATTTTTGCCATTGAGATTTTTCTTCATCTGGAACCATAGAGATATCTTGTTCTAGATGATCATGGTGTCCTTGACCAAGAAACCATAATTCCACAGCAGAAGACCAAGATAAATAATTTTTCCAGTTGAGTATTGGCGTGTGAGAGAGAAGGGTTTCAGAAAGAGAGAGAGAGGGTTTGGGATTGGGAAGCCGAGGGATTGACGCTCAGGAGAGTGAGGCGAGCGGAACCCTCGATGCGCGGTGAAATTCCGACCAGCGTAGGGCGGCGCGTGAACAGTACGCGCGCGAGATCTGGCGGGCTGCGGCGGCGCGTGACGGCGCGTGAGGGCGATGCAGGGACGGCGACCACCAGGGTTGGGTCGCGCTCACGGAGGCGCACAAAACCCCTAAATTTTCCTGAGAAAATGGGGTACCGGCGGCGGCGGCGGCGGCGGCGACGGCGGCGACTGGTGGTTGATGGCGTCTACAGAAGAGAGCCCCGGTGCTTGGCTCTTGATACCATTTTGGAGAATTAAGAGAAAGAAACTCTCTTTTTTCATATTATTATCTTCACACTAAACACATACTTATACAATAATGAAAAACAGTAATCAACAATAAACAGTAAACAGTAGGCTCCTACAGAGCCTATATCTAAAAACATATTACATTTCAACAGATACCATTTGTAGGGAGGGACAACACACACACACACACATAGATCTCCACACATTGGTAAGATATTGTCCGCTTTGGACCAAGCCCTCACGGATTTGCTTTTTGGTACCACTCCAAAAGGCCTCCAAGGTATCTTATGTGTAGGGAGGGACTTTGTTTGTACCCAACAGGCATCTTAGATAATATCAACTCAATCTTTGTTAATATCTTAACCCCATAATTTCAACATAAACATTACTTATGTTGATGACTTTTCAGGACAGATAATAAATTTCATCTATTTTTTCTTGCCTTGCACAGAGCATCCCTGGCTCCAAAATGCCAAGAAGGCTCCTAATGTTCCACTTGGAGATGTTGTCAAGTCAAGGCTTAAGCAATTTTCAATGATGAACAGATTCAAAAGAAAAGCCCTTAGGGTTAGTTCGCTGCATCTTTGGTGGTAACTTAAGCTATTGCTTGTATAGCATGTCGGATCTAAGATTGTACATTTGAAAACAGGTCATTGCTGATTTCTTATCCAATGAAGAAGTTGAAGACATCAAAGATATGTTCAAGAAGATGGATAATGATAATGATGGCATTGTTTCCATAGAAGAACTGAAAGCTGGATTTCGAAACTTTGGGTCTCAACTTGCTGAGTCTGAAATTCAGTTGCTTATTGAAGCTGTAAGTATGGCTAATTTCCCCTTGTTCCTCTAAACTATTGTGACTGAACACTAATGTTGTTACTTGTTACTTGCTACAATCATAAATTGGCCGACAAAAGTTGATATTGTCGATTTGCAAATATAAATTGAAATGCATGGGGCACAATTGTGATATATTTTCCATTATAATTTTGTTTGGGTTTGTTCAGTTACATTTTGAAGGTACTAAGTAAAAAATTTAGGTTTACATTGCTCTTTGTTTTGTGTTTTAATCATTGTATGTTGACAAACAGGTAGGTAGTAAGGGAACACTAGACTACGGAGAATTTGTTGCTGTTTCCCTTCATTTAAAAAGGATGGCTAATGACGATCATCTTCGTAAGGCCTTCTCCTATTTTGACAAAGATGGGAATGGATATATTGAACCGGATGAGCTACGGAATGCTTTGATGGAAGATGGAGCAGATGATTGTACAGATGTCGCAAATGACATTTTCCAAGAAGTAGACACGGATAAGGTGATATTCGGGAGTTATTTCTTTAGATATAGTCTTGATTAGGGAATTGTCGCCTCAAATTCTTGAACAATTGCAGGATGGACGTATCAGCTACGATGAATTTTTTGCTATGATGAAAACTGGAACGGATTGGAGAAAAGCATCAAGGCATTATTCACGTGGGAGATTCAATAGCTTGAGCTTAAAGTTGATGAAAGACGGTTCTTTAAACTTAGGAAATGAGTAGTTGTCTGAGTGTTTGCCTATATTCGATCTGGCTTTCCAAATAGTGTAATATTCCTCCTACAATATGGACTTGGCTTCTTTGTGATGATTATTTGGTTCCACTTTTAGAAGGGTTCCTTTCAACTTGGTGCTGTGAGAGTTACGAAGGATTGGGTACGCCAATCATACACGCACTTTGTTACTTGTGTAAAACATGGTGCCTTGGAGCCACTGGTGTGACATGTATGATTCCACTCGTTTTAACCACTCCTGCCTTCTCTTCTGGGTGTGACAATGTTGAATCAAAAACTGTTTAGTGCAGTCAGAATATGTTTATCAAAGTGCGAATATCTTGTACTTCCAATTCTGGACTCTGTTTTGGTCATTCTATCCCTCCTACCACTGCCCGATAATGGCCAATGGCCAAAAAACATTTGTTTTCTCCAATCTGATTACTCCGGAATGCTGACAACATTTATTTTTTCTTGTCTCGTAGCATGACCTGTAAGATATTCTCATCCTGGAACTGTGCAGACATGGAACCGTTGCTGTTGATTTGTGGGTAGACTTCTTACGTGACTGAGTGCTAGAAAGTACAAGTGGCAGGTTTTGTTGTATCGTTAGACCTGCTCTGTGAATGCATTAAAACAATTAGAGCAAAAATGGTGGGAAGCATGTTTTACCATTGCATTTCCAACACTACTCTGTCTTGAAGATCTTTCCAGAGTTTAGGGCTTTTAGGCTATCCTTCATTAGGAGAGGCTTATCTAAAGATTTCAGTCTTTTCAACCTATGGATCTTCAGCTATTTGATCCATACCAACGATAACCTCTGTAATGGGCCTAAAAGATATTTAACTTTAATATCACAATATTGTATTTCATATCCACATTTTTGTTTTTTCTTCCCCTTTGCACTTCGCTTTAAACCCCGTCTTTCCAATTTTTAATTTATTTTGAATTAAATGAGTTAACTAACAAATTCTAATAAATTAATTAACTTACGACATTTTAGAAGCATCATTCATTTACCTTCTCCATAAACAATAATATTTTATTTTCTTGATTTTCTTACATTTGAATTTCAATTTTCTATTTGCTTAAATACAGTTTTATCTAAACTCTAATCACATGTTACTGTTAATGTATTTATAATGTATATATATCATAATTAATAATGCGAATTTTGTATCCGTTTTTTTATACTCATCATTCTTTTACTTTGAGAAAATTACAAGTGCTTTTATTGTATAATTATAATATTAAAAATCTAATAAAAGATTTATAATTGATTGTTATGTAATATAAGTTTTAATACTTATTATAATAATTACAACTATTTTATTATAGCAAACACATGCCAATAATACAGCTGTGCTTTATTATATTTTTCTTCAAGTAATTTATTCCTATCATATAATATGGTAAGAGCTGGAAACAGGCTCGGTGTTTTTCCTTTTTTTATTCTCACCTTTTGGCATTACAAGGAAAACAGAAAGAACATTAGCACAAGAACTATCTAGCAAAAAAATTGGCATGTTTCGTTAAACATGACTAAATAACCATATTTATACTAAACTATGGACAGTTTGCTTTTGCTTATTCTTTTAAAGGTGTTTTTTTATTCTATAAACAGATTTTTTTATTCTATAAACAGATTTTTAATTTCTTAATACGCGTATTTGTCTTACTTGTTTATTTAAAAAATAGAAGGTTTTAAACTTACTTCAATAAGCAAATTTTATCTACTTTTAAATAAATTATCTTTTTAAAAATTATTTATTTTAAATTTAGAGAAACTAATTTTATATCAGCATCTCCCTTGTTTTTGCAAGAACAGAAACATATTTAAGAAACGACGTTGTTACACTGACATTCACAAATGTTTAGAATAGTACAGATACATACATAAAAACATTGTCGTATTTCTTTAATGGACCTTTATCTATGAGAATTGATTGTGCATTTCTAGTATCTTATAATATTAGTAATTAAATGGTTTGTAATATTATTGTGATTGGGTCAATATACTTAATAGTTGTCACACTGTTGAGATCATCTCAAGGGGTACACTTACCCTTAGGCTTGAGAGGATGTAGTCCTTTAAGACCATTAAGTTATGGGATGTTTCACCCTGGTTATACCCTTAAGTTCCATATTTGCTCTCGTGATTAATGAGCTTGGTGAAAACTAAATGCTTTCAATGAAATGGTTCACCAAATTATTTAATGAGTTGAGCGCGTAGAAGTTTATATATTTTCTTGTCTTGCACCCCATTCATTTATCTGATATCTCTTTCATTTTCTCCTTTCTCGTGTGTGGTTCTTTAGAGATATTTAAGAGAGATTGTTCGTTGGAAAAGTGTGGTGGAGGTTTTGCTGTATATTGGTGGTTGGCATTCGAGTCGGGTAGTGATTTTTTTTATGTTTCTCGCATCAAACACGTACATGAATCCATTACAAAGTTCTCAGGTTTTAATCGAATTTTAAAATTTGATGAAAACTCACTTGGAAATTAAACTTTGATCCAATATTAAAATTCAATTTGCTCTTTATTGGATGTTAAATTTTGATTTGTCCTTCATTGAATTTAGATATTTGATGGAGGAAAAATCGAATTTCAACATTTGATGAAGAGGAAATCAGATTTTAATATTCGAAGATAAAAAATCATGTATCAGATATAAAATTCCAAAAACCTGTATATAAGAAATCTAAATTTTTCTTAATCGAATTTTAAAATTCAATAAAGAGATAATTGGATTTCATTTCAAATTTCCATTTGCGATATGAATTTAACTTGATATCCGACAATTTAGCCTTGTTTTCATTTTGGCTTTCTGCTTTACTTCAGTTTTCATTGTTTTAATTTTTTTTAAAGTATTAATATACTATAATTCCAATGTAATTAATTATAATTCTTATTACTACCAATATTATCATAATAACTATTATCATTTATTATAATTGTAATCAGCATTTGTCTTCATATTAGTCATTTATATTGATATATTGAAATTGTATTTTTGGAGGTGGTTGCGATTTTGATTTATGCTGGAAAATTGAAAAAGTTAATGACAATTTAAACTAATAAAACGTATGCTGGAATTAATGTTGATAAAATAAAAATATATACGTGACTATTTCAAAGACATATTTAATAAAAGAGTTTGATTTATAACAAATTAAATAAAACAGCATTTATGTCAACTTAATATTTATAATATGAAAAATGCATTTTAAAATTATAACATTCTTTTAGTCATGCTTTTAATTCAAAATACCCTTGTGTTACTTGAAGAACTTTTTAAATTAATTATTATCGTTTAATACTTTAAAAAAATTAAAAAGAAATTAAATTTGTGTCAAAGTGTTTTCATATTGTTATTTTTCGTTTGTGTGAATCGTTTTTGATATTGAGGGATAAATTTTATGTTATAGGTTATTATAGTCTAAATGGAAAAATATCCTTATGGAAAGGATTATCAAATAAATTTTAGCATGCTATCAGATTTTTCGTCTTTTATAAATGAGGTTGTCGAGGGAGATTTGACTATAGTGGATATCATATACTCAACACATTGTTATCCAGAGATGCAAATATGGTCATATTCGTATACAAGTAGGATGTAAACATTTTCAAAGTTGATGGACATTACTACCTCCTATGTTGACTTAGTTGATTCATAATTTTTGTTTATAAATATGTAAAAAAAAATCACTATCATGCATATATAAAATGAAAGGTTGTTTTAGCAGAAAAAATACATCAAAAGTCAGTCCAAAATAATTACATAATAAGGGATACTACTATGATAAAAATTATCCGGATGAAGAGGAGCGTTTGCCAAGAACATTGCTGCCACGAACACTCCTGGCACTTCTCCTAGTCGGTGAATGTTCTTTAGTGGATGTTTGAGCTAATTCAAGGAGTTCATTTGTATGAGTGTATGCTACAGTCCCCTTGGTGGCTCCCTGACAAGAGATCATCTCCTATAAGATTATGGCCATCCGCTTCACTGTACCCTGCATTATAACGGTCACACACAAATAAATTGTTGAGATTGTTGATAGGGGGCACTGGTTTAGCTAAACCCACAATCCTAGTAATATCTGAGTTTTTGATGATGACAACACATGATTAATAACACATGTGTATTTTGTGTTACATGTTCTATACTTACATGTTATATGAGTATATGAGAACATGATTGTGTTGATTGCTGTGTTGTTCATTGCATTTCACAGAGTTATATATGTGATTTTATACATGAATGCATGACACATGTTTTTGGATGAAAAACCACAAGCACTAATATTGAACTTTAAAATGTGTGGCAAAACAACAATTTGAAATCGATTACATTATGGGGTGAATCGATTAAAACTCGTGTATTTGCACAAACTCTTTCAAGTGTGCTGTGAGAGTTTTTCAAAGAGAAAAGTTTTCAAAACTTTGCATAACACTATTGCATAATCGATTGCATGCGATATGTATTCGATTAAGTTTGTTACTGTTTTGAAATCTGTTAATGCTTGATATACCTGTTACAACGACTATATTTTTAAATATGTTGACCAAGCATTAAATGTTATTCGACTGCATTAATTGTGAATTCAATTAAGTGCTTTGACTACTACTATCTGTTATAACTGAATTGGTGTATTCGACTCCATTAGTAGCAAAGTCGATTATGTTGCGTCTGATACGAGTTCATCTATATATCGACGCGAATTTGATTTCTGTAAGAGACTTTTGGTGATTCTAACATTTTCATATTCTTTTGTAGAAAAGTGCAAAACTTACAAAAAGAGAAAGAGCTCCAAGAAACTAGTTTGACCGTGGTGATAAACTAGGTGTGATTTCTTGAAGAGCAAGATTGCTGAGTTTTCAAAGTCTGATCTATTTGCACATTTGGGTGTCTACTGCAAGACCAGGTTCTACAATCTGTTGAAGATTGGGTTGAGTTCCCTGTTGTGATTACAGGAAGAAGGACATGTTGCGTTCTCTACTTTGAACTTTCTTTAGTTTTGAAAATTTAAATTGGGCCTGATCGAATCATTGTTGTTCGCGCCCGTACATATATGTTTGTATGCTCTGTACTTGTTTCATAGTTGTGACGCACAAACCCATATCTGTATCAAAGTGTCTTTGCACATTCCACTATTTCTGCATATGGTCGCCTCATCTTCGCGTACCAGGAAAGTTACTCCATCCGAAAGAAAGACAAGTCCTTCAGGGTGGATTAGTGATAGCACTGCTAGAGAAAGGTTCATGGGTTGGAAAAGTGTAAAAGATGTTGCTCCACACAAATCAATTGAGTTATCTCTGTTCAAAGATGAAGGATTCATTTTTTCCAGAAAAACTGGAGCATCAAGGTCTATCTACCTTCGTTCATATGAAGGGTGACTGCTATCCAGAACTTGTTGGAGTATTTTACAACAACATCAAAGTAGTTGATGGCAACATCCACTCACGCGTAAAAGGGGTAGACATTGTTATCAACAATGATACTTGGCTACAGGTTACTGGACTCAAGGATGAAGGACGCATGTCACACCTACCCGACTGTCTGCAAAATAGGTGGACTAAGAAGACAAAAATGTTTAAAGACTGTATAAGATATCCAGGGAGGTACAAGAAAGAAAAAGGATTTCTACATAGGTGGCTGGATAAAGAAGAGAAAACCATCGTATACATCATTGATTGGATTTCGCTACCCGAAAGGTTTCATTATGATAAATTGACATTAGAGGATCTATATCTGCTAAATGCAATAATGTTCAGGATACCAAAAAACTGGGTAGCTGTGCCTAAGAAACATATAATTGATGTTGGTAACAACAACATGTGTAATCTTCCCTATGGTGTGTTCATAAGAAAATTGTTTTCTCTTAGTAAAATTGCTCTTACCAGTGAAACCAATATCACATGCTCCAGAAATAATCAAATTGGAAAAGTAACTCTAACATGCATTGGGCTAAAGAAAACTGCTCTAGGATGGATATTCAGTGATGTATAGAATGCAACCCATGATCAAGATGCATTATCGGATTATGATAGTGAACAAATCTTACTATCTCCCAAGTCTGAATTTGAAAAATTTATGGTAAATAAGTTTGAGAAACTCTCCAAAAGAGCTAGCATGATGAAGGAATCACTTGTGAGAATGAATGAAAAAATGGACGAAATTATCAAGAATTATGTGGAAAGCTCCACATCAATGGAAGAATCAACTGATGAGGTTGAAGAGTCATCTGAAATAGATTAAGGGTCCTATGATTACAACTTTTAGTTTGTTTTGATTACTTTCTATGTTAAGTGTATTGTCTTGTTTTCTTCTGTAATAGATGACTCTATAAGTGATAACGGTTGAAAATACCGTTATCTGTGATATAATTTTGATACTAAACGCACCCTTTTTTACTTAGAAGCTTGCTTGAACTCGTGTTTTTGCTTTAGTTTTGTGAATAAGTGAGTAGAGGTTATACTTTATGATTCTATCACTAAATTCCCTTTATTTTGTAGCTAATAATGTGCTTGGAAGAATCTCCAACAATATATAGAGCTGTATAGAGCTGAATCAGCCAAAAAAACAAGCAAAACAACAAAAAAAGTGAGTTTTGGAATGCTACCACCAGGGCTGAGCGCCCCTGAGCGTCAGTTTTCTTCTCGCACCACGCCTTTGCGCCTGAGCGCCAGTTTGTGTAGTGCAGGGCGCTTGAGCGCCAGCTTTGTGCTCCATGGTGCCTGAGCGCCAACTTTGACCCGTACCTCACCTGGACGCCCTAAGTGGGGCGCTGAGTGCAATTTTGTGGGCTTAGACCAATTTTCTATTATTTTTATGTTCTATTTAAGGACTTGGACGTCTTAGGGACTGTATCTTTTGATGGCTTGAGTACAGAAACACACTTTTCACCCCTTGGGGGTAGATTTGGGGATGTGACAATTCTCCTCTTCTCTTTCTAGGGTTTTTCTACCTCTTTCATTCTTTCATTGTTCATCTAGTTTCTCCATGACAACGGAGAACTAAACTCTATTTGTTGTTGAGGAATGATGTAACCTTTGTAAAGTCTCATGTATTGAATTAATTCTTGATTACATATGCTTCCTTCATTAATTGTTAGGGTAATTCTTCTTCGCGTATTGCTTGCTTTGTTTAACTCATTCATTAGCATGATGTATGATTTGCATGAGTACCGAAAGGTATCTTACAATTCATGTTCTGGAGAACTATTCCCAGAAGCAATATTGCTCAAGAATGAGGGTATGAGTTCTGGTTGTCTTAAGCTTCTGATCTTCAGAATTAATTATTAGGAATGCTAGGAATCGTATGAACTAATAATTAAGGATATGCTTTCTTCGCCGAAGAATCGAGTTTTAAGTATTTTAGATAGTGACATTGACATTAATGAAGAAGTAGAATTCATATATACATGAGAGTAAACTTGGTGAAATCTAAACTCCAACAACATATTCATCTCATATTATCAACTTCATTCATCCATCTATTCTAGTGTTTAGCCTCAATTGATCAAATTGCATTCATGTTTATTTTTGTTGCATTTGCATTCAAAACCCAAAAAATTGTTCTTCTTAAGTCTTAATTAGTTGAGTAATCACATAACTGTTTAGTGCCGTGAGTCCTTTAGGAAACGATACTTGGTCTTACCATTTTATATTACTTGATACGATTCGGTACACTTGTCGGAGTCTTAACAATAAGTCATCTTTGTTTTGTTTTTATCTGATTGTACTTTTGATTTAATATCAATGAAATCATAATTTATGGTTAAGTAAATCTGTGATTGAATAAATTTGATAACCTGAAATCGGTTACTATGTGCTTGTATGCGAATAAATTATTGATTATTGTTACTTTCATAGATTTGCATACTCACACATTAATTCCTATATAACATTGATTCTAAAATGCTTGATCTAGAAAGACTTTGAAAGGTTTTGCAGGAATATCACTTGCTGAATTGATGGAACTGGATAATCTGAAATATGCTACAGCAAGAAATCGAATTTGACTGAGATAAAATCGATTAAACATCAACAGGGTTTAAAGATTCTAAAACTGGAATATCTAATATCTTTAGATCTTGTTTTATTTGATGATTAATTGTTTATTCTTATATCTCTATGCTTATCTGCTGCATAAAATATTTGAGATGATAAGAGATTAAAGTGTGTTGTTTGATTGAATAAGTATCAGTATGTTCTTACTGTGATATATCTGATTTGATACAATGTTATTACATGCTGATAAATGCTCTGACATATTCTAATTACTGCATTATGCATCTGTATTTTGAGATTGAAATATGCATAATGACAGGGGAGCATTGCATATCATTGATATATTTCACATGTCTTCATTTAAGGGGGGAAAATATCTCAATTTCATGTGAATATCTTTGACAGGGGGAGCATCATTACTTGTTTTATGATTATTTGATGCATCTCTATATGCTTGATTATCTGTATATTAATACCATTGTGCTTACCTTTTTTGCTAATGCCCAAAGGGGGAGAATTATTGGCTGGTAATTGATTGATAATCTGTATTGAGTTGTGCAACATGGTTGATTATTAATCATGGTTGTCTATCATAAAAAAGGGAGAGATTGTTGATAGGGGGAACACAGGTTTAGTTGAACCCACAATCTCAGTAATATCTGAGTTTTTGATGATGACAACACATAATTAATAACACATGTGTATTTTTTGTTACATGTTCTATGCTTACATGTTATATGAGTATATGGAAACATGATTGTGTTGATTGCTATGTTGTTCATTGCATTTCACTAAGTTATATATGTGATTTTATACATGAATGCATGACACATGGTTTTGGATGAAAAACCACAAGCACTAATGTTGAACTTTAAAATGTGTGGCAAAACAACAATTTGAAATCGATTACATTATGAGGTGAATCGATTAAAACTCGTGTATTTGCACAAACTTTTTCAAGTGTGCTGTGAGAGTGTTTCAAAGAGAAAAGTTTTCAAAACTTTGCATAACACTGTTGCATAATCGATTGCATGCGATATGTATTCGATTAAGTTTGTTACTGTTTTGAAATATGTTAATGCTTGATATAACTGTTACAACGACTATATTTTTAAATATGTTGACCAAACATTAAATTCTATTCGACTGCATTAATTGTGAATTCAATTAAATGCTTGGACTGCTACTATATGTTATAACTGAATTGATGTATTCGACTGCATTAATAGCAAAGTCGATTATGTTGCATCTGATATGAGTTCATCTATATATTGACGCGAATTTGATTTCTGTAAGAGACTTTTAGTGATTCTAACATTTTCATATTGTTTTGTAGAAAAGTGCAAAGCTTACAGAAAGAGAAAGAGCTCCAAGAAACTAGTTTGACCGGGGTGATCAACTAGGTGTGATTTCTTGAAGAGCAAGATTGTTGAGTTTTCAAAATCTGATCTATATGCACATTTGGGTCTCTACTACAAGATCAAGTTCTACAATCTGTTGAAGATTGGGTTGAGTTTCCTATTTTGATTACAAGAAGAAGGACGTGCTTCGTTCTTGACTTTAAGGGTGCCTTAAAGGGGTTGGACTGCAGGAGAGGGGATTCTTGCTGCCAGTCTGTTTGTATACTGCCTATATGTTGATTAGAGGGTTAGAGAGGTGTTTTATAGTTTTGACATGAGGTCTCTATAAAAACCTTGTTGTAAAAACCTTGATGATTATAGTGCATTGGCTTCCTGTGGTTGGAAGGACATTGGATGGAGGCTTGGCCGAACCAGTATAAAAACTCATCGTTTGATCTTCAAAGTCTAGTTCCTCTAGGTCATAGAACTACCCTAGAATCAGGAGGTGCAGCAAGGATGACACATAATTGATAATCATTGACATCTCACCCACAGGGAGATGAAAACCATTGGTCTCAAAATGAAATCTTTCCACGAATGCCAACAGTAGACCCTTATTCGCGTAGTCATATGAGATTTCGGCTAGAGGCATCAAATCAGAACCATACACAATTTATCTAATGCCCTCGACATATAACCCTAATTTGTTTAACTTCTTTCCGTGGAGATCAACTTGATCTCCCTCGATCCTTCACAATAATGTTTAATATAAAATTTATTTCAACTAAACAATAACCATTAAAATTAAAGTTTTCCATGTACCCGACCCTGCCATATCGCATAAGCAACATGGTTTACGTAATGTGTTAGTACTGAAGGATCTACTCGACCTCCTACAAATCCACCTTCAGGAACATCCTGATGTTCCTCGTCCTGAACATCATACTCCTCAAGTGCATGCTCCTGAATTGCATTCTCCTCAAACCGAACATCTCCATGCTCCTCAAGTAAACATCAGGCTGACATTCTCCTTGCCTTCTACGAGTAGAAGCAGTTGGTATCCTCCTCCCACCTTCTAAGGATCTCTCTCCATGATACGAAAAATGCACCTCAAGTACGAACCATATTTATTCTAATTTCTTTTATTAAAAACGTTACACAAAAAATAATCAATTCAAATAATTATACAATCATAACATCTGATTATATTATTAAAAAATCATAATTACTTAAAATAGAAAATAAATTCACTATTAAAAAATATTAGATAATTGAAAACAATTTTTTTTTAATTCAAATCAAATTAACTAATTCATTAATATAATTATGTCATTATAAAAATAAATAATATATTATTACAAACAAAAAACTTAAAATTCTAAAAAGTTATAAACTTTTTAAATAAATATTAATTAATTACAAAAAAAATATTTATTTTTTAAAAAATAGTTAATTAAAATATTTATATAATTATAAATTCCTAAAATTTCATTAAAAAAATTAACAAAATGTCTTAAAATTATAAAAAAGTTAAAAACTATAAATAAATAAAAAATTAAAGTCTATAAATTATAAAAATTTTAAATAAATATTAAATTATTACAAAAAATTAATATTAATTGAAAATAAATTTAATTAATTAAATATTTATATAATATAAAATTCTAATATTTCATTAAAAAAAATAAAAAAATATCTTCAAATTATAAAAAATTAAAAAACTATAAAACAAATAAAACATTAAATATTTCAAAACAAAAACATTTAATCAATTTAATTAATTTATTGATAAATTATTACAAATAAAAAACTTTAAATTCTATAAAATTAAAATAAAAATTAAATATTTAAAAAAAAATTATTTATTTCAAATAAAATTTAATTAATTCAAATATTTATATATTTATAAATTCCTAATATTTCATTAAGAAAATAACTAAATATTTTAAAATTATAAAAAATTTAAAAACTATAAAAAAAGTAAAACATTAAATAATTCAAAACAAAAAAATTATTTAAAATATAATTAATAATTAATTAAAATAAATATATATGCATCAAATAATAAAATTTAATTAACCATAAAACAAATTATAATCACATAAAATTTAAAAAATTATAAATCCTATTTAAAATAAAATTAAATCATTAAAAATAAATAAATTAAAATTCAAATAACTGAATCCGATTTGATAACGCGAAGAGAGCTTTATGGAATGTCGAAAACCGGATTGGCTATGATGAAAATTGAATTGATTTTCGACATCCGATGAAAGCCTTCTCGCGTTCTAATTCCTTGCGTTTCTTTAGTTCAAAATAATTTATATATACAAGTCCTAATACACATGCACCTTATTTCTACATCTACAAACATGTTATAATGAAAAAAAATTAAACAAAGGAACAAATGAAAATGAAGAAACCTTCAACAACAACGAAAATGTAGGAAGAATAAGTTGAAGAAATGAAGGAAGAAATGCACTGAATGCACCAAATACAAGAAGAAGTTGGATATGTGTGGAGAAAGCTGGAGAAAGTAAAGAAGAAGAAATGCGAGAAATGACCTTCAAAAACAAAGAAAAAACTTGAGATCCGAAAGAGAAAGAGAAATGCGTAAACAAGAAATAAATTTTAGAGAAAAGAAAAACTATTAAAGAATCGTTTTATTAAAAATTAATGATGTTTTGATGAGGAGAGTTACATTCGAAGATACATAATAAAACCAGTGGAGGTGTGGGTGAAACGTCCTAAGTTCTAATGTCTCCAAGTTTTTTTTTTAAATTACAAACCAAATTTCACTTAATTCCTCGTTTCTAATATTGTTCTTTTTTTAGGAAGATTTATTGGAAGTAAATTTTTTCCTTAGATTATAAACTTATTTTTATTTAATATAAATCTAGACTCCCATTATTTATGACATGGGAATAGATATACATAACCAAATAAATAATAAATAAATCAAATAGGACATAATACTTTATATATATATATATATATATATATATATATATATATATATATATATAAACTGTGTGATGATATTGTGAATATTTTAATAGCTTGTATGGTTAAATGTAAGTAATTTTTTAACGAATCTACTCTGATTTAGAGCTGGTTCTCAACTAAAGAAAAAGAATAAATGAATAGTATGATTAAAGTTAACCGTTCTCGAGGTAGAAAATTGAAGTGCTTAGACTTTTGTGACAAACTTTCTATTTATAGCCACAAGAATTTTCTCAGCCTCTTAAAAGGTAAGAAGATGATAAATGATACATCCCTTCTCTTTTTTTTTAAAATATCTCAAAGATTATGTAACATCCCAAAAATACAGCAATGAACCATATAATCGAATAATTACATTTAATAATATAGCAGATCAGTCTTACATATACAAGAACGTACGGTCTCGGCCGAACGGCCTTACAGAAAGAGTTACAATTTAAACTACAAGATCAGCACAAGTCTGACCGAACGGTTTACAAAAGAAAATTACCGAACGGTCAAATTTAACAAAAGAGAGGGTGATCGAACGACCACCATATACTAACTAAACTATAATATTAACCGAACGTCCTACGATTCGGCTTTAACTTCAACTTCTACGAGATTCGCTTCCTCCAAATTTTCTTCTTCCAGCGCATTTATCAATAGCGTGTCCGCTTCTGCTCACATCCACACGGATGATCATTGCAACGACAAGATGAACGTACAAAACAAGACACGGCAAAAAAACGAAGGGTAAGCTTATGTAATTTAATTTTATGCATCAACATACATTTCAAACCATTCAACAAACAAAGTTCATTTCATCAAACATATCATACGAATCCTATTACTAGACTGACTGTCCAGACGGTATGAAATCTGTGTAGCTACAGGCGTTCGTGCACCCGGGTGATGTAGTAACTGGGATGCCCTCAACAGCTGCTACCCGAGGTTAGCCCTATCTGTCCAAAGTACCCCTAAGGACTAGGACCTCCTGCCGTTCCCACACATGACCTACCATCCTCTACGTGAAGACGAGTACTCACGGAACATCAAGATGAACAGCCAGCTTAGCATGCCCACAGTCATACTTTACCAATTCAAATATCCATACATGAGTCGTTCCTCTCCGGAACACTCGTCCATAAATCACAACCTTTAAATATCACATTTTCTTCATCTTTCACTATTACATATCTCATTTAATCGCCTCGTACAAAGATTTATGAGGATTTCAAATAACGAACGTTCAACCGAACTTAAACTGGGCCGAACGCTTAGAGCGAGATCGAGAGACCTTCAACTTTGAGAATGGATTTAGACCAAGGGTTGACAACGAATTTTAAGAAAGATGACGAGCGTAATAATATATTCCAAGAGACGAATGGGACGAACGTCGATTTCAACGTTGAGCCAGTTAGAGGAACCGACTCTTGAGGACTCTATCTGAACATTAAAAGACCAGACAAAGAACGATGACTCTAGAGAGAAATCACTGAATAATAATATTTCAAGGCATGAAGAATAATACTTAGAATTATCTCGTCTGAAGAAAACGAACGTTTGTGAATACTTAGTTTAGTTGAGTTTAGTATCAAAAATCTAAGTGACAGTCAAAGACTAGACACTATAACGAGCTAACCCTATAGGCTTGAACGAACGCTCATTTAAAGAATTTAGCTTAAAGATATAGAACGAGTGCCGGGTGTGAGACCAAACACTTGCTTATGACGAACACTTGTTATAAAACCAGATGCCACTAACGGATATAAAAGAAGATAGATAATTATGCTAAGACACTATTGAAGTATTATTTAAGAATGCTAAAATATTTCATAGCGGGGTATCAAGGCAGAACTATGCTTGGCCGAACGCTCAAGCACAGAAGTTCGAAGTGTTGACGCTCGTCCTCTACTAGGATTCTTCCCAATTGAAAGAATCCACTACTAACCAAATTTACTATAAAACCGAACGGTTAAAGACCGTTCAGTAACGAACGTTACTTTCTTAGGGGAAATTTCTTATCAGAATTAATATTATTCAAATTCAGTTCTCAACATATAGTTTTCACACTTTTATACTTTCATACCAAAATCAATGTTCCATATCTCATGCCACCAAATCATAGAATTTCCATACATTTCATGCATCATAACATAGTACAATCATTTTTCATATCAAATCAAGTTAACGAATGTTTATGAAATACATAAGCATATGAATTAAATTAATAAGCTTCCCTTACCTCTAATGTGGGCGAACGTACTAAATGTAGGATGCGGTTTGTCTGACTAAAAATTCCTTCTACCCCCCAACGCTTAATTAACTCTTCAAACTAAAATAAATAACAGACAACTAGAATTTGCTTAGGCAAGAAGACAACATGCAACTAAAACTTGAGTGACATGTATCAGAGAACGAACGGCTAAGAGGCGAGAAAACTTACCAGTTCAGAACTTGAAATGGTTCGGTTTAAAATGAAGCTCAGGACGCCGGTGATGCTTCTACGGTGCCTGAATGTTGATCGGAGGAGAGAAATGGTGAGATTTCTTAGAGAGAAGGGAGAGTTTTCTAGAGAGAAGATGGAGAAAATGAAAGATCAGATTTTAGAGAGAAAGGGTGCATGCAGAGTGAGTGAAACGGGGTTTTCAAAATTATCAGTTTTGCTTCCCACGTTAAAACGAACGTCCGCTCACTCGCTGACACCTGCCTTCCACTATCTGATTTTCGAATCTTTGCTGCTTGACACTTGACGTCCGCACAAGGGTTTTGGGTGCGTTTTAAATGACTGAGGGGAGTTTTGGGTGCATTTTCCGAGGTCTGACAGGCTATAAGAAACTTATCAAATTATTAATTTCTTATACATTTATATCATTTAAAAATTGATATTAATATTAAAAACAGTATAATTTTTTTTAAATTTAAAATGTTTTCTTAAAAATAAAATTGTAATAGGTGTTTCAGATTTCAAAACAATCCATATTTTAAATATAATGATTCATCTAATAATATTATTTTTAATTTTTTGAAATTCATTAACCATAGATAATTTTTGTGGCACGAACCTTATTGAAAGTTCAATATATGTTGAAAATTATAAAACTTTTATCAGTTTGATTTATGATAGTCCAGAAAATTAACTTGCCCTTATTAAATTGAATTTTTATGAGATACTGTGACACTTTCACTTTTAAACAAAATTTGTGGCGAACAATTAGATTTGAAGTTCATGGCCATATAATTATTCCTTGTATTATATTTTCATAAAATCAAAGCTAATCGTTTTTATTACGGTTCAATTATTATATAATAATAGTAAGTAAACATTCTCACTTTTAATCAAACTACCAGAAGTTCGGTCATACTCCAATAACCCAAATATTAAATTAATTAAGCATCAACCTAATCAAACTAATGTTTTAATTAATTATTAATTACAGTAGCAGCACATGCTAGGAAATATTGTGATAAACCAAATCGTTCACATTTCCATATTTATTCCATTTTGAAAAACAAAATGTGACTGATATGATTGTTTTCTGCTGATACACTTTTTATCAGAGAATATATATATTTTTATACAGTCTAAATTTCATTCTCTTTATATTAATGGGATCTAAACTACCACACATTCTTTGAAGCTTATAAAGTAAACCCTTTTATTCTTCATTAAACCATGTTGTGCCTAAAAGCATTATAAACATATTATATTAACATATTGCATCAATCAGTGCTAATCTGACTTTGACTACCGAAAGGAACCAAACAATTTCAGCAGGTGATTAACGTAGGACTAATCATTCTTGTGCTTTCGAAAAAGTCACTTCTTATGTTTTCCTTCGTTTTCAAAGCTTGTGAGACTTTAATATACTTTTTATAAACTTTATGCATAACTGATTTTTAGTATTCAAATGTAATCTGTTGACTATAGTTCTTTTTTTTCTGATAAAATATAGTCACTGTAAACACACGAAAATCACCTTTGTAAACTGCATGACCCATGCATATAATAAAATCAAGTCTTTCACACCACATCTTTTCTCACATAGTTCAAGCTTTTAACATTATGAGAATGGAAAGTCAACAAATTGTATATGAATTTCTAACCTTACTTTTATAACATTAATGGTCTCTTACAAAACACTATTTCTTTCACAAGTTTCAGTAAAATCAGTTTAGGGGATTAGTTAAGAATAAATTTCATAACTAAAAGAATCATTCAATAATTTTTTTTTTCTCATTTTTTTGGTAATTTGTAAAACCAGCGTAACAGTAACAACTTGCATACAATTACCATTCTATGTACATAGTATTTAATATCTAATTTTCATTTTTTTTAAAGGTAGACTTCAATCATAACTCAATTTTACTAGGGTTATAAATTGATGTATTATAAACTCATATTATATATCAACATAGAAGAAAGTGACTACACTTATGTCGAGATTTCTTGAAATTTTTAGTTTTAGAATTAACAAAAATCCTCTAAGAAGGACCGAAAAAAAAAGGAATCACTAGAAGACTAAGAGGAAGAATGATCAATAATTTCACGTTGCGCCTCTTCTTTAAGGATAAGGAAAACACTTTACCAATAGATGAAAGAAAGTCGAAAAGAAGAATACATTAGTGCAGTCAAGGAAAATGATAGCGGTTATTTTCGCCCATACACAGCGGTTCCTGAACCGAGACATATACAGGCGAGACAAAAATGGGTAGGCTTTTTTCTTCGGTTATGAACCGAGGCAAAAAGGTGTAGGATTTTTCCTCGGTTCACAAGTAACCGAGGCAGTACAATTTTTCCTTTTTTTATTTTTCTGAAGGACTTTTTTCCTCGGTTCCTGCTGAACCGTGGCAATATCTCGGACTCTATTGCCTCAGTTGGGACCTGAACTGAGGCAACAAAAGTGGTTTTTACTTTTTTTTTGCGCCAAGCTTTCTGCCTCCGTTGTGACTTGAACCGATGCCATAGAGGGCTTTCTGCCTCGGTTATGGTTACAACCGAGGCGTATTCCCTTGTTTTTTTAAGAATATGTTTGTTTCTGCAATATTCCCAACTACAGAAACAGACCTGCATATATTTAACAACTCAAAACAGTTCAGAACAATCCAGAAACATATATTTTCTATAAAAATTATATTAAAACATAAATCCATTCAATGTAATCATAAATCAACTTCTTAGAAGTATAAATCAATTCAATGTATTCATAAATTAACTTAGAAGCATAAATCAATCCAATGTACAAAGTTAAACTAATAATAAATATTCTAAGGTAGAACTTACTATATTCTAATATCTATATACTATTATACAGTTGAATTATATATTTAGCCAGTACTTTCCTTATGAGTTTAAGTGACTTCTCTAGAATTAAAGTAGTAAAATTGAATCTATGCATAAAATACAATAATTTCAATTAGTGTATATGAAATCTAAACTATAGAGAAAATAAAATTCAAACCAAAATATTACCATTTCCCATCCACTGGTAACATGTGCACAAATAGTGGTCATCATCCAATACATGATGTAGTAACCACACTCATGTGACCTAGTTTGTCTATTACACTACAATATATCACCATAATTATAAAATGTTAAGTAACATCATTGGAATGGTACAAAATGTAACAATGTATGAACTAACATACCAAACCTTAAGGGCCAACCATGCAAGCTTTTTAGCTTTAGCAGTTGATCTCCCAAATAACATCGTATGTGTTGGAAGGGAACTATTTAAAAAACAATGCTTTAGCATACATTTATATAACAAAGAAAATTCAAACATTGAGTTTCTTACCAATCTACTACTTGTCTAAGAGGGTTGGGAGGAGACTTTTGCAATGAACAAAACCATACAATAGTGTTCTCCGATACGAAGATCACAAGTAGTTGCCAATGACGCTTGAAATTGGTAATAACTTAATTGTCATATACTAAAATCATAAATGAAACTTTAAAGTTAACAAACTTCCCTTACCCCAGTATATAAGGGAGAAAATATATCTCCTTCCTTGTTACAAAGCAGTTGGTGATGTATGCTTAGATGTCATCAAATCTATTTCCTTCATGAGTCATTTGGGGTTCAATGAACCCATATACATCATTGAACCCCATCTTTTTACTTACACCAAACATATACCTAAAATCAAGAAATGATCGGATATAAGTAACTTGATAAATCAATTTTATATAAAAAAGTTCTCATAAACATCATCCACAACTGAACGAGTGAAATATTAATCTCTTCTCTCCCTGACGCAAGCTCCTTAACATCTTGCTGATGCAAGTACAATGGAATCTCAGTCTGTCTTCCAAATTTAGTAGAATCCCATGGTACAATCATCGGCACATATGCAATGATGTTACAAAGCTCGTCTAACGCACCACGAGGATCGTCCTCAGATAAATTAGTGTTCTTCGGTGTAGGACTTCCCTATTTTTCTAGTTGTTGTTACATAAAAAAATGCTTATGTTTTGACGTTAATAAGAAGTAAAATTTAAAATTGAGAAGTATATAGTAGAGTCTTTACTGGGGGGTTAAATACAACACCAACCAAATGTCTAGGCCAGGCCGCAAAGCACTTAATTGCATGTTCCACAATGACAAACTGATGGACGAGCCTCCAAGGAGATGACGAATGTGCGTGTCGCGAGCTCCTTCGAAGCTTCCTCCAAAGATGAACGCAGCGGAAAATGATTGGAACACAAGATCGAGAAATGACTCGAATGAAATCTAAGGAAAACTGAGAGCGAACACAACAAAACCCTAGACCGAGGTTTAATCGGTGGAAAACCTTAGAAACACGAAGGAAACCCTAGAACGGTGAGGAATCACTAAATTGACCGATTAATCGGTGGAAATGATGTTTTAAACGGTGGAAAGGAAAGAACGAAGGTTGGAGAGGTGTTTAATCGGTCAAAACTCAAATAAAATGAAGAAAGATGAAGGAAAACCTAGGGAAGGGCATAAAATGAAGCACTGTTCGATGAAGATGATGTACTGTGGACGAAATGGCTGAAACGAGGCAGAAGTGGAAGGAGAAAATGCAAATCTGAGAAGAAAATGTGAGTGCCAGAAGCTTACTGTGATGAAAGCAGAAGGCTCGCGAGGATGAGCTCTCGAGAGAGAAATGGACGCGAGACGTGGTTCTGCGAGAGAGAATTTGTGAGAAATGAAATGTTCGTCGTGGCAGTGAAATGAAGAGGTGGTGATGTTGTGCGCGAGACAAAGGAGGACGCGTGGCTAAGAGGTGTTGAAGCCACTATGCTGAAGCGGATTGGAATAATGGGGACGGTGTGTGATGAGAGAGAAGCACAGTGGAATGGAAAATGAAAGTGAGAGAGGTGCTTGGAAGGTGGCTAGAGGGAGTCTTTGGACTCTCTAACCTATGACTTTCAAGAGAGAATAGTTTCTGATTTAGAAAACTCAATTCTCATTATTCTCAAAAGTCCCATTACAATAGAGAAGCTGGATATTTATAGTAACCCATGCTCCTTACAAGCTAACCTATGAAAGGTAAAAATACAAAATAAGGACTACGTCGGGCAGGATTACATCATACCCTCCCTCTTAAAAAAAGATTTGTCCTCAAATCTGGCATCGCCTTATGAAGAAGCTCCACACAATCTTGGGAGCAGAGCCATGAAATGGCCTTATTCCTTTAGATATACTTTTCTTCCTCCTGGATCAAACACAAATCTGTAATACACATCAAATATATCTTCAGTTAATATCAATCCAAGAAAGAATTTTTCTTTAAAAACAAGAGAATAAGAACTTCTAATACTTTGATTTGTAATCTTTGAAACTTTTAGAAGTCCAAATTCAATTTTGTCTTGAGTTAATTGTTTTCTTAAAGATAACAATAACTCAAGATTTGAATTGTCATATTTTGAGAATGTTTTCATAGAATATATAATGACAATTGGTTTGAAAGAAAAGTCCATATTTGAAGAATAAACCATGATTGGAAAAGAAGTAAAGATTTGGAAACCTTCCCTTTTAGGTTCCATAGTCTTGGAAAGAATAGAATTTGTCATCAGCAACAATTTCTCCTTTTCTTTCTTCTCTCTTTCTTGCCTTTCTCTCTTTTCTTCTTTTCTCTCTTTTTCTTTTCTTTCTTCTTCTTTTCTTAATTCCTCTCTTCTTCTCTCTTCTCTTTTCGCGTTTTCTTCTCTCTTTCTCTCTTCTCTTCTTCTTTCCTTTCTTCCTCTTCTTTTCTCTCAATCTCTCTTTCTCTTTTCTTATCCTTGATCTCTTTAAGTCTTGCCCCAAATTCTAATTCTCTACGAAGAAACCCATGATCATTTAAACTCTCAAGAAATAATTTTCCATCATCAATGCAATTCCTAATTAGTTCTAGGTTTCTTTTAATGCTTGAAGGCACAAACTTTCTTCTCATGCAAGCTTTTAAATCATGCCAATCACGTATGGAGGACTTTCTACCTTTCCTAACATGATATAGTCTTTCATCCCACCACTCACTTGCATGCTCTTCTAACTTAGAGAGATATATGCTAAGGACATAATATTCACTCTCTCCATAAAACCAAGGATTTATTTTATCAATTTCTTTTTCCCAAGTTAGGTATGTTAATGCACCTATGTCTTTACCAAAGGATGGAAGATTCCTAGCTTGTTTAAACATTTCATCAACATTATCTAACCTAGAAGACCTATATGAACTATAACAAGACATCTTTGTTTTTAAAAGTTTTCTTTGTGTGAAAGGTATACAAGATTCACACTTAGACAAGTCCCAGGTAAGAGCGGTGAGTCATGAAGACTGCTTAAGTACCAAGTCTTACCTTGCCAGAAATGTCTTAGGTTACTACTAGTTAACCTTTAAACAAAAATCACCTTTAAAATCAAAGAACACAACTCAAACAATCACAAACAATTAAGCACAATTAAAAGACTAGACTCTCGGACTCTAATGTGATAAGGCTTAGAGTTTAATCCTTTTAGCCTAAATCACCCCTTAAATGTGAAACACAAAGCAAATCAATATTAAAGTCTACTCCTATGGTGAGGCTTGTTGCTTTGGCTAACAAGACACACTCACCTGTCTAGCTATGCTAAAATTAAAGCAAGTAAAGTTGCCAAGAGTTTGAAAGAGCACCAAGGACTCTTCCAAAGAACTTGGACTTTATAAAAGGCCTTTTTACAAAACAAGCTAAAGCTAACAGTAGGCTAACACAAGCCTATTACAAACAAATTGAAGAAAACAATTACAAAAGAAAACAATTATGCTAGGCTACTACGGTCCTGGTCCACTTCATTCAGCTTTGTTGCTCAACTTTGTTGCTTTTGGAATCAATTCTCTTGAATCTCCTTGCCAGTCTCATCCTACAATCACATATCACAATTTGGATTAGTGCACCTTTTCCACACAAACATCAAGAGGATTAAATTTAACCAATATAAAAGATTCTTCCCTTTTCTCCTAGTCTCGTGCACTTGATGCAGCTATATAAATTTCTTTTGCTCTTAGATGACAAACTGCAATCAAATATTCACACTCAATTCAGTAGAGCAACCATCAATGCTATCAATTTCCAACTAAGATAGAAACAATTAAGTAATTCAGAGGTAAGAAAGTTAAGCAACTTCCTTAATTAAATGGTTGGTCTAGCTTGCTCTAAACTCTACTGAGATTCTGCTGCTGCTAAAAATTCTTGACTCGAAATATTTATCAACTCTGCACACAACAACAAACCTATTCTACACTTTCTCCCTACACTGATTCAGTTCAGATCACAAACTCCCTGTAGGCACATGAATAAAGGCATCTGGTATGACAACTTCATCGACCGTGACCTTGACCTCATCTTCTCCTATCTCCATACCATGCAGTACAGTGGCTGTCTCATAGACTCTGCCATGAGCCACTAGCATGGTCTCGGTAGGAGATAGAATATATAGTTGACATGAACGAGTGTCGTCTATGTTGTCCCTTAGGACACGGGCAGCTGAGCAACTTCCTTTGCCACTTCTACCTGTCAAATTTGTTGAGATTGTTACAGGAAGAAGAATGTGGTTCTTGACTTTGAGGGTGTCTCAAAGGGGTTCTTGTCTGTTTGTTGTATTGCCTATAGTTAGATTAGTGAGTTAGAGAGGTGATTTACATTTTGATGTGAGGTCGCTGTAAAGCCCTTGGTGTAAAAACTCAGATCTATATAGTGCATTGGCTTCCAACTCAGGTTGATTGGAATGACACTATATGTAGGCTTGGCCGAACTAGTATAAAAAACTCAGTGTTTGAATTTTCTTATCCATTCTCTTTGCATTAAATCGATTATACTGTCATTACATTCGATTATGTGAACTGTTGCATTGCACATATTCTTACTTACGATTCAAGAAAAGTATAAAGACTTTTTGTTTTGTGAAAAAGATTTAAAAAAGCCATCATTTTTATAGAACACCAATTCACCCCCTCTCTTAGTGTGAGAAACAAAGCACTTCTTTTTTAACAATTGGCACCAGAGCTAGTTTTCAAAATATATTTGAAAAACAAATCGATTAAATTTTCTGTCTAATCGATTCGATCCTTAAAATGGCTTTCGTTTCTCAAAATTTTGGTGAAGGTGCTTTAACAAATAGACCTCCTTTATTTGCGGGGGAAAACTATGCTTTCTGGAAAATTAGAATGCAAATTTTTCTTGAATCTGTAGATAAGGGTGTTTGGGATGCTACACTCAATGGTCCATTTGAACGCACTCATGTTGTAAATGGAAAAATTGTTTTAAATGTTTTTTTTTGAGTGGACTCAAGATGAGAACCGAAGAGCACAATATGATGTTAAGGCTAGAAATGTAATTGCCTTTGCATTAACAAAGGATGAGTTTTTCAAGATTTCCCAATGCAAGATAGCAAAATAAATGTGGGAAGTTCTTCAAGTAACACATGAAGGAACTGATGACGTAAAACGTGCCAAAAAGAAATATCTTGTGCAGGAATACGAGCTGTTTAGGATGGAGGCTGGAGAGATTATGTATGTGTGCATAAGAGATTCACACATATAGTAAACCACTTGCTGGCTCTCGGCAAGGTATTTGACAAGGAAGAAATCAACATCAAAATCTTGAAGAGCCTGAACAGAAGCTGGTAGCCAAAGGTAACTACTATATCAGAATCTAAAGATTTGACTAACATGAATATGGCAACCCTGTTTGGCAAGCTTAGGGAACATGAACTAGAGCTTGGTAGATTGAGAGATGAAGAAGAAATTGAGCAAAAACAATCGATTGCTCTCAAAGCTACAAGCAAGAGAACCTCCAAGAAAGCTGAATTTGAAGCTGAGTCAGATACAAAAATGTCAGAAAAGGAAATCATAAACATGATGGTAAGAAAGTTTAATAAATTCATGAAAAATTGAAATACTGCAATTGATATTGCAGGTTATTCAAGAGGAGGAAAGAAGAACTCAAGGAACAACACGATCACATGCTATGGATGTGGAAAGGAGGGTCACATAAAGTCGGATTGTCCTGAAGTGAAAATCAGGATGAAAGCTGACACCAAGTATCCTCAAGAGATGAGAAGAAGCAAGCATAAGAAAGCTTATATTGCTTGGGAAAATAGTGACGATGACTCTTCTAGTGATGATGGTTGCAGTGTTGAAAAAGAGACTAATTTGTGTCTCATGGCAGGTTCTACACAATCTGAAGACAATGATGATGATTTTGAAAATGAGCCTATCGAAGTGAAGTATCACATGCTACTGGATGCTTTTTAGGAAATACATGCAGAAGCTATGAAACTACAGTGTAAGGTAAATCGATTAAGCTCTGAAAGAAGGGATTATGAATATCAAATTGATAACCTTGTTAAAGATATGAGAAGCTTAATCAGAAGTTAAAAAATGCTTTATAATCTGCAAAAACTGTTAAAACTGAAATACAGATTGTAGAAAAGAATTGTAAAAATTGTCGTGTTCATTTAGAGAAAATTGACTACTTAACTAGCACTCTAGAAAAATTCACTCAAGGAAAAGATAATCTAGATGTTGTGTTAAGATCTTCAAGAAGAGCAATAAATAGGCAAGGCATTGGTTATAAAGCAAAGAGTAATAGGATTAATTCTAAGAAGTTTATTGATTTGAGTAAACCTGTTACAAATGCCTATTTCTATTGCAATACTATTGGTCATACTGTTAGAATTTGTTACTACAGAAAGGTTGGGGTTCCCAAAAGAAAATACAAGTTGATACCCAAGGAAAATCCTCCTGCAACTAACCAAAAAGGACCTAAGTTTGTCTGGGTACCTGCATCAAAATCGGTTAATTGTTTTGCAGGAAAGTAAGTTGTTGACTGAAGCAGTACAATGCTCAATGATGAACTACAATGGAATAAATCACAAGTTCTTGAGTATCTAAATGTGGTAACAAGAACAATTATATTCACGCACTCATGCATCATAAATACCTGTATGAATGATTGTTATATGCATGTTTGATGAGTGTTTATTTGATTGATCTGATTGTATGAAAGTCTGTTTGCACGACTTTTAATCGATTGGATTATGTATAGAATCGATTCTGAAAATAATAACATCGATTAAAATTCTCTGTTATGGGCTTTCTATTTCTTAAAATTTCAATGGGCCTGATTTCATAAAGTGTCGTTTCGCGCCCTTATATATGTTATGCTTGAAATTCAGTTTATTTTGAGTATGTTCTGTATGTGAAAAAGTCGGAACCCTAGTACTATGAAAGCTTGTCTAGAATCTATATTCAAAAGGGCTTCTTCTTCACATCCTTCAAGAGACAGAGGAAAGGCTGTTGAAGCTGCAAGAAATGCTGATCCCTCTGGGTGGATCAGTGATGAGGAGACTCGTGAAAGGTTTCTAAGAGGAAAGAGGATCAAGAATGTTGTTCCTCATAAGTACCTAAACCTCAGATTATTTGAAAAAGAGGGCTTCCACTTTTCTGAATGGATCGAAACACAGAGTCTCTCTACCTTTGGTATCCAAACTTGGTGAGAGTCTTCTACAACAACCTGAAAAATGTAAATGGAGATATTCAATCTCGAGTGAAAGGGGTAAATGTTCACATTGACAACAATGTCTGGCTGCAGGTAGCAGGATTAAAAGCTGAAGGACTATTCTCACACTTACCTATCTCTGAAACAAATCGATGGCTGAAGAAGAGAGATGTTTACCGAAATTGGTTAAGGCTTCCGGGCAGGTATACAATTGAAAGACTGTATGTACATGAAGGGCTGAACAAAGAAGAAAAGATGGTAGCACATATTCTTGCATGGGTAATACTGTCGAGAAGAATCTTGCAAGACAGAATGTCAACTGAGGATGTCTATCTGCTGTATGCCATCAAAAATGATATTCCCACCAACTAGGTGGAAGTGATAAAAGACCACATGATTGAAGCTGGACTTAATCAAGCACAATATCTTCCATATGCTGTATTCGTAAGTAAAATCTTGACCTTCAAGGCGTGGATGTAAATGAGGAAGATAAGTGCTCTTGTAATTGTTCTGATGTAATTAACCAAAATACCCTAACTTCCATCGGCTTGGTGAAGACCATGAAGGGATGGTGCTTCAATGATGAAGAAGATTTGGTTCAAAGTTCTGGAAGCACACCTACTTTCAATGAAGATCACACCAACTTCATTCCTGAGACAAATTTTGAAAGATTTGTTGTAGAACAGTTCAAAAATATATCTAAAAGACTTATGAAGCTTGAAAAGAAGGACAAGAAGGATTCTTCAACTGAAAATACTGATGAGGATTCCATGAATATATCAGACACAAAATAGGATATTAAAATGCCAATATGGAATCTGCTTTTATGTTTTTAGTGTGTTATCTTGTTTTGGTTATGCATATGGCATTATATGTCACAACTTTTTGCTTTCATGTGATTGTAATCGTTGTGATTAATGAATGAAATCAAATTTCGGTGTTAATTAATTTGAGTATGGATAACCTAATCTAATTGAAACTTGATTAACCTGTGTGTATGTATGCAATCTGACCATGTCATTATCATATCATACCATTGCATATTCGTACCTTAACTGTGATAATTACTGCACTGCATTGTTACTAAAATGCTTGATCTAGTTAAGCCTGAAAAGTTATGGAGGGACAATGCTTACTGATAACGGTTTAAAATACCATTATATGTGATGTAATTTTGATACTAAATACACCCTTTTTGACTTAGAAACTTGCTTGGAGTCATGCTTTTTCATTAAGTTGTGTGAATAAGAGAGTTGAGGTTGAATTTGATGATTTTATGATTAATTCCCTTTATTTCGATAGAAAATGAGTTAATACAGGAAGCAGAGATGAAGCGCTAAGGATATAGAGCTCAAAAAGGCCTAGAAAAGCACCAAAAGAGGGTACCGCACGAAGCTTGGGCGACCTGCAAGAGGCTTGAGTGTGGAAAAATTGACGTCCGCCGCCCGGGCGTCGAACCTCGAAGCCCGGGCGAAATTGAAGGCTCAAGCCCTACAGAAATCGACGTCCATCGCCCGGGCGCCCTAAATGGGGCGCCCGAGCGTCGCACGTTGCAGATATGGCCCAATTTTTGCTCTGTTTCGACTCTTTTGGACCGGGCATTGTTTCTACTCTATTCCAACTCTATTTAAAGGACCCACGCGCTCTAGGTTTTGTATCTCTGGCTGGAGCAACACAACAACACACTCTTCTACTCTCTAAAGGTGGATCTAGAGGCGGGAGCTTCCTCTTCTACTCTTAGGGTTTCACTATCTCATGCTTTTTCATTATTCATATAGTTTTTCCATGTCTGTGGGGAACTAAATTGTATTTTTTGTTGGGGGATGATGTAACCCCTTGAACTCTCATGTATTTGAACTGATTCTTAATTTATATGCTTTTTCATTAATTATTAAGGAATTCATCTGTTTCAATGCTTGCTCTATTTAACTAATTTAGTAGCATGATTTATGAATTGCATGATTTATGAATTGCATGAGTGCCGGGAGGTTCCTTACAATTCAGGTTCTTGTTGAATTTCCCCAAGGGTAATATTTCTCAGGGATGAGGGTACGAGTACTTGGTCGTCTTAAGCTCTTGATCTTCAAACTTAATTTTCTAGGAACGCTAGGAATTGCACGAACTAGGAATTAAGGCAGGCTTATCGCACCGAGGGATCGGGTTCTAAGTAATTTAGTGAGTGACGTTAATATTAATGTAAAAAGAAGAATTCTTATATAGATGAGAGTAAACTTGGTGAAATCAAACCCTAACGACATACCCATCTCTTTTTATAAACAACCTTCGTTCATCTCTATGTTACTCTACTATTGATCAATTGCATTCATATTTAATTTTCTGTCTTTGCATTTGAAACCAATGATCTCTTTTTATTTAATTCTTAATTAATTGAGTTATCACACAACTGTTTAGTGCTGAGAGTCTTCAGGGATACGATACTTGGTCTTACCAATTTATATTACTTGTGCGATTTGGTACACTTGCCGATCCATCAACAAGTTTTTGGTTTCGTTTCTGGAGATAAAAAATATTGTTAACAAGAAAAACAATTTGAGCGTTTCATGGAAATCTTCAAGAAATTGGAGATTAATATACCCTTCTCTGAAGCTCTGCCACAAATTCCTTCATATGCTAAATTTTTGAAGGAGTTCCTCACAAAGAAAAGGAAGTACATTGAAGAAGAAACTATTGAAGTTCAAGGAAACTGTAGTGCTATCATACAAAAGCTCCTACCCCCCAAGTATAAAGATCCAGGAAGCTTCACTATTCCCTGCACTATAGGGAATATCTCTGTTGGAAAAGCACTTATTGATCTGGGAGCCAGTATTAATCTCATGCCGCTCTCCATGTTTGAAAAGATTGAGGGGTTGGAACTCAAGCCTACTCGGATGACTCTTCAACTTGCAGACAGATCTCTGAAATATCCTTATGGGGTAGCTGAAGATGTGCTTGTGAAAGTAGATAAATATCTTTTTCCAGTGGACTTTGTCATCATGGAGATGGAGGAGGATGTGAATGTACCTCTTATTCTTGGGAGACCTTTTATGGAGACAAGAAGAGTTTTGATTGATGTGGAAAATTGTAAACTAAAGGTGAGAGTGCAAGATGAAGAAGTAAATTTTGATGTCTTTAAAGCCTTGCCTCACCCAAAAGATGATAAGGAATGTTTTCATCTTGATGCTCTTGATGAAATTTGCATGATCCAAGAAAACAACGCAAGTGATACTCTTTCTTTGGAGGAAATACTAGTTGACACTTGTGAAGAACTGAATGAAAAAGAAGAGGAACTAATTGATGAGTGCTTGACTGATCTGGAAGAATTAAAAAAGGATCCTTTGCAAAATACAGAAGAAAAAGCCAAGGAAAGCTAAAGGGAGATGAAGATGTTACCGCTACACTTGAAATATGTGTTTCTAGAAGAAGGTGGAAACAAACCAGTTATCATCAGCAACTCTCTCTCTCCCAAAGAAGAAGAAAAGTTGGTAGAAATACTCAAAGCCAACAAAGGAGCGATTGGATGGTCAATCTCAGATCTCAAAGGTATAAGTCCAACATATTGCATGCATAAGATATTCATGGAAGATGAGTACAAACCAATTGCTTAACCACAGAGGAGGCTCAATCCAGTGATAAAGGAGGATTTGAGGAAAGAAGTGCTAAAGTTACTTGAAGCTGGCATTATTTATCCTATCTCTGACAGTGCATGGGTAAGCCGAGTATAGGTTGTACCAAAAAAAGGGGGGATGACAGTTATTTTTAATGAAAAAAATGAGCTCATACCCACAAGGACTGTTACAGGATGGAGGATGTGTATTGACTACATGAAGTTGAACAATGCTACTAGAAAGGATCACTTTCCCCTTCCTTTTATGGATCAGATGCTGGAAAGACTGTCAGGTCAGGCTTTTTATTGCTTTCTAGATGGATATTCAGGTTACAATCAAATTGTGGTGGATCCAAAAGACCAGGAGAAGACGAATCTCACATGCCCATTTGGAGTTTTTGCCTACAGAAAAATGCCGTTTGGGTTATGTAATGCTCCAACAACTTTTTTGAGATGCATGCAAGCCATCTTCGCAGATTTAATAGAAAAATGCATTGAGGTCTTCATGGATGATTTTTCAGTATTTGACAGTTCCTTTCATGAGTGTTTGTGTAACCTGGATGTTGTACTTAAAAGATGCACCCAATCCAACCTTGTTCTAAATTGGGAAAAATGTCACTTTATGGTCACAAAAGGTATTGTTTTGGGGCATAAAATTTCTTCCAAGGGAATTGAGGTTCACAGAGCCAAAGTGGAAGTTATTGAAAAACTTCCACCACCAACCAATGTGAAGGGAATCAAAAGCTTTCTAGGTCATGCTGGTTTCTACAGAAGATTCATCAAAGATTTTTCAAAGATTGCCAAACCACTAAGTAACCTCCTTGTCAAGGACGCACCCGTTTGTGATGAATGATGAATGCCTTCAGGCATTTGATAATTTGAAAAAAAAATTGATTTTTGCCCCAGTAATTGTAGCTCCTGATTGGAACCAAGATTTTGAGGTGATGTGTGATGCCAGTAATTATGCTATAGGAGTTGTCCTTGGCCAGAGAAGAGAAAAGGTATTTCACACTACTTAGTATGCAAGCAAAGTTCTGAATGAAACCCAGTTGAATTATGTTACCACAGAAAAAGAATTTCTTGCTATTGTATGTCTTGGAGAAATTTAGACCATATCTCATTGGGTTTAAGCTGATTATCTACACAAATCATGCAGCTATAAAGTATTTTCTAACCAAGCCAGATTCCAAGCCGTGATTAATTAGATGGGTGCTTCTGCTACAAGAGTTTGATGTGGAAATCCGTGACAAGAAAGAAAGTGAAAATTTAATTGCTGATCACTTATCTCGGTTGGTTAATAGTGAAGTTACAAGCAAGGAAGCAGAAATCTGGGAATCCTTTTTGGATGAAACACTCATGTATATTCAACAAAGGCCGTGGTTTGTAGATATGGCTAATTTCAAAGCTGCAGGAGTAATCCCAGATGATCTCAATTGGCAACAAAGGAAAAAATTTGTACATGATGCCAAACAGTTTATTTGGGATGATCCTTACTTGTTCAAAATTGGGGCAGATAACCTTCTAAGGCGCTGTGTGACTAAGAAAGAGGTGGAAGGAATTTTATGGCACTGTCATGACTCACCTTATGGGGGCATCTTAGTGGACAGAAAACAGCTGCAAAAGTGCTGAAGTTAGGATTTTATTGGCCTACTCTGTTTAAAGATGCTCACAATCATACTAGAAACTGTGATAAGTGTCAAAGGACAGGTAATATCTTCAAACGGCATGAGATGCCATTGCAAAGCATATTAGAAGTAGAAGTTTCTGAATGTTGGGGCATAGATTTTGTTGGACCTTTTCCTCCCTCTTTCAATAATGAGTATATCCTGGTGGCTATGGATTATGTGAGCAAATGGGTGGAGGCCTGATAGCAGTTGAAAAACTGTTATTTTTATACTTAAGTTTGAGCTTAAAGACAACCTTTATGACTTAGAAATTAGCTTCAAATCATGTTTTTGCTTATGTTGTGGAAATAAGAGAGTTGGATAGGTTTTATGGTTGGTTTTCCTTGTTTTGGCAAGTTTTAAGATGAATTGAATGAAAGAAGTGAAGTAGCAAGGAGTTGGACTCAGAAAAGAAAGGAAAAGTGCACAAAAGAAGAGCCGTAGTTACCGCTCAGTGCCACTTTTACCGCTGAGCGGTACTCTGAAGTCTCGCAGTCACTACTGAGGGGCAAAACTGCAGCTGAGCGTCAAAATAGAAGAACCGCACTTACCGCTGAGCGCCATTTAGTTTGGGCTTGGGCCTATTTTCTGTAATTTTTAGGAATCTATATAAGGTTTTCGTCGAATTAGGGTTAGTATCTTTGGACAGAAAGAGGCGAAATCACACTTTCTTCACCCCTTGGAGGAGGATTTTGGATGCTCAAGCTCTATTCTTCAACTTCTAGGGTTCTATCTTTCATTCTTTCATTTTTTATCATCTAGTTTCACCATGCCTATGGTGAACTAAACCTTCATTGTTGTTGGGGAACCGATGTAATCCTTTGAAACTCTCATGTATTGAATTGGTTCTTTAATCTATATGCATTCTTTCATTAATTGTTAGGGTTTTTCTTCTATACTCTATGCATGCTTTGTTTAACTCATTCAATTGCATGATCGTTGATGTTATTTGTATGGACACATATAAGTAAATCTAGAACTCAAGAAATTCTCCCAAGAGCAATATTGCCTAGACATAGGGATAGGAGGATTGGTTGCCTTTAAGCTTTTGTGCGAATGTAATGCATGAATAATTGCTAGGGAGACAAGAAATTGTAAACTAGTGATTAGGAGTAGGCTTTCTTCACCGAGACATTGGGTTTAAGGTAAATTAGAAAGTGGCATTAACATTAATGAAGAAAGATGAATTCTTGAATACATGAGAGTGGATAGGATGAATCGGAAACCCCAACAACATAATCATTCACATTATACATCAACCGTTTTTGAATCTTTCAAGTCCATTGATTAAAACTTTGCATTCATGTTTATTTTTCATAGTTCAACAATAATATTTTGGGTTATAAGTTTAAGATAATCAACAAATCACATAACTGTTTAGGTCGTGAGTCCTTTGGGAAACGATACTTGGTCTTACCATTTTATTATTACTTGATACGATTCGGTACACTTGCCGAGGGTTCAACAAGTTTTTGGCACCGTTGTCGGGGACTCGTGGTTTAACTATTCTATTTGTGTGATTATTCATTAACTTTGACTTGATTTTTATCTTTTTATCTTTTTGTTCTTTTTGTCTTTTTGTTAATTTTTTTTTATCTTTCTGGCGGATTACACCAATGTTGTTGGCCCTCGTCACTTTAATAGCATTGCTAGGCCGAGGGTTAATGCTGCAAACATGGAGGTGAAACCGATATTGATACAATTGGTAAAAAGCAAAGAATTTAATGGGCTATCACAGGAAAGTCCATATGATCATCTCACCACATTCAACGAGATTTGCAACACTGTAAAGATCAATGATGTGCTGGATGAAGCGATAAAACTTAGGTTGTTTCCTTTCTCATTGGGAGGCAATGCTAAGTTATGGTTGAATTCTTTTTCGGAAGGTAGTTTTGTTGAATGGGAAGCTGTGGTTTCAAAGTTCCTAAACAAGTACTTCCCATAATCCAAAATCAACAAAGGGAAGCAAGAGATTTCTTCTTTTAGACAAGGCATGGAGGAGACGCTAGGTCAAGCATGGGATAATACAAGAGCTTGTTGAGAAAAATGCCTACTCATGGCTTTGATGAAGCAACAGTAGTCCTTTTCCCTGGAGGTCTTGGTTCACAAAAAAAATTAATGCTAGATGCCTAAGCTAGAGGTAATATTAAATGCAAGACTCTAGAGGAAGCCACATAATTGATTGATAACATGGCTACTAATGACAATGAGATGCATAATGAGAGAGGAGCTCCAATTCAATAGAAAGGAGTTCTACAATTGCAATCAAATGATGCCCTTCTTGCACAAAATAAAATCATAACTCAATAGTTGGAGAATTTGACAAAGACACTCGCTTAGTTGCCAAAGGAGCTGAAGAATGTTTCACAAGTGCATCAACAACTCTGTGAATTATGTGGTGGTGACCATATCAATGGTCAATGCGCTTTTCTAGTGGAGGCTTTAGAAGACGTAAATTTCATGGCCAATTAATTTCCATACCGCTGATGGACAAATTTGTAAGCACCAAAATATGATGTCACAAACTTGTTTCACAATCGGCAAGTATGACCGAATCGTTCAAGTAATAAACTTGGTAAGACCAAGTATCGTTCTTCCCAAAGGACTCACGGCCTAGTTTAGTTATGTGATTTGTTGATTAGCTAAGACTTACAAACGAAATATTTGGAGTTTATATGCAAGACGAAAAACTAAACATGTATGCATGAAGTTTGATCAATGGCAAAGACAAAAGATAAACACTTTCAAAGGAATATATGAATGAATATGTTGTTGGGGGTCAATTTCATCTCATCCACTCTCATACATTTTAGGAATTCAACATTCAAATCATCATTGTTAATGCCACTCTCTAAAGTACCATTCTAGATGGCTTCTCCCTAATCAAATAGTTCATACAATTCCTAGCATTCCTAATGATTAGTTCATAAGTGCAGGATCTTAACGACAACCAATATAACATTGGGAGAAATTCCCCGGATCTAGACTTCCCCGTACGTGTCCGTATCGACAAAACCAATAATCATGCAATAGAATGAGTTAAACAATGCAAGCATTGAGCAAAGAGGAAAAACCCTAACTAATGATGAATGAAAGCATAAGTCTTAGATTAAGATGCAAGCATAAATTCCATATATGAGAGCTTCAAGAGATTACATTGATTCCCCAACAAACATACAAGGTTTAGTTCACCATATTCATGGTGAACCTAGATGAACAATAATGAAAGGATGAAAGAATAAACCCAATAAAGGTGAAGAGGTAGCCTGAGCATCCAAGATCCTCCTTCAAAGGGGTGGAAGAGAGAGTGTTTGCCTACGTTCTGCCAAAGATACCTAACCCTAGGACGTGCAAGTCCTTATATACTATTCTAGAGTTACAAAAGATTACAAAAGCCCAAGCCCAAAAAGTGCCGCTCAGCGGTGAGTGCGCGTCACGTTTCTTCCCCTCAGCGGCCATTTTGCCCCTCAGCGTGACTCCCGCAACCTCCTGAGTGCCGCTCAACGGTAAAATGCCGCTGAGCGGTGCCTTTGACTTCTCTTTTTGCACTCTTTGCTTCCTTTTATAATTCCACTTCTCTCCTTCTTTACTTCTTTCACTAAATTCACCTCAAAACCTGCACAAAAGCACTCAAATCAAGCATAAACCTGTCCAGCTCTCTTATTTCTGAAAATATAGATAAAAGCATTGATTTCAAGCTAGTTTCTAAGTCTAAAGGTTGCTTTTAATATCAATTTTAAGCATGAAAATAACAGTTTTTCAACTGTTATCACAACCCCAAACTTAGAACTTTGCTTGTCCTCAAGCAAACAAAATGTAACTCCATCTCCAACCAATTCATATGATGATTCACTCATTCAAAATCCTCTTTTCAAGATAAGTAATAACTTCACTCAAACTTAAGACCAATAGTTCAATCAAGATGTGCACATGCTTTAGTGTTCACAAAGTCATTTAAATTCCAACAAATGCTATTTTTCATGAATGATCAATCAATTAAGCATGGATGTTCATGTGCTTGATGGACAAATTTGTAAGCACCAAAATATGATGTCACAAACTTGTTTCACAATCGGCAAGTATGACCGAATCGTTCAAGTAATAAACTTGGTAAGACCAAGTATCGTTCTTCCCAAAGGACTCACGGCCTAGTTTAGTTGTGTGGTTTGTTGATTAGCTAAGACTTACAAACGAAATAATTAGATTATACTATGCAAAACGAAAACTAAACATGTATGCATGAATTGATCAATGGCAAAGACAAAAGATAAACACTTTCAATGGATTATATGAATGAATATGTTGTTGGGGGTCAATTTCATCTCATCCACTCTCATACATTTTAGGAATTCAACATTCAAATCATCATTGTTAATGCCACTCTCTAAAGTACCATTCTAGATGGCTTCTCCCTAATCAAATAGTTCATACAATTCCTAGCATTCCTAATGATTAGTTCATGAGTGCAGGAGCTTAACGACAACCAATATAATATTGTCAGTATAATATTGGGAGAAATTCCCCGGATCTAGACTTCCCCGTACGTGTCCGTATCGACAAAACCAATAATCATGCAATAGAATGAGTTAAACAATGCAAGCATTAAGCAAAGAGGAAAAACCCTAACTAATGATGAAAGAAAGCATAAGTCTTAGATTAAGATGCAAGCATAAATTCCATATATGAGAGCTTCAAGAGATTACATTGATTCCCCAACAAACATACAAGGTTTAGTTCACCATATTCATGGTGAACCTAGATGAACAATAATGAAAGAATGAAAGAATAAACCCAATAAAGGTGAAGAGGTAGCCTGAGCATCCAAGATCCTCCTTCAAAGGGGTGGAAGAGAGAGTGTTTGCCTCGTTTCTGCCAAAGATGTCTAACCCTAGGACGTGCAAGTCCTTATATACTATTCTAGAGTTACAAAAGATTACAAAAGCCCAAGCCCAAAAAGTGCCGCTCAGCGCTATTTACCGCTCACCGGTGGTTGCGTGACTCGTTTCTTCCCCTCAGCGGCCATTTTGCCCCTCAGCGTGACTCCCGCAACCTCCTGAGTGCCGCTCAGCGGTAAAATGCCGCTGAGCGGTGCCTTCGACTTCTCTTTTTGCACTCTTTCTTGTCTTTTCTAATGTCATCTCTCTCCTTCTTCACTCTTTTCACTAAATTCACCTCAAAACCTGCACAAAAACACTTAAATCAAGCATAAACCTGTCCAGCTCTCTTATTTATGAAAATATAGATAAACTGCATGATTTCAAGCTAGTTTTTAAGTCTAAAGGTTGCTTTTAGTATCAATATTAAGCATGAAAATAACAGTTTTTCAACTGTTATCACAACCCCAAACTTAGAACTTTGCTTGTCCTCAAGCAAACAAAATGTAACTCCATCTCCAACCAATTCATATGATGGTTTACTCATTCACAATCCTTTTCTCAAGATAAGTAACAACTTCACTCAAACTTATGACCAAGAGTTCAATCAAGATGTGCTCATGCTTTAGTGTTCACAAAGTCATTTAAATTCCAACAAATGCTATTTTTCATGAATGATCAATCAATTAAGCATGGATGTTCATGTGTCTATGGAATATTTCCTCACTAGGTAAAGTGTTTCACTCAACACACAAGTGTATAAGAGGTAAAGTGTTTCACTCATTCACTCCACTATCACAATGTCACATGAATCAACTTTGCCTTTCATTTTACCATAATCCAAAAACATTCACAAGCATGCATCATCACAAGGACTTTTCAATGGCTTATAATGTGGCTGGGCTAACAAGAAAATTGGTTTTTCTGGATCACAAAATCCTTGAGTTAAGAGAATCATAACAACACAATCATCTTATTCATTCCCAACTTTCTTTTACCTTTGCATTTGCATTGAGCTTTACTTCTTTTTCTTTTCTTTTCTTTTTCTTTGCATATTCTTACTTTTTAGCTCTTAGCTCAATGCTTTTCTTTTCATGTTTTCCTAACAACCCCAAACTTGAACATTTAACAATACCATACAAGATCTTCTACTTAACTCAAGGTAAAGATTTTCAATCAAAGGTTTCAAGTGTATGTTCAAGGCTAAGGGTTCAAAGGATATAACACAAAGTTTTCTCTTTTAGTGGGCTAACTTTATGAATTTGGCCAATAAAAAGGGTTCCAACAAATGGCCTTGATCACATGATGCAAAACAAGCAATTGATTCAATCATAGAAAACCTGGGCAAAATCATTCATGCTTTCAAAGTAATAGCATTTAATCATATCAAAAACTCTGGAGCTCAAAACCTCACATATAAGCTCATTCACATTTGACATACATCCTGCTTAATTTCACAATCACAATCATGATATCATGCATTTGTTCACAAAGCTTGTGAATCACCTATATAAGCATTTTAATGTGCACATCATCTCAACATCAATCAATCAATAAGCATCATCAAGCATTACTTATCAAACAATCACAGTTAATAGCAAACCATCACACAAACCAGGTTTCCAACAGAGTACATCAAACCCTAATCTAAAAACAAAAACAAATAAGTTCAGAAAACTTAAACCACAAAAGCATAATCATTTGATAGCATTCATCAGTAAATGCTATCTCAGCTCCTCATCAGTCTGAGCTGTCCTCTATATCTTCCTCTTCCTCCTCATCTTCATCTTCATCAAATGCATCTTCCTCCTCAGCTTCATCTTCTTCCATATCTCTTGCTGAAGCTTCAGCTGCTCCAGCTCCTCCTCCATGTACTGGTTCTTCTGGCCAAGCTACGACATTATGGAATTCATCCATAGTCCACCTGTGGGCTGGAGGATTATCATACATCCCCACTATCATCTCAGCAGTGGCCACCTGCCCTCTGTGAATGGACTGCAACTGAGCACCTATAAGAGACATATACATGTCCCTCATCTGGAATGGTTCTGCTTCATGTGTATAAGCAGATGTCTGGCTTTGTGCTGGCCCTCTCTCTCTACGAGCACGGTGTGGTGGAACTGGCTGAGCTACATCCTCACCTCCACAGTACTGTCTATAATAAGCCTCATCAATAGCTTTTCTTGGCCTCTCAAATGGTGGAACAGAAGTGTCCACCCCTGCTAGCTTGCAAAGGTGAGTGATCAAAGAAGGATGTCCTAGTGGTGCTTTGTTGTTTGAGGTGTTAGCACATACACTGATTTCATCAGCTATTACCTGCCCAATATTAACATTCAAGTTTCTAATAGCACAGTAGATGAATAGTGCCCTGCTGAGAGTAATATCTGACACATGTGAACATGGCTGAATGTTGGCATGAGAAAATGCCATCCAATACTTTGCAAGAGGAGTCAAATCTGTCCTCCTAATGTTAACCACTGCGCCAGATCTATTCCTTTGGAAGTGTCCTCCAGGTATACACATTACTCTCTCAACATCCTCAAAGTCAGCACCTTCCTCCATGCTAAGAGCAAACTGACATTGCTCACCAGCCCACACAGTATCCAGGAAGTTGTTGATAGAATCAGGATCAAACCTGATAGCATGGCCTCTGACATAGCCCAAATAATTCTCAGCTGGATGATCACCAATCTTCTTTGCATTGGTGTAGAATTCCTTGACCACAGCTATGTTGGCAGGTGCTGGATAAGTGGCTAGCTTTCCCCAATCATTCCCTAACACTTGCTCTCCAAATTGAGGAGCAAAGTTAGGTATCATTCCAACCTTTCTCTCCATTAGAAGTCTCCTGTCCTGAACCACCCTAAAGTGCTTCTCATGTTTCCTAGAGAGGAACCTACTAGAGTGGGGTTGCTCTGGTTCCTTTTCTTTCCTCTTAGTTGCCATGGTTTTCAATCTCTTTCCTGAAGAGGATGCCATTCCTGCATTCAAAACACAAACCAAAACCACAGAACATGATGTTAATCATTAGTAAAACACAGAACATAACTCCTTTTGAAGCTACAACCACCGCTGAGGGCCAGAATTTCCCCTCAGCGCCACCAGCACCACGCAACAAACCAGAAAGATCAAATCTGGCAGAGTGCCGCTCAGCGGTAAATGCCGCTCAGCGGTGACTCTGCAGATTTTTGAAAATCTTGTTTTGAAGCTTTCCTAACTCCACCCAAATGCAATTTTCATATTTCCAGTTCATAATCATGCAGTTTAATCGGTTCAAACATCAAATATATCATCAAATCATGCATAGAAATCAAAACCCCTAAATATTCATGCTTTGACAATCACATTCAAATTCAAGAACCTAGAATGAACCAAATGCATTTTACTTACTTGGGTGGAGATGCTAGATGATATGAGAATGCTTCCAAACTAGAATGCTCTCTTCCAACCCCAAACTTTGATGGCACACTAGTGAAAAAGTGAGTGAAAGAGAGATTTTCTAAAGATGGAAGAGTGTAAAGATGTGGAAAACCTAAGAGAATGTGTGTGGAAGTGTTTGTGCAAAGAGAAGCCAGAAAATAAACCCTAAAACGCAGCTTGGGGTATTAAAAATACCCTAATGGGCTCGGGTCCCGCTAAGGGGAACTTAAGCCCCTCTGCGATAGTACCGCTCAGCGGTAATTGCCGCTCAGCGGCACTTTCGTGAAGTGCTCCCCTCCTTCTTTTCTTGACCTACGTGCCTTCCCTACATGTCCCTCATAGGTTCCCTGCAATTCAATGTTAAAAATGCTTATGCAAAAACTAAAAATAAACAAACAAACAATCAACTGGGTTGCCTCCCAGGTAGCGCTTGTTTAACGTCACGAGCCTGACCCAAAATCCACCAACACCCATCAGTAGGTGTTTCAAACTTACCAGCACCCATCAGTAGGTGCAAAATTTCTTACCAACACCCATCAGTAGGTGTTACAACATAGTATCCTTCAGTAGATACTTAACCACCTAGCATCCTTCAGTAGATGCTATCTCCAACAAAATAGTTACAAAATAAAGTCCACAACTTAAAAATTACAAAACCAAAATAAAATCAAAAGTTCTTAAATCACTGGGTTGCCTCCCAGCAAGCGCTCTTTTAACGTCATTAGCTTGACCCAAACTCGAGTTCCTTCTTCTTTTTCTTCTTTCTACTGAACTTCTTCAGAAATTTGATCAAACCAGGAACCTGTTGCAGTGTCTCAATCATAGGAACTTTAATCTCCAATTTCTTGAAGATTTCCATAAAGCACTTGAACTTCTTTTCCTTCCTATGATTCTTCTTTAGATGAGGATGTGATTTTTCATATGATTTCTTCTTCTTTCCTCTCATCTTCTTTTTCTTCCTTTTTCTCTCCCTCAATTTTCTCTTTTTCTTTTCTTTTATTTTTTTCTTCCCTTTTCTTTTTCTTTTCAACTTCTTTATTTTCACACAAATCTTCTTTCTCTCTTCTCTCTCAACCACTTCTTTCTCTTTTTCTTCATCTTTATTTTTCTCACTCAACTCTTCTTTCTCTTTTCTCTCTATCTTTTCCGCATCTCCCTCTATTCTTTTCTCATCAAGAATCTTGTCACTTTCAGTGACATTGGTTTGCCCTTCCTCCTTAAGGTTAACTTCAGTATTAACCTCATCATCCAATCTCTGATTAATGTAATGAAAGTGCATCTCCATCCTTTTACATGATTCTTCAATGCTTTTCTGAGTAGAGTCGGAACTTTTCAAAAATCGTTGAAGGGTGTCCTCTAAACTTTCTGATAGAGAGGATTTTTGCTGCCATTGTTGTTGTGGTTGATTCTCAAATTGTCCGGCAGCTTGCCAAAATTGGCTTTGATCCATGCTTGAGTGAGGTTCCCACCATTGGTTGAGATTACTTTGGTAGAATTGAGTGCCCATATAGTTAAATTCTTGACCAAATTGCATTCTGCAGACATTAGGCACAAAACTCTAGGAAATATTTGTTAGCACAAAAAGATATAGAAGAAGATATATATTCAGAAGATAAAAAGATTTAGAAGATAGAATCAAATAAAACCTAATCTAAAAAAATAAAAAAAAATAAAAAAATAAAATCTAACCTAATCTAAAAGATAGAATAAAATAAAATCTAATCTAAAAAAAAATAAAATCTAACCTAATCTAAAAGATAAAATAAAATTAAATAAAATCTAATCTAACCTAATCAAATAAAATAAAATAAAATAAAATAAAACAGAAAAAATAAAAGCAGAAATTCAAAAAGTCAAAGATAATCAATAATCACACAAATTAACCAGTTAAACCACGAGTCCCCGGCAGCGGCGCCAAAAACTTGATGGACAAATTTGTAAGCACCAAAATATGATGTCACAAACTTGTTTCACAATCGGCAAGTATGACCGAATCGTTCAAGTAATAAACTTGGTAAGACCAAGTATCGTTCTTCCCAAAGGACTCACGGCCTAGTTTAGTTGTGTGGTTTGTTGATTAGCTAAGACTTACAAACGAAATAATTAGATTATACTATGCAAAACGAAAACTAAACATGTATGCATGAATTGATCAATGGCAAAGACAAAAGATAAACACTTTCAATGGATTATATGAATGAATATGTTGTTGGGGGTCAATTTCATCTCATCCACTCTCATACATTTTAGGAATTCAACATTCAAATCATCATTGTTAATGCCACTCTCTAAAGTACCATTCTAGATGGCTTCTCCCTAATCAAATAGTTCATACAATTCCTAGCATTCCTAATGATTAGTTCATGAGTGCAGGAGCTTAACGACAACCAATATAATATTGTCAGTATAATATTGGGAGAAATTCCCCGGATCTAGACTTCCCCGTACGTGTCCGTATCGACAAAACCAATAATCATGCAATAGAATGAGTTAAACAATGCAAGCATTAAGCAAAGAGGAAAAACCCTAACTAATGATGAAAGAAAGCATAAGTCTTAGATTAAGATGCAAGCATAAATTCCATATATGAGAGCTTCAAGAGATTACATTGATTCCCCAACAAACATACAAGGTTTAGTTCACCATATTCATGGTGAACCTAGATGAACAATAATGAAAGAATGAAAGAATAAACCCAATAAAGGTGAAGAGGTAGCCTGAGCATCCAAGATCCTCCTTCAAAGGGGTGGAAGAGAGAGTGTTTGCCTCGTTTCTGCCAAAGATGTCTAACCCTAGGACGTGCAAGTCCTTATATACTATTCTAGAGTTACAAAAGATTACAAAAGCCCAAGCCCAAAAAGTGCCGCTCAGCGCTATTTACCGCTCACCGGTGGTTGCGTGACTCGTTTCTTCCCCTCAGCGGCCATTTTGCCCCTCAGCGTGACTCCCGCAACCTCCTGAGTGCCGCTCAGCGGTAAAATGCCGCTGAGCGGTGCCTTCGACTTCTCTTTTTGCACTCTTTCTTGTCTTTTCTAATGTCATCTCTCTCCTTCTTCACTCTTTTCACTAAATTCACCTCAAAACCTGCACAAAAACACTTAAATCAAGCATAAACCTGTCCAGCTCTCTTATTTATGAAAATATAGATAAACTGCATGATTTCAAGCTAGTTTTTAAGTCTAAAGGTTGCTTTTAGTATCAATATTAAGCATGAAAATAACAGTTTTTCAACTGTTATCAGTGCTCATGGAATATTTCCTCACCAGGTAAAGTGTTTCACTCACACACAAGTGTATAAGAGGTAATCACTCATTCACTCTACTATCACAATGTCACATGAATCAACTTTGCCTTTCATTTTACCACAATCAAAAACATTCACAAGCATGCATCATCACAAGGACTTTTCAATGGCTTATAATGTGGCTGGGCTAACAAGAAAGTTGGTTTTTCTGGATCGCAAAATCCTTGAGTTAAGAGAATCATAACAACACAATCATCTTATTCATTCCCAACTTTCTTTTACCTTTGCATTTGCATTGAGCTTTACTTCTTTTTCTTTTCTCTTTGCATATTCTTACTTTTTAGCTTCTTAGCTCAATGCTTTTCTTTTCATGTTTTCCCAACAACCCCAAACTTGAACATTTAACAATACCATACAAGATCTTCTACTTAACTCAAGGTAAAGATTTTCAATCAAAGGTTTTCAGTGTATGTTCAAGGCTAAGGGTTCAAAGGATAGAACACAAATTGTTCTCTTTTAGTGGGCTAATTTTATGTATTTGGCCAATAAAAAGGGTTTCAACAACACGGCCTTGATCATATGATGCAAAACAAGCAATTGATTCAATCATAGAAAACCTGGGCAAAATCATTCATGCTTTCAAAGTAATAGCATTCAACAATAACAACTCTGGAGCTCAAAACCTCACATATAAGCTTATTCACATTTGACATACACATCCTGCTTAATCTCACAATCACAATCATGATATCATGCAATTGTTCACAAAGCTTGTGAATCACCTGTATAAGCATTTAATGTGCACATCATCTCAACATCAATCAATCAATAAGCATCATCAAGCATTACTTATCAAACAATCACAGTTAATAGCAAACCATCACACAAACCAGGTTTTCAATAGAGTGCATCAAACCTAATCTAAAAAAAAAAAAAAAAAGTTCAGAAAACTTAAACCACAAAAGCATAATCATTTGATAGCATTCATCAGTAAATGCTATCTCAGCTCCTCATCAATCTGAGCTGTCCTCTGTATCTTCCTCTTCCTCCTCATCTTCATCTTCATCAAATGCATCTTCCTCCTCAGCTTCATCTTCTTCCATATCTCTTGCTGAAGCTTCAGCTGCTCCAGCTCCTCCTCCATGTACTGGTTCTTCTGGCCAAGCTACGACATTATGGAATTCATCCATAGTCCACCTGTGGGCTGGAGGATTATCATACATCCTCACTATCATCTCAGCAGTGGCCACCTGCCCTCTGTGAATGGACTGCAACTGAGCACCTATAAGAGACATATACATGTCCCTCATCTGAAATGGTTCTGCTTCATGTGCATCAGCAGATGTCCGGCTCTGTGCTGGCCCTCTCTCTCTACGAGCATGGCGTGGTGGAACTGGCTGAGCTGCATCCTCACCTCCACAGTACTGTCTATAATAAGCCTCATCAATAGCTTTTCTTGGCCTCTCAATTGGTGGAACAGAAGTGTCCACCCCAGCTTGCTTGCAAAGGTGAGTGATCAAAGAAGGATGTCCTAGTGGTGCTTTGTTGTTCGAGGTGTTAGCACATACACTGATTTCATCAGCTATTACCTGCCCAATATTAACATTCAAGTTTCTGATAGCACAGTAGATGAATAGTGCCCTGCTGAGAGTAATATCTGACACATGTGAACATGGCTGAATGTTGGCATGAGAAAATGCCATCCAATACTTTGCAAGAGGAGTCAAATCCGTCCTCCTAATGTTAACCACTGCGCCAGATCTATTCCTTTGGAAGTGTCCTCTAGTTATACACATTACTCTCTCAACATCCTCAAAGTCAGCACCTTCCTCCATGCTAAGAGCAAACTGACATTGCTCACCAGCCCACATAGTATCCAGGAAGTTGTTGATAGAATCAGGATCAAACCTGATAGCATGGCCTCTGACATAGCCCAAATAATTCTCAGCTGGATGATTACCAATCTTCTTTGCATTGGTGTAGAATTCCTTGACCACAGCTATGTTGGTAGGTGCTGGATAAGTGGCTAGCTTTCCCCAATCATTCCCTAACACTTGCTCTCCAAATTGAGGAGCAAAGTTAGGTATCATTCCAACCTTTCTCTCCATTAGAAGTCTCCTGTCCTGAACCACCCTAAAGTGCTTCTCATGTTTCCTAGAGAGGAACCTACTAGAGTGGGGTTGCTCTGGTTCCTTTTCTTTCCTCTTAGTTGCCATGGTTTTCAATCTCTTTCCTGAAGAGGATGCCATTCCTACATTCAAAACACACACAAAACCACAGAACATGATGTTAATCATTAGTAAAACACAAAACACAACTCCTTTCGAAGCTAAACCACCGCTGAGGGCCAGAATTTCCCCTCAGCGCCACCAGCGCCACGCAACAAACCAGAAAAATCAAATCTGGCAGAGTGCCGCTCAGCGGTAAATGCCGCTCAGCGGTGACTCTGCAGATTTTTGAAAATCTTGTTTTAAAGCTTTCCTAACTCCACCCAAATGCAATTTTCATATTTCCAGTTCATAATCATGCAGTTTAATCGGTTCAATCATCAAATATATCATCAAATCATGCATAGAAATCAACACCCCTAAATATTCATGCTTTGACAATCACATTCAAATTCAAGAACCCTAGAATGAACCAAATGCATTTTACTTACTTGGGTGGAGATGCTAGATGATATGAGAATGCTTCCAAACTAGACTTCTCTCTTCCAACCCCAAACTTTGATGGCACACTAGTGAAAAAGTGAGTGAAAGAGAGATTTTCTAAAGAGGGAAGAGTGAAAAGATGTGGAAAACCTAAGAGAATGTGTGGAAGTGTTTGTGCAAAGAGAAGCCAGAAAATAAACCCTAAAACGCAGCTTGGGGTATAAAAATACCCTAATGGGCTCGGGTCCCGCTAAGGGGAACTTAAGCCCATCTGCGATAGTACCGCTCAGCGGTAATTGCCGCTCAGCGGCACTTTCGTGAAGTGCTCCCCTCCTTCTTTTCTTGACCTACGTGCCTTCCCTACATGTCCCTCATAGGTTCCCTGCAATTCAATGTTAAAAATGCTTATGCAAATCCTAACTAAAAATAAACAAACCAAAACAATCAATCAACTGGGTTGCCTCCCAGGTAGCGCTTGTTTAACGTCACGAGCCTGACCCAAAATCCACCAACACCCATCAGTAGGTGTTTCAAACTTACCAGCACCCATCAGTAGGTGCAAAATTTCTTACCAACACCCATCAGTAGGTGTTACAAACCTAGTATCCTTCAGTAGATACTCTTCCGCCTAACATCCATCAGTAGATGTAAACCCTGCAACAAACTTATAACAAAAACAAAAATACCCAAAAGTTCAAAATTACATCACCAAAACAAAAATTAAAAAGTTCTTAAATCACTGGGTTGCCTCCCAGCAAGCGCTCTTTTAACGTCACTAGCTTGACCCAAGCTCATGTTCTTTCTTCTTTTTCTCTTCTTTCTACTGAACTTCTTCAGAAATTTGATCAAACCAGGAACCTGTTGCAGTGTTTCAATCATAGGAACTTTAATCTCCAATTTCTTGAAGATTTCCATTAAGCACTTAAATTTATTTTCCTTCCTATGATTCTTCTTTAGATGAGGATGGGATTTTTCATATGATTTCTTCTTCTTTCCTCTCATCTTCTTTTTCTTCCTTTTTCTCTCCCTAAAATTTCTCTTTTTCTTTTCTTTTATTTTTTTCTTCCCTTCTCTTTTTCTCCTCAACTTCTTTATTTTCACACAAATTTTCTTTCTCTCTTCTCTCTCAACCACTTCTTTTTCTTTTTCTTCATCTTTATTTTTCTCACTCAACTCTTCTTTCTCTTTTCTCTCTACCCTTTCCTCATCTCCCTCTAATTTTTCCTCATCAAGAATCTTGTCACTTTCAGTGACATTGGTTTGCCCTTCCTCCTTAAGGTTAACTTCAGTATTAACCTCATCATCCAATCTCTGATTAATGTAACGAAAGTGCATCTCCATCCTTTTACATGATTCTTCAATACTTTTCTGAGTAGAGTCGGAATTTTTCAAAAATCGTTGAAGGGTGTCCTCCAACCTATCCAAACTTCCTGATAGAAAGGGTTGTTGCTGCCATTGTTGTTGTGGTTGGTTCTCAAATTGTCCAGCAGCTTGCCAAAATTGGCTTTGATCCATGCTTGAGTGAGGTTCCCACCAGTGGTTGAGATTACTGTGGTAGAATTGAGTGCCCATATAGTTAAATTCTTGACCAAATTGCATTCTGCAGACATTAGACACAAAACTCTAGGAAATATTTGTTAGCACAAAAAGATAGAGAAAAAAAAAATCAAAGGATATAATTGAAAAGATAAGAAGATAGGAAACAGAAAATAAAATAAAATAAAATAAAATAAAATAAAATAAAAACAGAAAAATAAAATAAAATAAAATAAAATAAAAAAGAAAAAATAAAAACAGAAATTCAAATTTAAAGTCAAAGATAATCAATAATCACACAAATTAACCAGTTAAACCACGAGTCCCCGACAACGGCGCCAAAAACTTGATGGACAAATTTGTAAGCACCAAAATATGATGTCACAAACTTGTTTCACAATCGGCAAGTATGACCGAATCGTTCAAGTAATAAACTTGGTAAGACCAAGTATCGTTCTTCCCAAAGGACTCACGGCCTAGTTTAGTTATGTGATTTGTTGATTAGCTAAGACTTACAAACGAAATATTTGGAGTTTATATGCAAGACGAAAAACTAAACATGTATGCATGAAGTTTGATCAATGGCAAAGACAAAAGATAAACACTTTCAAAGGAATATATGAATGAATATGTTGTTGGGGGTCAATTTCATCTCATCCACTCTCATACATTTTAGGAATTCAACATTCAAATCATCATTGTTAATGCCACTCTCTAAAGTACCATTCTAGATGGCTTCTCCCTAATCAAATAGTTCATACAATTCCTAGCATTCCTAATGATTAGTTCATAAGTGCAGGAGCTTAACGACAACCAATATAACATTGGGAGAAATTCCCCGGATCTAGACTTCCCCGTACGTGTCCGTATCGACAAAACCAATAATCATGCAATAGAATGAGTTAAACAATGCAAGCATTGAGCAAAGAGGAAAAACCCTAACTAATGATGAATGAAAGCATAAGTCTTAGATTAAGATGCAAGCATAAATTCCATATATGAGAGCTTCAAGAGATTACATTGATTCCCCAACAAACATACAAGGTTTAGTTCACCATATTCATGGTGAACCTAGATGAACAATAATGAAAGGATGAAAGAATAAACCCAATAAAGGTGAAGAGGTAGCCTGAGCATCTAAGATCCTCCTTCAAAGGGGTGGAAGAGAGAGTGTTTGCCTACGTTCTGCCAAAGATACCTAACCCTAGGACGTGTAAGTCCTTATATACTATTCTAGAGTTACAAAAGATTACAAAAGCCCAAGCCCAAAAAGTGCCGCTCAGCGGTAAATACCGCTCAGCGGTGAGTGCGCGTCACGTTTCTTCCCCTCAGCGGCCATTTTGCCCCTCAGCGTGACTCCCGCAACCTCCTGAGTGCCTTCGACTTCTCTTTTTGCACTCTTTGCTTCCTTTTATAATTCCACTTCTCTCCTTCTTTACTTCTTTCACTAAATTCACCTCAAAACCTGCACAAAAACACTCAAATCAGGCATAAACCTGTCCAGCTCTCTTATTTTTGAAAATATAGATAAAAGCATTGATTTCAAGCTAGTTTCTAAGTCTAAAGGTTGCTTTTAATATCAATTTTAAGCATGAAAATAACAGTTTTTCAACTGTTATCAACCGCCAATGTAACTTTAACCAAGGGTGGAAACCTCACCCAAGCATGGGTCAAGGTTAGAATGGACAAGATGGACAAGCATGACAATTTAATAGACAACAATAGCAACTGTCACTATGGCAACATTTCTATGCACTAAATGAGATATCAACAAAGTTAGAAGACACTCTTCAACAATTTATGCAGGTAACAATCTCCAACCACAAGAGCATTGAAGCCGCCATTAGAAACTTGGAGATGCAAGTTGGCTAATTAGCTAAGAAGTTGGAGGATATGCCTGATAAGAGTTTTGGGGCTAATACTGAGGTTAATCCTAGGGAAGAGTGTAAAGCTATTGTAAGTGCAGATGATAAGAGGGTGGATGAAAAAAAGAGAGTGTTGAGTTAGATAAAAAAAGAGGATATGCCTATGATTCTTCAAAGAATTACAAAGAAAAGGTGAAATTTTATCATGACAAGAAGCTAGTAAAAAAAGTCTTTAATCCAGGACAGCAGGTACTGATGTTCAATTCACGACTGAAACGTTTCCCTGAAAAGTTGAAGTCCAAGTGGTCTGGTCCATTTATGATCAAGAATGTTCTTCCACATGAAGCAGTTGAGTTAACAGATCCAGCATCTGAAGATCCACAAAGAAGTTGGGTTGTCAATGGACAACGTCTCAAGCATTATTTGGGTGGTGAGGTGGAACGCCTTTCCACAATCATGGAGTTGGTTGATCCAGATTGAATCTATTGGGTCAAGCTAGTGACGTTAAAGAAGCACTTACTGGGAGGCAACCCAACTTTCTAAACTTTCCCTTTTTTTTTAGTTTATTGTTTTTATTTTGTTTATTGTTGAACTCTTTTAATACTCCTGTTTTTATTGTTTTCTTTTCTGTAGTATAGGAATGATGTACTTTGCTCTATCTTATTGTAGTGGTTTATTTCTTCTAATGTTGTGTTTTGATGAGTGTTACTTTTTGATGCTCATTGTTTGGATTGAGGTTGAGATGATGCATGATGTGAAAATACACAGGTGGTTGCTTCTAACATGTGAAACAGGTGCTTGAGGTAAAACTTGATTGAGATACTGAGCAGGATGTTTTCATGAATTCTGGAACTTGAGAGTTTACCTGTGTGAGTTTTGGGCTTCAGAGTTGTTGTAAATAATTGCTATTACTTTGGAAGCATAAAACATTTTGCCCAAATTTTATGCGATTACTTGCTTGCAGGTTTCATATGATCAGGGCCATCTTTTGTTTTCCCTTATTCTTTTAGCCTTCATAAATTTTTCCACTGAAAAGAAAACCAATTGCTCTACCTTTTGAACCTTGAGCCTTAAGCATGTTTTGAAAACCCTGTTTTAAATTCTTTACCTTGAGTTGAGTTGAGAATATTTGTGAGGTATCAACAACCCCACTTTTCTAAGTGAGCAATTGAAAAGAAACAGAAAAAGATAAAGAAAAATCAAAAGGAAAGAAAATGAAAGGAAAAAGGAAAAATAAAAATAAAAGAATGTAGAGCTCATTACAAGGGAAAAAGGTTGGGAAAGATCTTCTTGAAAAGGGAACCTGTGAGTAATTGATAAATTCATAAATATCTCTCTTAACTCAAGGAATTTTGCTGACCAGAAAAACCAATTTCCTTCTTAGCCCAGCCAAGTTACAAGCCATGAAAAACCCTTGTGATGACAACTTGCTTGTAAGTCTGTTTGATTGCGGTTAAATGAAAAGCAAAATTAATTTGTGTGACATTGTGATAGCAGAGTGAAAAAGGCACCAACACTATACACCTGTAAGGGAGTGAGAGTGATACACTTTTGAGTACTTGAATGAAACACTTTCCTTGGTGAGGAATAGTTCTTTGAATTTCTGATTACATCTCTGCTTGGTTGATTGATTACTCTTAAGGACAACATCTGTTGAACTGTTTGAGCATCACTTTGAGTTATTTGAAAGAAAGCATCTGTATATCTGGACTGATATTCTTATGCTAGGCTGATTGAAGTGATGACTTATCTTGAGAAAAAGATTGTGAAAAATTGCTGAATCATTGTGATAATTGTTAAGAGCTAAGTTACATTTTGTTTTGCTCTGTTTCGACTCTTTTGGACCGAGTTCTGTTTCTACTCTGTTCCAACTCTATTTAAAGGACCCATGCGCTCTAGGTTTTGTATCTCTGGCTGAAGCAACACAACAGCACACTCTTCTACTCTCTAAAGGCGGATCTGGAGGCGTGATCTTCCTCTTCTACTCTTAGGGTTTCACTATCTCATGCTTTTCCATTATTCATATAGTTTCTCCATGTCTATGGGGAACTAAACTTTATTTGTTGTTGGGGGATGATGTAACCTTGTGAACTCTCATGTATTTGAATTGATTCTTAATTTATATGCATTTTCATTAATTATTAGGGAATTCATCTATTTCAGTGTTGGCTCTATTTAAATCATTTAGTAGCATGATTTGTGAATTGCATGAGTGTCGGGAGGTTTCTTACAATTCAGGCTCTTGTTGAATTCCCCCAAGGGTAATATTTCTCAGCGATGAGGGTATGAGTATTTGGTCGTCTTAAGCTCTTGATCTTCAGACTTAATTTTCTAGGAACGCTAGGAATTAAGGCAAACTTATTGCACCGAGAGATCGGGTTCTAAGTAATTTAGTGAGTGACGTTAATATTAATGTAAAAAGAAGAATTCTTATATACATGAGAGTAAACTTGGTGAAATCAAACCCTAACAACATACTCATCTCATTTTATAAACAACCTCTGTTCATCTCATTTTATTTAAGTCTTAATTAATTGAGTTATCAACCAACTGTTTAGTGCCGAGAGTCTTCAGGGATACGATACTTGGTCTTACCATTTTATATTACTTGTGCAATTCGGTACACTTGCCGATCCATCAACAAGTTTTTGGTTTTGTTTTTAGAGATCAAAAATATTGTTAACAAGTTTTTGGCGCCGTTGTCGGGGACTCACAGTTTAAACTATTCTATTTGTGTGATTCTTAATTAATTTTGGCTTTATTCTATTTTACTTTATTTTATTTTATTTGATTTTAATTTACTTTATTTTCGTGTCTTTTATTTGCATATTGCTGATTTGTTCACATGTTTCCAATAAGGGGGAAGAAAATAATGAACTAATGTGAATATCATTGATAGGGGGAGCATCAAATTTTTCTATTATTATAATTGATTCATCTCCACATGCTTAATTATCTTTATTTCAATTACAATATGAATACCTTTTTTGCTAATGCCTAAAGGGGGAGAATATTTGATGAAATTGGGGAGAATTGTAATTGAGGATAATCTGTGTTTGAATTGTGGCTGTACAACATGGTTTTATTAATCATGGGTTGTGCATCATGAAAAAAAGGGAGAAATTGTTGAGATTGTTGATAGGGGAGCACATGATTATTAACACATGTTATATTGTGTTTTTGATGATGACAACACATAATGAATATTAACACATGTTATATTGTGTTATAATGTGTTACACATGTTTTTCTAGAAGTTAGAATTAAAAATGTTATCATCACACTTAAAATATGTTTTTCTAGAAGAAGATGGAACAAAACCATTCATTATCAGTAATTCTTTACTTCCTGAAGAAGAAGGAAAGTTGGTAGAAATATTGAAAGCCAACAAAGCAACTATTGGGTGGTCAATTTCAGATCTTAAAGGTATAAGTCCAACTTATTGCATGCATAGGATCTTTATGGAAGATGAATATAGGCCGAGTGCTCAACCACAGAGAAGACTAAATCCTGTCATGAAGGAGGTGGTTAGAAAAGAAGTATTGAAGCTCTTGGAAGCTGGCATTATTTATCCAATCTCTAACAGTGAATGGGTAAGTCCAGTGCAAGTAGTTCCAAAGAAAGGTGGGATGACAATAATCCATAATGAGAAGAATGAGCTTATTCCTACTCGGACTGTTACTGGATGGCGAATGTGCATTGATTATAGGAAATTGAATAAAGCCACAAGGAAGAATCATTTTCCTCTTCCTTTCATGGACCAAATGCTGGAGAGATTGACAGGTCAGGCTTTTTATTGTTTTCTGGATGGATACTCTGGATACAACCAAATTGTGGTAGATCCAAAAGACCAAGAGAAGACGACCTTCACATGTCCTTTTGGTGTTTTTGCCTACAGAAAGATGCCATTTGGATTATGTAATGCCCCAACTACATTCCAAAGGTGTATGTAGGCAATTTTTTTAGATCTAATAGAGAAATGCATTGAAGTCTTCATGGATGATTTCTCAGTTTTTGGAGATTCCTTCCAAAGGTGCTTGGTGAATCTAGATACTGTCCTCAAAAGATGTGTTCAGACGAATCTGGTACTTAATTGGGAAAAATGTCATTTCATGGTAACAGAAGGAATTGTGTTAGGGATAAGATTTATGCTAAGGGGATTGAAGTAGATAAAGCCAAAGTAGAAGTTATTGAGAAACTTCCGCCATCAACAAATGTGAAGGGAATCAGAAGCTTTTTAAGACATGCAGGATTCTATAGAAGATTTATTAAAGACTTCTCAAAAATTGCAAAGCAATTGAGTAATCTGCTGGTTAAAGATGTACCTTTCGATGTTTGAAAGCTTTTGACATAGTGAAAAACAAATTGATTTCGGCTCTAGTGATTCTAGCTCTAGATTGGAATCAGAATTTTGAACTAATGTGCAATGCTAGTGATTATGCAATAGGAGTTGTCCTTGGTCAGAGAAAAGAGAAGGTATTTCACACCATCTATTATGCTAACAAAGTGTTGAATGATGCCCAGTTGAATTATGCTACTACTGAAAAGGAGTTTCTAGCTATAGTTTATGCTTTGGAGAAATTTAGATCTTATCTCATTGGGTCTAAGGTAATTATCTACACAGATCATGCAACCATTAAATATTTGTTGACAAAGCCAGATTCTAATCCACGACTGATTAGATGGGTACTGCTATTGCAAGAGTTTGATGTAGAGATCCGTGATAAGAAGGGGAGTGAGAATTTGATTGCTGATCATTTATCTCGGTTAGTTAATACTGAGGTTACTAGCAAGGAAGGATAAATCTAGGAATCTTTTTCGGATGAAACACTCATGTATATGCAAAAGAGGTCGTTGTTTGCTGATATAGCCAATTTTAAAGCTGCAAGAGTAATTCTAGAAGATCTTAATTGGCAACAAAGAAAGAAATTTTTGCATGATGCCACGCAGTTTATTTGGGATGACCCTTATTTGTTCAAAATTGGAGCAGATAATCTTTTGAGGCGATGTGTGACAAATGAAGAAGCTGAAGGAATTCTTTGGCATTGTCATGACTCACCCTATGGAGGACATTTCAATGGAGATAGAACAACAGCAAAAGTTCTCCAGTCAGGTTTTTATTGGCCTACTTTATTTAAAGATGCTCATAATCATGTCAGGAATTGTGACAAGTGTCAAAGAACTGGAACTATTTCACGACGTCATGAGATGCCATTACAAGGCATTTTAGAGGTTGAAATCTTTGATTGCTGGGGCATTGATTTTGTAGGACCATTTCCACCATCTTTCAACAATGAATACATTTTGGTGGTAGTGGACTATGTGAGAAAATGGGTAGAAGCATTGGCGTGTCCTAAAAATGATGCAAGCACAGTGATTAAATTTCTAAAGAGGCAAATCTTTTCACGCTTTGGAACTCCTAGAGTACTTATTAGTGATGGAGGATCTCATTTTTGCAATTATCAGCTAGCCAAAGTACTCCAACATTATGGTGTGAGACATAAGGTAGCTGCACCTTATCATCCACACACTAATGGGCAAGCTGAAGTGTCTACAAGAGAGATCAAGCGGATCTTAGAGAAAACAGTTGCTACGTCAAGAAAGGACTGGTCACAGAAACTTGATGATGCTTTCTGGGCATACAGGACTGTAATGAAGACATCTATGGGTTTATCACCTTATCAGCTAGTCTATGGGAAAGCATGTCATTTACCAGTGGAGGTGGAGCACAAAGCTTTATGGGCACTTAAATTTTTGAATTTTGATCCTTCTGAAACTTAAAATAAGCGTAAAAGACAAATGCTGGTGCTTGAAGAAATGTAGTTGCATGCATATGATTCATCCAAAAGCTACATAGAAAAGGTAAAATTCTATCATGACAGGAAGTTGATAAAGAAGATTTTTAATCCAGGGCAACAGGTGTTATTGTTCAATTCAAGATTGAAGCTATTTCCTAGAAAGAGTGATGCAGTTTGGGGTTGATCATAGTAAAGAGTGTGCGTCCACATGGAACAATTGAATTAGTTGATCCAGCTGCTAGTGATCAACAAAGAAGCTGGGTGGTGAATGGTCAACGTCTCAAGCATTATCTGGGAGGAGAAGTAGAGTGATTGTCCATAGTGATGCTACTGGCTGATCCTTGAACTGTATTGGGTCAAGCTAGTGACGTTAAAAGAGCACTTGCTGGGAGGCAACCCAGTGATTTGAGAACTTTTGTTTTTGGTTTGGTGATGTAATTATAAACTTTTGTTATTCTTGTTTTAGTTATAAATTGTTTACAGGGACTACATCTACTGAAGGATGTTATGTGGAGGAGTATCTACTGAAGAATACTAGGTTTGCTTGCACTTACTGATGGGTGCTGGAGAATTTTGGGTCAGACTCGTGACGTTAAACAAGCGCTACCTGGAAGGCAACCTAGTGTTTTTTTAAATTTGTTAACTTATTTGCTTCTGTTAGTAGAATAGGGTTGATGTACTCAATTTGAAACTTTATCTGTTATGATGGTTTCCTTGTGACTTTTGTGCTATAAGTAATGCTTGATGATGCTTTGATCTTGATTGATGTTGAGAATGTGCACATTATATGTTGATATACAGGTGGTTCACAAGCTTTATGAACAAATGCATGATGTTGTGATTGTGATTATGATGCTAAGCAGGATGTGTGTATGGAATGTGAATGAGCTTATATGTGAGGTTTTGAGCTCCAGAGTTGTCATGATTGAATGCTATTAGTCTGAAAGCATGAATGACTTTGCCCAGGTTTTCTATGATTGAATTATTTGCTTGTTTGCATCATATGATCAAGGCCCTTTGTTGGTAACCCTTTTGTTAGCCAAAGACATGATTTTAACCCAACTAAAAGATAACACTATGTGTTCTATCCTTTGAACCCGTAACCTTGAACAAGATACAAAACGATCTTTGAAAATCTTTACCTTGAGTTAATTTGAAAACAATTTGTGGTATTGATAAATGTTCAAGTTTGGGGTTGTTGGGAAGTTTAGAAAGGGAAAATAAAAAGCATTAAGCTAAAAGTTAAGCATGTGAAAAGCAAAAGAAAAAGGAAAAGAAAAGCTCAATGCAAAAGAAAGTTGCGAATAATTTAGAATGGTTGTGTTTAGATGATTCTCTTAACTCAAGGGTTTTGTGACTCAGAAAAACATATTTTCTTGTTAGCCAGCCACATTATAAGCCATAGAAAAGTCCTTGTTATGATGGTTGCTTGAGAGTATTTTTGATTGTGGTTAAATGAAAGGCAAAGTTAATTCATGTGACATTGTGATAGTAGAGTGGATGAGTGAATACCTCTTATACACTTTTGTGTTTGAGTGAAACACTTTATCTAGTGAGGAAAGATTCCATGAACACATAGGAACATCTATGCTTAGTTGATTGATCATTCATGAAAATAGCATTTGTTGGATATTATGTGATTGCATGAACACTAAAGCATGTGCACATCTTGATTGAAGTCTTTGTGAAGAGCTAATTTGAGTATTTACTTGTCTTGGAAGAAGGAATTTTGAATATGCTGAACCATTGTATGGATTGGTAGAAGATTGAGTTACATCTTGTTTTCTTGAGGACAAGCAAAGTTCTAAGTTTGGGGTTGTGATAACAGTTGAAAAACTATTATTTTTATACTTAAAATTGACATAAAAAACAACCTTTATGACTTAGAAACTAGTTTGGAATCATGCTTTTGCTTATGTTTTGGAAATAAGAGAGTTGGACAAGTTTTATGCTTAATTTCCTTGTTTTTGCAGGTTTTTGAGATGAATTGAGTGAAAGAAGTGAAGGAGCTAAGAGTTGGATTCAGAAAAGGAAGAAAAAGTGAAAAAAAGGAAGAAGCTGCAAGTACCGCTCAACGCCATTTACCGCTGAGCGGCACTTTGAAGACCTGTAGTCACCGCTGAGGGGCAAAACTACAACTGAGGGGCAAAATAGAAATCACGCACTTACCGCTGAGCGACATTCTGATGGGCTTGGGCTCACTTTTCTGTAATTTTTAGAATATTATATAAGGTTTTAGTTAACCTAGGTTAAGTATCTTTGGCTGGGACTAAGCAGAAACACATTCTTTCACCCCTTGGAGGAGGATTTTGGATGCTAAGGCTCCTTTCTCAACTTTCTAGGGTTCTATCTTTTCACTCTTTCATTGTAATTCATATAGTTTCACCATGAATATTGTGAACTAAACATTTATTGTTGTTGGGGAATCAATGTAATCCTTTTGAAACTCTCATGTATGGAATTTGTTCTTCAAAATCTTCTTTAAGATACATGCTTTCTTTAATTAATTGTTAGGGTTTTTCCTCTTTGCTCAAAGCATGAATTGTTTAACTCATTCGATGTCATGATCATTGATTTTGTCGATATGGACACATACGGGGAAATCTAGATCTGGGGAATCTCTCCCAATAGTAGTATAAACCTAGACATAGGAGTATAATTGTTGGTTGCCTTTAAGCTTCTGTTCACTGTAATGCATGATTAATTGCTTGGGAGATAAGACATTGTAAACTAGTGATTATGATTAGGCTTTCTTCGCCGAGACATCGGGTTTAAGGTAATTTAGAAAGTGGCATTAACAATTAATGAAGAAAGATGAATTCATGAATACATGAGAGTAGATAGGATGAAATTGACAAACCCCAACAACATAATCATCCATATATTTCAATTCACGTGTTTTATTTCTTCTTACCATTGATCAATCCATGCATTCATATTTACTTTTGAGTCTTTGCATTTAAATCTTAATCAATCGGTTTTGCAAGTCTTAGTTAATCAACAAACCACACAACTGTCTAGGCCGTGAGTCCTTTGGGAGAACGATACTTGGTCTTACCAGATTTATAACTTGATACGATTCGGTTACACTTGCCGAGGGTTTAACAGTTGTCTCGCATCGCCGCACCGTCGCGAGCTATCTTACCTCGCCACACCGTCGCGAGCTCTCTCTTCGTCATGGCCGTGGGTACCGTCCTGGGGTATGCCGCGAGGTCTTACAGCGGCCTCCACCACGTCTTCTGAGTGCCAAAACCCTAAGAGTCGAGGTCGTTTTGGGGGATGCGGAGGGAGAAGAGGTTGGTGAGGGGAGTGGAGTGGAGAATAGGAGGGGTTGCAACAGAGGAGGGAGGGGATAAGGGAAGAGTGAAACGTACTTCTGGAATAGGGGAAATGAAACATGTAGGTTATTTTTTTTTGACGAGTTAAGAAGTACTACCTCGGTTCTACTCTCCACCGAGGCATATAGTCCTCAGAAAAAATTAAAAAAGAAATATGAAATGGCTATACGCCTCGGTTCCCGCCTAAACCGAGGCATAAACATGGTTTCGCACCGGTTCTGAATGAACCGAAGCCATAGGCTCTGTGCAGAATTCAAATTTCAGACCTGTCAGACGGAAAGGTAGACTTTTAGGCATCGGTTTTGCTATCAACCGAGGTAATATTACTTATATGTTTCGAGTCCCCTTGAACCGAGGCGTAGAAGTTCGCCTAAACTACAAAAATGCCACCGCGTTTTGATAGACTTCGGTTTTTCCTAAACCAACCGAAGCCTATAGGGCGAGTTAAAAAGCAATTTTTTTACTAGTGCATAGAGAAAGAAAATCAAGAAAGAGCCTTTAAAAGTTCTTCTTCAACTTCCCTTTCCTAGCCTTAGCATGAGTTAGTACTCCTTTGGATGACTTGCCTAATTAGGTTTCCATCATACCCTACCTCTTGAAAAACGATTTGTCCTCAAATCGGGAAGATATAAAGAAGAACAACTTTGATTGGTCACTTTCCTCCTGGATCAAAAATATATCTACAATAAGCATCAAATATATCTCCAATTAGTATCAATCCAAGAAAGAATTTTTTTATGGAAGTAACTTTAGAATAAGGACTTTGTTTTATAGTTTTAAGGAAATTTGAAAGTCCTAATTCACAAGTCATTTTTCTTTTATCTTGCGTTTCTTGTATCCCTAAGGGTAACAATAACTCAAGATTTAAATTGTCATATTTTGAAGAGGGTAGTATAATGAAAATTGGTGTGGCAATTGGTTGAAAAAAGAAGTTATCATGCAGAGACTTAAAGATAATTGAAGAAGAATTAAAGGATTGGAAACCTTCCCTTTTTGGTTCCCTTTGAATTGTAGGAGTAGAATTTGCCATCAGTAACAATTGCTCCTTTTCTCTCTTTTCTTTTTCTCTTCTCTCTTCTTCTTCTTTTCTCTCTTCTTCTTTTCTTCTCTCGTCTTCTTCTTTCTTCTCTTCTTCTCTCTTTCTCTTTTCTTCTTCTATCTTTTCTCTCAATTCCTCTTCTCTCCTTCTAGTCTCTCTCTTTCTTATCTTATCCAAGAGTTTCTCAAGTTATTCTTTAAATTCAATTTCCCTATTAGAGAAACCATCTAGACCTTTCATAAATGTTTTTCCCTCTTGAATGAGATGTCCCATTAATTCTGGTCTCTCTTGGCTGAAGGAGGAACAAAATTTTTTTCTCATGGAAGCTCTTAGTTCATACCAATCATGAATGGAGAATTTTCTACCTTTCTTGACACTATATTGCTTATGATTCCACCATTCAGTTGCATGTTTTTCTAATCTAGAAAGATATATGTTAAGAGCAAAGGATTCACTATCTCTAGCTAGAAAAGAATGTATTTTATCAATTTTTCTTTCCCAAGCTAAGTATGTTAAAGCACTAGTGTCCTTACCAAAGAATGGAATATCTTTCCTAGCTTGGCTGTCCCTTTCATCCTTCCTTCTTTCTTTTTGTTCACCCTCATTTTGATTTTTCATGTATTGGGCATACAAGTTCCTAAGCTCACTCATTTCTAGTCCTCTCTTGGTGATCATGATTTCCTCAAACATCCTTTTAATTTCAAAAGTGGATTCTTAGTTTGAAAAGGTTTAAGATTTTACCAAGAGAAAATTCCTAGGTCAGAGAGGTGAGCCAAAGGCTGCTTAAATACCAAGTCTTACCTAGCCAGAATGTCTAAGGTTACTTACTTGACCATTTTCAAAGTAAGATTCACTATTGAATTTAAAAAAAATGGACTCAAACAAACAAAATGAAAGGTAAAACACCTAGACTTCTAATAGAACAAAAGCCTAGAGCATGAAAATAAAACAAAAGAAAATCCTAGGTGAGGCTTGTAGCTTTGGCTAACAAGACACACTCACCGTCTACTATCAAATCAAACAAAGAAAATTGCCAATGTTGGAGAGAGCACCAAGGACTCTTCCAAACACTTGGTCTTAAATGGGCTTTTACAAATAAAAGAAACTAACACAAAAACCTATTACACATTAAAATGAAGAAAACAATTGCAAAAAAATTACAAAAGATTCAAGCATTTTCCACCGTCTTGGTTCATCCTGCAAGAGAAATTCATGTGCCCAGATATGGCTTCTTGACAGCTTTAGGTATCCTGGTTAGTCCCATCCTCTACACCTTCAAGTCAAGGTTATCCTTGTG